>NC_138759.1:5204499-5726999 GCF_965113315.1 Podarcis vaucheri
ATGGAGGGCACAAGGAGAAGGGGACGGCAGAGGACAAGATGGTGGGACAGTGTTCTCCAAGCTACCAGCATGAGTTTGACCAAACTGCGGGAGGCAGTGGAAGACAGGAGGGCCTGGCGTGCTCTAGTCCAGGGGGTCACAAAGAGTCGGACACGACTAAACGACTAAAACAACAACAACAACATACCACCCTTCATCGTAAGTTCTCAAGATAACCCACATTAATTGCATTTGCAGTCCTGTCTCAGCGACGTTTGCGCTGCCTTAGTTATGTCCACAGAAATGGAAGATGGCAGAATCCCCAAGGATGTGAACTACGGGGAGCTGGCTTCAGCCACCAGGCCCAGGGTCAGACCAACTCTGCGTTAAAAAGATGTCTGCAAATGTGGCATGAAGGCTGACAACATCAGTCCTTTGCTGCGTAGGAATCCCTTGCAGACGACTGCAGTGCCTGGGGACAGACACTCAGGTTGTGCATCCGTAGCAGTGACCAGAGGAGGAGCAGAGAGAGAAGAAAAAGCCCTGGCGCATCTGAAGCAGTGAACCGGATGCCTTCATCTGCCCCAGCTGCAACAAAACTTGACATGAGCCAACAGTGTGACGCGGCAGCTAAAAAAGCCAATGCAATTCTGGGCTACATCAATAGGAGTATAGCATCTAGATCAAGGGAAGTAATAGTGCCACTGTATTCTGCTCTGGTCAGACCTCACCTGGAATACTGTGTCCAGTTCTGGGCACCACAATTCAAGAAGGACACTGACAAACTGGAACGTGTCCAGAGGAGGGCAACCAAAATGGTCAAAGGCCTGGAAACGATGCCTTATGAGGAACGGCTAAGGGAGCTGGGCATGTTTAGCCTGGAGAAGAGGAGGTTAAGGGGTGAGATGATAGCCATGTTCAAATATATAAAAGGATGTCACATAGAGGAGGGAGAAAGGTTGTTTTCTGCTGCTCCAGAGAAGCGGACACGGAGCAATGGATCCAAACTACAAGAAAGAAGATTCCACCTAAACATTAGGAAGAACTTCCTGACAGTAAGAGCTGTTTGACAGTGGAATTTGCTGCCAAGGAGTGTGGTGGAGTCTCCTACTTTGGAGGTCTTTAAGCAGAGGCTTGACAACCATATGTCAGGAGTGCTCTGATGGTGTTTCCTGCTTGGCAGGGGGTTGGACTCGATGGCCCTTGTGGTCTCTTCCAACTCTAGGATTCTATGATTCTATGAAAACATGTTCTCTCCAGTATCGGTCTCTACAGCCACAGCAGGTGCTGTAACTCTCCGATGGTTTGACTTCACCTCCAAAGGTTCACTCCTCCATTGTCTCCTGAGACAGACAGATACCAACATTTCAAGACCACATAACACCGGTCCTGAAAGACCTACACTGGCTCCCAGTAAATTGGAACACAATTCAAAGTGTTGGTGCTGACCTTGAAAGCCCTAAACAGCCTCGGCCCAGTATACCTGAAGGAGCGTCTCCACTCCCATCGTTCTGCCTGGACACTGAGGTCCAGCTCCGAGGGCCTTCTGGCGGTTCCCTCCCTGCAAGAAGCCAAGTTGCAGGGAACCAGGCAGAGGGCCGTCTCGGTGGTGGCACCCGCCCTGTGGAATGCCCTCCCATCAGATGCCAAGGAAATAAACAACTATCTGACTTTTAGAAGACATCTGAAGGCAGCCCCGTTTAGTGAAGTTTTTAATGTTTGACGTTTTAGTCTGTTTTTAATGATCAGTTGGGAGCTGCCCAGAGTGGCTGGGGAAACCCAGCCAGATGGGCAGAGTATTATTATTATTATTATTATTATTATTATTATTATTATTATTATTATTTGCTCAAGCCCTCTCCTGCAGGAGAGGAAACATCTGTACAAGAATTCACGGGTTATCCACACATCGAAAAGGGGATCTAACACAAAATAGGAATAGATGAAAATCAAGTGACACGACTGGGTGCGTGAACTGGGGCCGACACACGAAACTTGCCTCCCTTAATTTTCCTTTTGTCTTCCTGGATCCAAAAAGGAAATTTAGAGCTAAAGAACTTCACACACACACACACACACACACACACCACAAACTGCCTTTCCGCCTCTTCTGTAAAAAGTCGACAGCCGAGGTGAACAGTCGCATGCCACGAAAAACCTATGTGAGAGATCGACTCTTTTCCAAAATGGATCTTGTAAACAGAGGCCTGCCCGTTTAAGCAAGCAGGATAAGTTGTGTCATTTGATGCATTCCTAGCAATGCATACCCAAGGGATGGGGGGAAAGAAAGAGAGGAAAAGTGCTGGAGTCAGGGAAAATTCCTTTTCAACCATCTGCTTCTCATTTCCACAAAGAAATCTTTGATTCCTTCACACAGAGAGCAGCCAAGATCTTTCCCTTAAATGCTGTGGCTAAATACTCAGAAGCAACTTCCATGCAAAAAACAGAAAAAAAAGAGAGACGGTTCCTATTATGGGGCAGTCAAGGGAGAAACCTGTTCTTCAGTTCATCCGGGATATTTCTCCTGCGTCCGAGAAGGGATGCTGCTTTTGCTGAACTGACCCAGGAACGGCCAAAATTAGACAGGAAACTGGTAATATGGGGGCTCAGTTTGGGGCCCCAAAGGGCCTTTAATCTCCTGAGCAAGTGAGGATAATAGCAAAGGGATGGCAGCTCTCTCAACCCCCCAAATACAGTGGTATCTCTGGTTGCGAACGGGATCCGTTCATAGCTGTCAACTTACAGATTTGAAAATAAGGGACCAGCAGCCTCGAAAATAAGGGATCAGCAGCCAAAATAAGGGATTTTCCAAGCACAGGTATGTTCAACTTCTGAGCCCCTCTGAGCCAAAGGCAGAAAGCCCAGCCAGCAGCCAAACGAAGCCTCAAGCGGTGGTTCCCACAGCGCAGCAACCCGGCAAAGAGGATGCAGCAAGGGAAACCACCATCACCTTTCCGCTGGGAAGCGCTGAGCAAATGCGAGTCCCCGATTTGATCGGCACAAGGCATGCAAGCTCCACCCCCCAGTCGTTCTTAGACTCCTTATTGGGTGAGCAACGCAGCCAAGCAACCCAGTTGGAGCCTCCCTCCTCCCTGGCTGGCAGGGAGGGAGGGAGAGGAGCTGCTTCCTTTGAAACCCGGGAAATTTAAGGGACATCATCAATAAGGGACAGCAGCGGGACACAGCGCTGGGATAAGGGACTTTCCCGCCAAATAAGGGACGGTTGACAGCTATGGATCCGTTCCAAAGGCCCGCTCGCAACATGAAAAGAGCACAACCCACAGCGGTGTGTCTGCGCACGCGCGGGTTGCAATTCGCCGCTTCTGCGCATGTGCGTGACGTCATTTTGTGCTTCTGCACATGCGCCGAAACCCGGAAGTAACCCTTTCCAGTACTTCCAGGTCGCCGCAGGACCTAACCTGAAAGAACGTAACATGAAGCAGACGTAACATGAGGTATGACTGTAAACAGAGCCCTGCTTTCTTTCATTTCATTTTTTGCTCCCATCCGTGTCTCGGGCTGCAAAGAGGACCAGATTCTTAGTGTGCCTTGTAAGCTCCCTGCTGAAGCCCCCTCTTCTGGCAAGCATCAGAAAGGAGAGGGTTAAAGAGTTCTCAGCCCTTCTCTGCCTCAGGGGGCAGCCAATGGGCAGAGCTTACGCTGCCGCCCTTTGGCACATTGGCCAGTTCAAATAGGGCCACGCCTCTTGACAAAGCAGCGCTGGACCACACTTCCACACCTGGGCCTTGAATGCAAGAGGAGGGGTTGCTGCTGCTGCCTGGATGCAGGCAGAAAACCAGAGAGACCTTTCCATCCTGCTGTTTTTGCAGGAAGATCGGAGCACCTTCTCTGCAAGGGAGAAAGCGAAAGCAGTGGTTCCCAAAGGGGCGTTGCTGCACCTGGAGAGGTGATCGGATTACTAGGAGGGTGCTAAGAGGCAAGGGGGCGGGCAGGGGGGCACTGGAAATGTGCCCCCTTTTTAAAACAACTGAACAGAGCAAAACACCTTCCTCGCTTTGTATTTCTTTTACTGCTCTTATCACTTTCAAAGCTCTTTCCTCTGCGTCTGCGATTCCGAACTGTCACAAATCACACGACAGCCAATTATAGGCAACAGCAATTGATTTTCTTATGAATTAGTTACTGTACATCTGTGGTGGGCAAAGGTTTGTGCATGTTTGGTAGGAGATATACACACACACACACACACACACACACATATATATATATATTGCTATTGTCAGAGCTGCTACCAGGTCCCAGCTCACATAGGACCACGCCACACAGCGTCCACTTTAAAAGAGTCTTTATTGAGTTACAGGTTTCATTTCCGAACTGCAGCGTGCAGCTCTACACCTTCTGCCCTAGGTCGGCGAAGACCCATCTGAGTCCCCGCCTCTTGCACACCAGCTTAATACCCTAGCCTTGCTCCACCTCCTTCGCCTCTCCCTACGTCTCTGGGTCCTTCTGCCCCCCTGGGACTCCTCCCTTCTACTCTCCTCTGACGCTGACCCCCCTGATCCTTCCGCTTCCTTTCGGCGGGCTTTGGGACCTGGCTCACTCTCCGGGCTGCTTACTGCTCCAGCTTCCGCTGCATTTGAACTTGGCGCGCGCGCCCAACTCTCTACTTTCCTCTTGACCGTTGCCTCGCTCTCTGAGGAGGGCGTGACCACCCCTGACTCGTGCCCTCCCTCCTGCTGACGGCCTCCGGAACCCGATGCCTGGCTGCCTTCCTCCCTGCTGCTCTCAGTCTTGAGCGTGGGTCCCGACTTCCAGCTGCTGCTCTCTGAATCTCCTCTGTTCCCTTCCTCCTGGGGTGTCCCCCCGGATCCCCCCCTTGCTCTGCTCACTGGGGCTCCCTTTTGGGAGTCCTCTGACTCACTGCTTAGGCTTGGAGATCTCGGTTCGTCATCATCACTCATTCTCCCTTCGGCTTCCTCCCCCTCGCTCTCTGTTTCCACCCTTCTCTGCGTCTCTGCTTCTGAACCCCTGACATCCATCCCCCCCTCGAAGCCCCCCCTTCCCCCCTCCCCGCTGTCAGGTGTGGGTGCTGGGTGCTCCATCATCATGGGAGGGAATGCTGGATACAGGTCGCTCCCCGTGGGTGGCCGCCAACTGAAGACCTCCGAGTCTTCCCCCTCGCGGTCGTCGACGTTGACTTGTTGCTCTTCCATCTCTGTACCGCCGTGCTCGAACCCGAGGTCCTCCCCGAACACGTCCATGTCAGTCTCTGCGTCGGTCGCTCGACCTGGCATCTCCAGCCACTTCCTGCGCCATTGCTCCTCTGGTCGATCGTCCCACCAATACGAGTTGCCTGATGCCGAACCTGCCGGTGAACCTTCTGGGGAACGGGTGCTCCGTGCGGGTTCCCCTTCTGAGTCGAATCCATGGAACGTGCTGGAAGAAAGTGTGGGTGTGAACAACCAGTCGTCGAAGAAGCTCGCTGGCATGGGTTTGTGTGGGAAGAGGGCATGAAACTCGTCCTTGAGCAGGGGTTCCTCCAAAGCGTAGTCTGGTACCCAGCTATTGGCGCTGGCCCGGGTGCCCTCTCTGGCTAAGAGGTATTCGACTCCCTCTTCCCCCCATCTGGAGTCCAAAATCTCCGTGACCTCGTTGATGTGGTCCTGGTGCTTCACCTCCCGCGTCTCCGTCCGTTCCCGGAGCGGACTTGGCGCCGTCCCTGGCTCCTGGAACCTGTGAGGTGCCTTGTAGGGAGTGAGCACCGACCTGTGGAACACCGGATGCATTCTGGAACCCTCCGGCAGCGCCAGTCGGAAGGCTACCGGGTTGATCTGCGCTTCGACTTGGTACGGACCGATCTGCTTGTGCCCCAACTTCTTCTTGGCAAGTGACCTGGTCGGCACTGCGTGGGCTGCCAACCAGACCCAGTCTCCCACTTGGATCACTTCGCCAACCCGCCTGTGCTTGTCAGCTTGCACCTTGTAGGCGTGCTTAGCTAGCTCCAGCTGCCGTCTGAGTTGATCGTGGACCGCCTGCAGCTCTGACGCGAACGCGTCCGCCGTCTGTGGTTCTCCTTCCCCCACTCTCTCCAGTCCCGGGAAGGTTCTGGGATTCCTCCCATTGTTGGCAAAGAACGGCGTCACTCCTGTGGACACGTGCTTCGTGTTGTTGTAAGCGAACTCGGCTAGCGGCAGGTAATCCACCCACGTCGCAGGCTGTTGATTGGCATAGCATCTCAGGTACTGCTGCATGATGGCATTGACCCTCTCTGCTTGCCCGTTGGTCTGCGGGTGTCTTGCTGATGCCAGATTGACCTTGACATTTAGAAAACCCATCAGCTTCTGCCAGAAAGACGAGATGAACTGGCGTCCGCGGTCGGACAGGATAGACCGTGGCAGGCCATGCACTTTGAACACGTGATCTATGAACAGTTTGGCGGTTTGTTCCGCCGTGGCCACCTTCGCACACGGAATGAAATGTGCCATCTTGGTGAACAAGTCCACCACCACTAGCACAGCTGTCTTGCCTCTCGAGCTGGGTAAATCCGTCACAAAGTCCAGGGCCACCCTCTCCCACGGTTCAAACGGTGTTTGCAGCGGTTCTAACAGTCCCGCCGGTGGTCTGTGTACCGGCTTGGCCCTCTGGCAGGTGTCGCACCTCGCGACGTAGTCCGCGACCTCTCCTCTCAGCCTGGGCCACCAGAAGTCTCTCGCGACTAATTCCATCGTTTTCTCTGTGCCAAAGTGACCGGCCGTGGGTGCGTCGTGCAACTGTTGCAGTACCTTGGCGCGAAGGTCGTCTCCTGGTACATAGACAGCCCCTTTGCGTAGGAGCAAGCCGTCCCGCACCTGGAACTCGTCCGTGGTAGCCGTGCCTCTGAGCAGTTCCGCCATCTTGTCTTGCGCGAATGAGTCGTCCCGCAATGCACGTCGCACCGCATCCAGGTCTACTGTAGCTGAGGCACACGCCCACGCCGTCGGTGCGAAGATGTGCATGGCCGCCGCTGGCGTCACCTCTTCTAGGTATTGCGGTTTTCGGGACAGTGCATCCGCCATGATGTTGGTGTCGCCTGGGACGTACTCTATTCGGAAATTGAAGTCAGCAAAGAACTCCGCCCAACGTATCTGCCTCTGGTTCAGGAACTGAGCCGTGCGCCAGTGCTCCAGATTCTTGTGGTCCGTGCAGACCTGCACCGTGTGCTTGGCGCCGATTAGGAAGTGCCTCCACGCCTTGAAAGCTGCATGAATGGCCAGCAACTCCCTGTCCCAGATGGTGTAGTTCTGCTCCGACTTGCTGAGCTTTCTGGAGTAGAACGCTCCCGGCCGCCACACCCCCTGCGGGTCTCGCTGCAGCAGGACAGCTCCCACGGCTCTGTCTGACGCGTCTGTCTCTACCCTCAACGGTTTACTGGGGTCGATATGCAGCAGTTGCTTCTCCGATGCGAAGAGATGCTTGAGCGCTTGAAAGGACTGTTCCGCCTGCTCCGTCCAGATGAATTTCTTTTTTTTGGAGCTGAGCGTGTCCGTAATTGCTGCCGTCTGCATCGCGAACCCCTTGATAAACTTGCGATAGAAGTTGGCGAAGCCGACAAACCGCTGGACCTCCTTCCGGTTGCGCGGGCTCTTCCAATCCAATACCGCACGAACCTTGGTGCTGTCCATGGCTATCCCCTTGTCCGACAACTTGTATCCCAGGAAATCCACCTCCGTCGTGTCGAACTGGCACTTCTCCAGCTTGGCGTACAGTCTATGTTGTTGCAACCTGCTGAGCACCTCCCTCACGTCTCGGTCGTGAGCTTGCTGCGAGTCAGAGAAAATCAGGATGTCATCCAGGAAGCAGACGCATGTCTTGTAGAGGAGTCCCTCCAACACGTGATGCATAAAAGCTTGAAAACAGTGAGAGCCATTTTGTAATCCAAAGGGCATAACTCTGTATTCGTAGGTGCCCAGCGGTGTGAACATGGCCGTCTTCCACTCATCGCCCTCCCGCATGCGGATGAGATTGTACGCCCCTCGCAGGTCCAACTTGGTGAACACGCGTCCCTTGCGCACCGTCGCGAGGAGGTCGTCAATCCTGGGCATGGGGTAATCAGACGGTTTGGTCATCTGGTTCAAAAGGCGGTAGTCCACAACGAGTCTTTTTTGGGGCGTGTCTTTCTTTTTCACGAAGAAAACGGGACTGCCCCCCACTGCCTTGGACTCTCTGATGAAGCCACGCTCCAGATTATGCTCGATGAACTGTTTGAGTTCCTGCATTTCATCTTCAGACATGGAGTATAGCCGCCCCTTCGGCAGCGTCGCCCCCGGTAGGAGGTCAATCTTGCAGTCATATGGCCGGTGAGGGGGTAGCTTGTCCGCCTCCTTCTCGCAGAAGACCTCCAAAAAGCTCGCGTATTTGTGGGGGACCGCTTGCAACGTTCCCAACTGCAGTTGTGATTCCTCCTCCTCTCCCTCCCGTCGGGGCAGGATGCAGTGTTCTGCGCAATAAGAGGAGCCGAAGATCAGTTGTCTCTGGTACCAAGCCAGTGTCGGACTGTGCCTGTCCAGCCAACTCATGCCCAACACAATGGGCGTGTCCGACAGTTGGGTGACATTAAAACTGATGACTTCCCTGTGGTTGCCAAGGCGCATCACCATCGGTGGCGTCTGCTTCACCACCTGCCCCCCTAGCAACTCTCTGCCATCCACCGTGACGACTTGCAGGGGCAGAGTGGCAGGCAATAGCTGTATAGCGTGCTGCTCCACAAAGCTCTGCGCTATAAAGTCTGCGTTGCTTCCAGAATCCACAGAAAGCGGCACTTCGATAGTGACGCCGTCGGGTAGCTGGAGAGATGCTGTGAGCTGCACTACTGGTTTGGGTGGGAGGGGATCCGTGGGTTGCAATATCGCTGGGGACTGCTTCACAGATGCGTCTGGCTGGGCCCCAGTGCCTCCGTCTCCAGCCAGACATCGTCGTTTCCCTGCTGTGGTTCTCCTTGCTGCGTTGCTGCAGTCACCATTGCTGAGGCTGCAGTGTGCTTGTGGAGCCTCCGGGGACACTCCTTCGCCAAATGGCCTGGATCCTCGCAGATGTAACACTTCCTGTTCCCTCTAGGAGGCTTCGCTTTCACTGCTGCCGGTGCTAGGGCTCTGGCTGCTGACTGAGCCCTTGCACCTCCAACCTCCATCGGTTCCCCTCCCCCTCCTGGCGGAGGTGTGGATTGCGCACGCGCTGCTTCCCTCGGAACGAAAGAGAAACTTCTCGCTGCTTCGCGCCCTCCACGTCCTTCATCTCTGCACCATGGACGTTCTTCCAGCCTCACCCCCACAGTCAGCGCCCTTTGGACCACCTCCTGCGTGCTTCGGGGCCTCTCCCCCCTTGCAATTTCATCCTTAACCGCAGAACTTAGACCCTCCCAGAAGAGGTCTCTGACAGGGGGCGAATCCCGATCCCATTCTAAAGCACTGACCAGCGCAAAAAATCGGGCGTGATACTGCCGGACGCTCGCCCTCCCTTGTTTTAGTCCATGAATCTCCCGTCTGGCAAGATCCACATCAATAGTAGACAAAAAACACGCATCCATCGCTTTGATAAAGGCATCTGCATTCTGAAGCGCCGGATCTTTATCCCTCCACAAATTGCGCGGCCAGGCTTTGGCATCCCCATGCAAATGGGACAATATGAACCCCACCTTCTCTTCCTCATCTCTAAAGTCTTTTGCCAGCAGTTGCAGTGCGCACATTACGTCTGCTCTAAAATTAGGGTACTGTTGCAAAGTCCCATCGAAGTGAGCCACAAGCCCTCCTGCTCTCCGTGCCAATCCCACGCCCTCCGGTCTGGGTCCCGGTTGCCCTTGCTTAACAAGCATTTCAAACCTGGCGTGTAGGTCTCTGTAGGCGGCTGTAGTCTCCTCCTCCCGTTTCTTGGAAGCCAATACCTCTGAGGACAACTGGGTCACTGCCTCTTGCAGCGCGGAGATCCTCTGTTCTTCCGTCATCTTGCTAACCTTTGTGAGCTTGCTTACAGACACCCCTCTTCCTCCCCTAGCGGCTTCTGCTCCCGCTGCGAGGTTTCAGGTTTCTGAAGCTTTGATGAGATGGGTCTTACTGTCAGAGCTGCTACCAGGTCCCAGCTCACATAGGACCACGCCACACAGCGTCCACTTTAAAAGAGTCTTTATTGAGTTACAGGTTTCATTTCCGAACTGCAGCGTGCAGCTCTACACCTTCTGCCCTAGGTCGGCGAAGACCCATCTGAGTCCCCGCCTCTTGCACACCAGCTTAATACCCTAGCCTTGCTCCACCTCCTTCGCCTCTCCCTACGTCTCTGGGTCCTTCTGCCCCCCTGGGACTCCTCCCTTCTACTCTCCTCTGACGCTGACCCCCCTGATCCTTCCGCTTCCTTTCGGCGGGCTTTGGGACCTGGCTCACTCTCCGGGCTGCTTACTGCTCCAGCTTCCGCTGCATTTGAACTTGGCGCGCGCGCCCAACTCTCTACTTTCCTCTTGACCGTTGCCTCGCTCTCTGAGGAGGGCGTGACCACCCCTGACTCGTGCCCTCCCTCCTGCTGACGGCCTCCGGAACCCGATGCCTGGCTGCCTTCCTCCCTGCTGCTCTCAGTCTTGAGCGTGGGTCCCGACTTCCAGCTGCTGCTCTCTGAATCTCCTCTGTTCCCTTCCTCCTGGGGTGTCCCCCCGGATCCCCCCCTTGCTCTGCTCACTGGGGCTCCCTTTTGGGAGTCCTCTGACTCACTGCTTAGGCTTGGAGATCTCGGTTCGTCATCATCACTCATTCTCCCTTCGGCTTCCTCCCCCTCGCTCTCTGTTTCCACCCTTCTCTGCGTCTCTGCTTCTGAACCCCTGACAGCTATGAATTTCCTTCGCCCTTACATTTCTGTTAGTAAGAATGTGCAAAAATGTATTTCATGCAATATTCTTTGCTGTATATTCTTTTCTTTTCAGCTACAAGATTAGATCAGAGCATATACCATATTTTTTGCTCTATAAGACTCACTTTTTCCCTCCTAAAAACCCAATAACCCAATAACCCCCCCAAAAAACCACATTCTAAAAGGGTATATTCACCCTTAAACATCTGGAAGTGGGACTGCAATAAAAGGGTCCTCAGAACATCTGTCTACCTAGCCTGGTACAGTCCATTTCCTGGCTCCAGCACAGAAGCCCACCTTGTCTGAGGAAAGCTAGCAGTTAAGTAAGAAGGCCAAGTTAGAATCTCCCTCCCTGATGTGCTAGCTCTCTACGTGTGGGGAGGAGCACTTGAACATGATCGCTCCCCTCCATTCAGATACAAAGTGGTCCCGGAAAAGCAGTGTTTCTCTCCTATAGTTGTTGGCACCTTTTAGGACTACAGATGCAGAGACTCTGGGCAAATCGCTGCAACCCACACGTCCTCAAATTACACGTTCCAGGCTTTTCACTCTGAGATCAGTGGATCAAAGGAGCTGAGATCCAGGAGCGCTACTTAATACCAAAGAGTTGTAATTAGGCAATTAGGAATTAATGAATCAAAAAGAGCTTTAGCGCAACAAAGGGAGGCAGATCTCAGAAAGGAAAGAACTGAAAAAAAACCCTTGTTTGGAAACTCTGAGGCTTTCAGAGTTTCGAAGTGGCAACTCCAGCAGGAAATACGGGGCCAACCTAAGCACAGACACACCAAAATCTGAAGCAAATCTCATGCCTAGCAAATGCGATGTTACTAGGGATGTTATATCTGGCTATTTGAATATGACCTTCCAATAGCCCTTGTAAATCCCAGAGACGGCTGTATCTGTTCTGGCGTACAACCCGTATTCAAATTTATTAATCAGGCAAACCAAGTACAGTTTGCACTCAAATAGAAACACGAACCCAAAATGTATAACAAACAGATTCTTAAATTTCAGAGGAGGCCGTGTGACCCTGTGTAAGTTGAGCAGCCTCCGCTGGGAATTTAGCTGTAGTAAACATTACAGACCTCTCTGAACCACACAACACATTTTTAATCTTATCTGTGTCCCTGAGGGTAGCAAACCACCGCTGAAGGTTTCTCTAAATAACTGGGTCTAGGTGTTTCATGCAGTTTACGGTATAGGATATACTGCACGGGGTCCTCTGCTCACAAGAAAATGCAGAAGTGCCAATCTCTGGGGGTTTTCTTACATCTCCCCTCCAGAAAATTTGACTTCATAGTCTGGAAACGCAGGTGTTATGTACTGAGTTGAATAGGATCCAGAATGCAGCAGTCTGATTGGTCCTAGAACAATAGGATTCAGAATGCAGCAGTCTGATTGGTCCTAGAACAATAGGATTCAGAATGCAGCAGTCTGATTGGTCCTAGAACAATAGGATCCAGAATGCAGCAGTCTCATTGGTCCTAGAACAATAGGATCCAGAATGCAGCAGTCTGATTGGTCCACAGGAGCCACCCAATCCAGCTCCAGGTGGAAGTGAATCTGCAACCTGATTAGCCCACAGGAGAATCCCGGAATTAGCCAAACACGTGGGGCCCATTGTGTAAATAATGTATATAAGGCAGACATTCTGGGGGAACTTCCATTCCTCACTACTATGAGCTGAATAAAGAGCATGAAATCCACTCTCGACTCCGAGTATATTTCAGCAGGGCTTGAAGTGCTTTGTAGAAAACAAAGGTGGATTCAACTCAGATAAGTATTTTTCTGCCCTGTGGTGGGGAAAGTTCTGGAGAATCTGGATCACGTAATGGAATCCATGTCCTGTCCTACAAACATACTGCAATTAATATTGTTCCACTAGGAAACAGAGGAACTGGGAGAGAAAATTTACCACCCTTTACTGGGGATGTGGAACCAGTAGCATCGCCTGATGTTGTCGGACTCCAATTCCCATCAGCCTGTGGTGATCTAGGGATGATGTGCTTTGTAGTCCATCAAGAACTGGAGGGACCACAGCTTCCACAGACCATTCACAACCCGGTAAGTCGGGCCTTGAATTTACGGCTCCTCTCATGCCATAATCGCGGACGCGGGGATGAAACAAATAATCCCCATCGCTACAAGCCTCTTTTATCCAGAGATCTCTGCAGGTTTACACGGAGAGAACAGCGTCCCAGAAGTTGAAAGAGGGCTCCCTTGAGACAAGGGCTCCCAGATACAGAGGCCCGATTACATCATCACTGAACAGAGAGGAAAACAACAGAGGATGGTGTCTGAGAGAGAGCCATTCCTTACATTTGTAGCTCTGCTACATTAGGACACTTTGTTCAGCTGCCTCGCCCTCGGGAACATCTGAAACTGGCTCATTCAGAGTCAGAAAATTGGTCAACCTAGTTCTGTGTTAGTGCCCAGCAACGGTCATCCTGGGTCTCCGGCAGGGGTCTCTCTCTCTCTTTTTTTAAAAAAATATTTTAATTAAGAATTTCAACACAATAATTTTAACAAAAATACGTCATCCACCTTGTTTCCCTCCCCCCATTCCCCCCCCCATCCCCCCCCCGCCGACTTCCCTCAGCTCCTATCTCTTGTTTCTCAACATGTATTGTGGTCTGCACATTATAAAATTGTAAAGATCCTTAATTTATCTGTCTGTATATTACCAAGTATAACCCAGTAGTGATGTATGGAAGTGAGAGCTGGACCATAAAGAAGGCTGATCGCCAAAGGATTGATGTTTTTGAATTCTGGTGCTGGAGGAGACTCTTGAGAGTCCCACGGACTGCAAGAAGATCCAACCTCTCCATTCTGAAGGAAATCAGCCCTGAGTGCTCACTGGAAGGACAGATCCTGAAGCTGAGGCTCCAAGACTTTGGCCACCTCATGAGAAGAGAAGACTCCCTGGAAAAGACCCTGATGTGGAGAAAGATGGAGGGCACAAGGAGAAGGGGACGACGGAGGACGAGATGGTTGGACAGTGTTCTCAAAGCTACCAGCATGAGTTTGACCAAACTGCAGGAGGCAGTGGAGGACGTGCTCTGGTCCAGGGGGTCATGACCACTGGTCCTGTTAACTAGGGATGATGGGAGTTGTAGTCCCAAAACATCTGGAGGGCCAAGTTTGCCTGTGCCTGGTTTAAATTTTCCTGCATTTTCCAATGTTCAGCTCCATGGGTTGTCCGCGAGATCTAGGATGGTGATGGAGGAAGGCGTCTTCCTATCCCTTTCTCCAAACCATGCACAATCCTATACCCCTCTGTTCTGTCCCCTCTGACTCGTTTTTTTTTTCCTAAACTCCCAAGTCCCAAATGCTGCAACTTTTCCTCATGGGGAATCTCCCCTGTTCCTCTGGATCACCCTTTTGGTTGTCTTAAACCTTCTCTCACTGCACAAAATCCTTTTAGAGGTGAGGAGATCAGATCAGCACATTCCATTCCAAATGGTCACATCATAGATTTGTACAACGGCATTATTGATATTGGAAGTTTTGTTAAGGTTGTACTAAGCAAGGCATCCCTGGGATTGTCTCTTCCCTTCCTCCTTAAGATGTTGTTGTTGTTGTTACCCATTGACAATGGAGGATTGTGCCTTTGGGGGGGGTAAAGTCAAACTGCGTTACAGCGCCTGCTTGGAGGAAATAAAGAAGACAAACGGAACGTTTCCTAATGCTGGAGGTAACATTGCGATGCTGGGCTGGAGGAGAACAGCCTAGACAACATCTTAAAAAGCAGAGACATCACCTTGCCAACAAAGGTCCGTATAGTAAAAGCCATGGTTTTCCCAGTAGTGATGTATGGAAGTGAGAGCTGGACCATAAAGAAGGCTGATCGCCGAAGAATTGATGCTTTTGAATTATGGTGCTGGAGGAGACTCTTGAGAGTCCCCTGGACTGCAAGAAGATCAAACCTCTCCATTCTGAAGGAAATCAGCCCTGAGTGCTCACTGGAAGGACAGATCGTGAAGCTGAGGCTCCAATACTTTGGCCACCTCATGAGAAGAGAGGACTCCCTGGAAAAGACCCTGATGTTGGGAAAGATGGAGGGCACAAGGAGAAGGGGACGACAGAGAATGAGATGGTTGGATGGTGTTCTTGAAGCTACTAGCATGAGTTTGATCAAACTGCGGGAGGCAGTGGAGGACAGAAGTGCCTGGCGTGCTCTGGTCTATGGGGTCACGAAGAGTCGGACACGACTAAACGACTAAACAACAACAAATTATAATATTATTTGGATTATCTTCCTTGGACTTCCTTGGCATTGAAAAAAATAACGAAGTGGAGGAGCCCCATATCGAAGACTGGAAAATTACCTAGGAGAAGGGGGAGCAACTGAATACTAACCTGGACTTAAGATTTGACTATTTTGAAGAACTACTCTATATATAACTGACAGGTGGATAGTTGGAAGTTGTTTTTAGCTTTTTTTTCTTTTCCGTAATACTTTCCATTGCTCTTTCTTTATTATTTCCCTCTCTTTAGATTAGTTTGACTTTTATTTATTGTATTTAATGTTGATTTATTAAAAAATGATTTTTTTAAAAAAGAGAGATTGTGTTACAGCGCCTGCTGTGGCTGTAGAGACCGATACAGGAGAGACATGTTTTGTTGCAGCTGGGGCAGAGGAAGGCTTCCAGTTGTGCTGCTGCGGACGCACAACCACACTCTCTGTCTCCAGGCACTGCAAGGGTTGTCTGCAAGGGATTCCCACACGGCGGGGTTGATATTACCAGTCTCCACATTAGCCTCCTTAAAAACCACCCGGAAAAACCCTCCCTGCTCTTTCGCCCTCTTCTCTCCTCACTCAACCACCTTTCAAGTGTACAAGTCAGGGCAGGGAAAAAAAGAGCTGGAAAAAAACTGCCAGGGTTTTCCGTTCTGCATCAGCTGCAAGCTGCTCAGATTTATTTTGTTAAGCAGAAACTGGACTCTTTTCATTACCGCATGCAGCACAAAACATTTTGCTTTCTCCATGGAGAAATGCTTTTTCCTGACCCTGGGAGATTAGAGAAGAATCTGGCCGGGTCCCCCACAGCCAGCGAGGCCACAACTGCTGTCGCAAACAGTCCTGGGCCAAATGTTGCCGCTCGTTTCCTGTTCCAGGCTAAATTTGGGAACCTCGTTTCTCCCGGATTTAAAATAGGTGCTTTTTGCCAAGGCTGGAGCCTGCGCCAAGCTGAATGTACTCCTAAGTCTCATGTTGCAGTGCTGAGTCTCTACCTTTGAAAAAGCTGGCATCGCTGGATCAAGTCCATTCATTTTGTTGAATTAATTAAACTACATCGCTTTAATTGGATTTTGGATCAATGCACAATTCGTTGTTACCGTTTCGAAATTCACTGTGTTGCTCTCTGCTTTAGTTGGTTGTGCAAACTGCTATTCTGAATAGTGAATGTATATATTGGGGGACTGCTGCCCTACTGCAACAAATCAGTTTTAAAAGAAGAAGCAGATTTTTAGAAATTAGGAAAGTAATTATGTACAGGCAACTCTCAATTTACCGGGGTGGGGAGTAGGGTTACGTTCTATGGCACAAAGCGTTTAAGTGAAATCATGTGTATTTGAAACCCCATTGAAAAAGCCTGCAAATACTGTGTTCCCCACTCCTTTATATGACATTTTCAGGTCGCTTCTGGGTTCGGCACAGTCGCACACATATTGGACGCACCTAAAATTGCCATTGACTATAATGCTTGGAAAGTATGGGATGAACGACTGTCTAAAAGAAAGACATATAAACACCCCCAACAAGCAAATCAGGATGAATGCAGGATAAATGCTCTCTCTCGCATTTAACCTCCCCGCAAACAGATCGGAATAAAGACCGGACAGCCCTAAACTGACGCTGGAGCTTTGCATCGGGATGAATGTTGAACAAACAGGTCACCTGGAGGATAGGCACATACGAAGACAAGGCATCTCTGCGGTTTCTCCAGTCCTGGGTCAGAAGGTTCTGGAAAGTTCAGAATGCCTAGAGAACAGATCCCCCAAACAGGTCAGAGGTGGGTTTTACTATGTCGGATCACGTAGCTCGAAGGGACACGGGTGGCGCTGTGGGTTAAACCACAGAGCCTAGGACTTGCTGATCAGAAGGTCAGCGGTTCAAATCCCCACAACTAGGTGAGCTCCCGTTGCTCGGTTGCAGCTCCTGCCAACCTAGCAGTTTGAAAGCACGTCAAAGTGCAAGTAGATAAATAGGTACCACTCCGGCGGGAAGGTAAACAGCGTTTCCATGTGCCACTCTGGTTCGCCAGAAGCGGCTTAGTCATGCTGGCCACATGACCCGGAAGCTGTACGCCGGCTCCCTTGGCCAGTAAAGCGAGATGAGCGCCGCAACCCCAGAGTCGGCCACGACTGGACCTAATGGTCAGGGGTCCCTTTACCTTTACCTATCACGTAACACGACCCTTGTTTTGCAGGGACTGCAACCAGCTTTCCACAAAGGAGAGAAAAGTTACACATTGTATTTTTGAAGGACATGGCGAGAGCTGAAGTTCTGGAGCATTCAAATGCACTATGTGTTAAGGGAGGACGGGGAGGAGAAGAGGGGGAGGAAGACGCAAAAAGATTCAACACGGAGAGACATCTGGGTTGTAAATGTCAGTGGAAAAAGCCACACAGTTATGCTGCGAAGGAATTTGGCTCAGCGTTCCTGGGAACGTTCTTCAGAAGGAATCCATCTGAAGGCGATTGTTTGAAGCGAAGACTCTTTGCTGCGCTTTCAAATCCGGCATGTCCTCAACTCGCTTTGTTTTGTGCACAGCGATACAGGCACTGCACACCACTCTACTCACGAGAAAGCTGACCACCGTTCTCCCCAGCCCCCAAGTCGGCCTTCAAGTTTTCCCTAAACTACCAAAGCTAAATTGGACGAAGGGGGAGGAAGGAGGCTGTGGTTGGAGACCCATTTCCTGCCTCCCTCCACCAGGCATCTGGAGCTTCTCCTAACTCCCCACCACAGACGGAAGGAGGAGCAAATCCTGTGCAGAAGATATTCCTGACCACGGAGGCAAGTTACGCATCTTGGTTCTTAAGAAGAGCCTGCTGAATCAAGTCAATGGCCCATCTAGCCCAGAATAATAATAATAATAATAATAATAATAATAATAATAATTTATTATTTTTACCCTGCCCATCTGGCTGAGTTTCCCCAGCCACTCAGGGCTGCTTCTAATCAAGTGTTAAAAACAATACAGCATTAAATATTAAAAGCTTCCCTAAACAGGGCTGCCTTCAGATGTCTTCTAAAAGTCTGGTAGTTGTTGTTCTCTTGGACAACTGGTGGGAGGGCACTCCACAGGGAGGGCGCCACCACCGAGAAGGCCCTTTGCCTGGTTCCCTGTAACCTTACTTCTTGCAGGGAGGGAACTGCCAGAAGGTCCTCAGCGTCTGGGCAGAACGATGGGGTTAGAGACGCTCCTTCAGGTATACTGGGCCGAGGCCGTTTAGGGCTTTGAAGGTCAGCACCAACACTTGGAATTGTGCTCAGAAACGAGCTGGGAGCCAATGCAGGTCTTTCAAGACCGGTGTTATGTGGTCTCGGCGGCCGCCCCCAGTCACCAGTCTAGCTGCCGCATTCTGGATTAGTTGCAGTTTCCGGGTCACCTTCAAAGGTAGCCCCACGTAGACCTGTTCTCTTAGTGGACAACCAGATTTCCATTATAGGAAACCAGCGAGCAGGATCCGAGCACAATCGGCACCTCTCCTCCTGGGGTTTGCAGCAACAGGCATTCAGAAGCATTGCTTCCTCTGGCTGCGGATGCAGAGTGTAGCTAGTAGGCTTTGATGTCAATGTGTCCAATCCTCTTCTAAAGACACCTAGGCTTCCGGCCATCCCTGCGTCCTGTGGCAGAGAGTTCCAAAGTTTAACGATGTGCTCCTCCAGCTGCTGAACTACAAATCCCACCGGCTGGGCACTGTTGGGAGTTGTGGTCCAAAGCAGCTGGGGAGCCCCAGGTTTTAGGTGGGGCAGGTTAGTAAAGGTAAAGGGACCCCTGACCATTAGGTCCAGTCGTGGCCGACTCTGGGGTTGCGATGCTCATCTCGCTTTACTGGCCGAGGGAGCCGGCGTACAGCTTCCAGGTCATGTGGCCAGCATGACTAAGCCGCTTCTGGCGAACCAGAGCAGCGCACGGAAACGCCGTTTACCTTCCCGCCCGAGCAGTACCTATTTATCTACTTGCACTTTGACGTGTTTTCGAACTGCTAGGTTGGCAAGGGCAGGGACGGAGCAACAGGAGCTCACCCCATCGCGGGGATTTGAACCGCCGACCTTCTGATCGGCAAGTCCTAGGTTCTGTGGTTTAACCCACAGCGCCACCCACATCCCGTGGGGCAGGTTACCCAACGTCAAAGGGAAAAAGGGTCTGTTCTGGGTTGCTTCCTCCCTTGAGTTCATTTGAAAAGACAGCAGACGACTCTTCTCCTTATTTGCCCTGCTAGGACTCTTTTGCCTCTAGTGGGGTGAATGGGAGGATTTCAGATATACTTGTTTAACAGTTGTTCTGCGTTTTGAGGTTTTGCATGTGTGTACGTTCGGGGTTTGTTTTTGCCCATTTATACACAACTGAGGGACTGTTGCCTTTCTTGGGGTGGGGAATAAAGTGAAGTTGACCTGGGGGGGGGAGTTTAACTATGTGCTGCCCAAATAAATTTGTTTATCTGTCCTTAATCTTCCAATGCTCAGCTTCATTGTATGTTCATGAGTTTTGGTGTTGCAAGAGAGGGAGAGAATAACTTTTCCCCGTAACACGTATTGTTTTATAAATTTCTATCAAAGCCTGCTCCCCAAAACACAGCAAAACTGTGATTCAAATGGCCCTAGTTGGCTAAGAATAATCTATTCCTCGAGGAAAAGCAACAGGGATGTAAAGGCAGAGGACTCTCTCTCTCTCTCTCTCTCTCTCTCTAGCAATCTGGAACAATTTGCTGCACAGGTACATTTTCCTGGCACACCTGCTCTTCGCTTGAGGCACAGTATGGCCTGGATCCCGGCCAACATGAGACATTTTAGTGGGACCCAACAGAGAAAGTCTAGATGATGCTCCCTCCTGCAAATTAATACGGGGCACAATCCGCTAGGCAATTTCCTTGTGCTTCTTTGATACGAGCATGGAGGGTGCAAGAATAGCACACATTCTGCTTGTGGGGTTCGAGGGGGACTGTACCATATGATCCACTTGACTCGCTGGTCCTGAATGGGGCAACTGTGCCCCTGAAGGACCAGGTGCGCAGACTGGGGGTCATTCTGGACTCACAGCTGTCCATGGAGGTGCAGGTTAATTCTGTGTCCAGGGTGGCTGTCTACCAGCTCCATCTGGTGCACAGGATGAGACCCTATCTGCCTGCGGACTGTCTCGCCAGAGTGGTGCATGCTCTGGTTATCTCCTGCTTGGACTACTGCAATGCACTCTACGTGGGGCTACCTTTGAAGGTGACCCAGAAACTGCAACTAATCCAGAATGTGGCAGCTGGACTGGTGACTGGGAGTGGCCGCCGAGACCATATAACACCGGTCCTGAGAGATCTGAATTGGCTTCCAGTACGTTTCTGAGCACAATTCAAAGTGTTGCTGACCTTTAAAGCCCTAAACGGCTTCAGTCCTGTATACCTGAAGGAGCGTCTCCACCCCCATCGTTCCGCCCGGACACTGAGGTCCATCTCCGAGGGCCTTCTGGCGGTTCCCTCCCTGCGAGAAGCCAAGTTACAGGGAACCAGGTACAGGGCCTTCTCGGTGGTGGCGCCCTCCCTGTGGAACACCCTCCCACCAGGTGTCAAGGAAATAAACAACTATCTGACTTTTAGACGGCATCTGAAGGCAGCCCTGTTTAGGGAAGCTTTTAATATTTGATGAATTATTGTATTTTAATATTTTGCTGGAAGCCGCCCAGAGTGGCTGGGGAAACCCAGCCAGATGGGTGGGGTATAAATAATAAATTCTTATTATTATTACTGGTCCCACTGCTCCTGTTTTATAGAACCATGAATCCTCTCAGAGAGAGCAGATGAACAACTCCTCAACCGGGCTGAGCCTGTCGTGTAAATAACTCACATTCAGGACAAAGGCATTCACTGTAGTTTTGGATGCATCCCTTATATTCATTTGCACATCCAAAAATGCATTATCGAGAAAGAGGGCTCAGATCTGCATGAAAATTGCATGCATGCCAATTTAGACACACAGGTGCAAAACTCAGGAAGAACCGCCGTAGTTTAGATAAGAACGCAATGCACGTTCTCGCTAGTGGGGAAGACTGTGGCCAGCTGTGCTGTGTCCCTGCCTGCTGCCCAGGTGATGGGGAACCTGGCGATGGGGAAAGCCAGGGCCCCTGAAAGCCTCCCCTCTTGGGATCCTTTTAAAAATCTTTTTAAAAGACAGCCTTTCCAAGGCACGGCTGCCCTCTGCAAAGCAGGACACGTGGGACACCCCAATTCCTAGATGCACGGAAGACTCTTTCCGATTTAATCACGCTGCGTGGAAGTGTTTGGCTTGCCCTGCTACTGCGCAGCCCTGCTGTGAGGGAACAGGGCAGCTATGCAGCAAATGCAATTAATTAAAAACCATTTGCCAACTCCCAAACATGGGAGAACCAGCCTCCATGAGGGGGGAAAGGAATTAAATCAGATGACTCAAATTTCCCTGGAGGATCTTATTTTTTTGCTGAAATGTTTCTCTTTGGCTCCAGCTGGCCCAGGAGGAGAACATCCTGAAGCCAGCCTTGTAGAGCTGCCCAGACAACTGCCTCCAAGCTCTGAATTAAGTGTTATATTGGGGTTTTATTTATTGGAAAAGGAGGCATGGCTCGTGATCGCTGACCACAAGGCAGAAGGCAGCCTTGGGCCTCGCATCCAGCGGGAAGGGGTTCTCATGAAGCAATGGATCAGTGTGGTTGGAGTGGTTAGAGAGCTTTGGGCTAGGACCTGGGAGACACGGGTTCAAATCCTGCGCCGGCCATATGAAGGCGGTGCTGTTTCTCCACAGTTGGAGGCAGCAATGCATCTGAATACCAGATGCTGGAAACCACAGGTGGGTCACTGTGAGAACAGGAGGCTGGACTAGAATGGGCCATTATGAAGCTCTTTGGCTGACCCTGGGCCAGTTACAGCCTCCCAGCCTAACGGAGGGGTCAATTCTGTCCACCAGGAATTGGAATCGACAGGCTTGCTGCCTCCAGCCACAGAGAAACTGAATAGCCACTGGTGAATTGTTGCTGTTGTCCGACTCTTCGTGACCCCCTGGACCAGAGCACGCCAGGCACTCCTGTCTTCCACTGCCTCCTGCAGTTTGGTCAAACTCATGCTGGTAGCTTCGGGAACACTATCCAACCATCTCGTCCTCTGTCGTCCCCTTCTCCTCCATCTTTCCCAACATCAGGGTCTTTTCCAGGGAGTCTTCTCTTCTTCTGAGGTGGCCAAAGTATTGGAGCCTCAGCTTCAGGATCTGTCCTTCCAGGGAGCACTCAGGGCTGATTTCCTTCAGAATGGAGAGGTTTGATCTTCTTGCAGTCCATGGGACTCTCAAGAGTCTCCTCCAGCTCCATAATTCAAAAGCATCAATTCTTCAGCGATCGGCCTTCTTGATGGTCCAGCTCTCACTTCACTGGTGAATTAGCCTCCTAATTTATGGCTCCTTTGTGAAAAACAACTTTCCTCTGTTCCACATGTGGAACAGCTCAATTGGTGGAGCATGAGACTCTTAAGCTCAAGAGTCGTGGATTCAAGCCCCATGTTGGGCAAAAATTTCCTGCTTTGCAAGTTAGTTGGACTAGATTCGGCTATCAGTCAGTCTCACTGGATGGAAGTTCCCAAGTTCTCATTTTAAAAGAGCAAACGGTCTACCTACCCCCCTTCTTCCAACATATTTTTACGTACCTCAACCACCTGAAACGTTAAAAAGGCCTCAGGCGATTCAACTTGCCATTGTAAGGAAGCGGCTGCACAAAACCAAGAACACCTTGGTCTCCCTTTCCTGCAAATATCCCCCCCCCCAAAGTTCTATTTTATCTGTTCTAGGGATGGGGTGAATCACCTAAGCCAAACCCCCTCAATCTCTGCTCAGATTGCAATTCACAAACACTGTCCTCTAAAGGGGGCTACCTTTGAAGGTGACCCGGAAATTGCAACTAATCTAGAATACGGCAGCTAGACTGGTGACTGGGAGTGGCCACCAAGACCACATAACACCAGTCCTGAAAGACCAACGTTGGCTCCCAGTATATTTCCGAGCACATTTCAAAGTGTTGGTGCTGACCTTTAAAGCCCTAAACGGCCTCGGTCCAGTATATCTGAAGGAGTGTCTCCACCCTCATTGTTCTGCCCGGACGCTGAGGACCTTCTGGCGGTTCCCTCATTGCGAGACGCCAAGCTACAGAGAACCAGGCAGAGGGCCTTCTCGGTAGTGGCACCCGCCCTGTGGAACGCCCTGCCACCAGATGTCAAAGAGAACAACAGCTACCAGACTTTTAGAAGACATCTGAAGGCAGCCCTGTTTAGGGAAGCTTTTAATGTTTGATGTATTACTGTACAGTGGTACCTCAGGTTACATATGCTTCAGGCTACAGACACTTCAGGTTACAGACTCCGCTAACCCAGAAATAGTACCTCGACTTAAGAGCTTTGCTTCAGGATGAGAATAGAAATCGTGCTCTGGCAGCAGCAGGAGGCCCCATCAGCTAAAGTAGTGCTTCAGGTTAAGAACAGTTTCAAGTTAAGAACAGACCTCCAGAATGAATTAAGCTCTTAACCTGAGGTACCACTGTATTTTAATATTTTGTTGGAAGCCGCCCAGAGTGGCTGGGGAAGCGGGGTATAAATAGTAATAATAATAATTATTATTATTATTATTATTATTACAAATTACACTCTGCTCTTGTGGTCCTATCTATCTATCTATCAATCATCTATCTTTAAATGTGCTCCTCCAACTGCTTGTTCGTTGAAAGTCCTCCTGGGCATCACAGAATCAACCTCTGTTGTCTTTTCCTTTGTTCAAATTCCCTGTCCATGAGAAATGGATGCCAAGGGGTCTTCTTTAACCATTCATTGTCCTGATACTGTTGCTCCCTGCTGGATTCTACCCAACCAAAGCTGAGCATTCCAGGAGCTCGGCAGCACACAAGCAGTGGCATCGACCCCAACGGGATTTCATGTGCTCAGAGCTCCAGTTAGAGAGATTTGATCTGAACAATGAAAAAGATTTAAAGGCTTCCGGTCCCAAGGCCATAGCAGAGATGACATCCAACGGGGGGGGGGGCAGCGGGAGAGAGGAGACACACACCGCTGAATGTCTTTGCTGCCGATGTTAGCAGTTGGATTCACCAGAAAGGAACTGAGCTCATTCATCTCTTTTCTGTCCCCTTTATCAAAACAGAGATTGCATGCTCCTCGCAGCAGAGACTTCCTCTTTTTGCAAGTTCTAGAGCACCATAAACAAGGGGAATTCTATTTTCCTTCCATAGACTGAAGATTAAAGCTGCTTCCTCAAGTGTGCATTTAAATTGCAGCACCCAAAGGCCACGATTCCCAAAGTTGTAGTGGGCCGGAGGTAAGAATGGATGAATCTGTCAATTTAGTTTTTTCTCTACATGTCCAGTCTTAGGTCCAATCCCCCAGTTTCCTACAATAGTTTGATTTTCTTCTTCTTAAGCAACGGTCCACATAAAAATTCACCAGTGTTTTACTGCAAAATTCTCCTAGTCCTGAGAATTTGTATGCAATTTCATCTTATGTGCATGTTTCTGCAAAGCAATTTCCCCCAATGTAAGACACTTATTTTGGTTAATATTTTCACCCCTGTGCACACTCCACCTAAGTACATGCATTTTCTGTATGCATTACTTGCCTGGAGAACTGCATTGCAAAATTCAGAAAATGAAAATTTCAAAAGACGGTTGAGTTTTGAGGCACGTTATTTCAAAACGGGTGAAGCAGGCAAGTCTGCCTTTAAATGCAATCCAAACCAAATTTCTCATTCATCCTTCGCAGGAGGGGAACCCTTGTTCCGATTGCCGATAGTCCAGACAAGCTGGCAGCAAATTGGCACAAGAAAAGGAAATGCCCACTGCCCCAGAACAATGACAGCAACTCTCAAAGGCCCTGAAGAGGAAGTGCCTCTTTGATGGGGTATTTCCTGTTTCCTCTTGACCACCACCAATCGTACTTCACGCAGCTGCCCTCTCAGATGCCTTTATGTTGGAGGAATGAGGCCTCTGGTAGGGAGAACCAGAGAGGCCAAGGTAATGCATTCACACGGATTGAAAAACAAAGGAAAGTTTTGCTCTCACATTTGCAAGTTCAAGGCGACGCGGGTGGCGCTGTGGTCTAAGCCACAGAGCCTAGGACATGTTGATCAGAAGGTCGGGGGTTCGAATCCCCGCGACGGGGTAAGCCCCCGTTGCTCGGTCCCTGCTCCTGCCAACCTAGCAGTTTGAAAGCACGCCAGTGCAAGTAGATAAATAGGTACCGCTCTGGCGGGAAGGGAAATGGTGTTTCCGTGCGCTGCTCTGGTTCGCCAGAAGCGGCTTAGTCATGCTGGCCACATGACCCGGAAGCTGTACGCCGGCTCCCTTGGCCAATAAAGCAAGGTGAGCGCCGCAACCCTAGAGTCGCTCGCGATTGGACTTCACTGTCAGGGCTACCTTACCTTTAGCAAGTTCAAAGTGCATACAATTAACTCAGCTTTGCGTACTGATTTTTTAAATAAATGCTTCGTTGAAGAGTCATCATCGGTTTGACAATGCACGGCATGGACAAAACGACGGAGAAATATTTCCCTTCCTCTCTTTAACGCTAAAACTGGTGGTCATTCAATGAAGCTGGATGTTGGAGGATTCCAGAGAGAATCCTCCAAAACGACCTTGACAGATTAGAGAAATGGGTCAAAACAAATAAGATGAATTTTAACAGGGAGAAATGTAAAGTATTGCACTTGGGCAAAAAAAATTAGATGCACAAATACAAGATGGGGGACACCTGGCTTGAGAGCAGTACATATGAAAAGGATCTAGGAGTCTTGGTTGACCACAAACTTGACATGAGCCAACAGTGTGACGCGGCAGCTAAAAAAGCCAATGCAATTCTGGGCTGTATCAATAGGAGTATAGCATCTAGATCAAGGGAAGTA
The DNA here is from genome assembly GCF_965113315.1 of Podarcis vaucheri. Taxonomy (NCBI): domain Eukaryota; kingdom Metazoa; phylum Chordata; class Lepidosauria; order Squamata; family Lacertidae; genus Podarcis; species Podarcis vaucheri. The sequence continues at coordinate 5,230,442 of NC_138759.1, forward strand.
ATAGTGCCACTGTATTCTGCTCTGGTCAGACCTCACCTGGAGTACTGTGTCCAGTTCTGGGCACCACAGTTCAAGAAGGACACTGACAAACTGGAACGTGTCCAGAGGAGGGCAACAAAATGGTCAAAGGCCTGGAAACGATGCCTTATGGGGAACGGCTAAGGGAGCTGGGCATGTTTAGCCTGGAGAAGAGGAGGTTAAGGGGTGATATGATAGCCATGTTCAAATATATAAAAGGATGTCACATAGAGGAGGGAGAAAGGTTGTTTTCTGCTGCTCCAGAGAAGCGGACACGGAGCAATGGATCCAAACTACAAGAAAGAAGATTCCACCTAAAGATTAGGAAGAACTTCCTGACAGTAAGAGCTGTTTGACAGTGGAATTTGCTGCCAAGGAGTGTGGTGGAGTCTCCTCCTTTGGAGGTCTTTAAGCAGAGGCTTGACAACCATATGTCAGGAGTGCTCTGATGGTGTTTCCTGCTTGGCAGGGGGTTGGACTCGATGGCCCTTGTGGTCTATTCCAGCCCTATGATTCTATGATTCTATAAAAGAAAGTACTTTATGAGGCAGACAGTTAAGCGATGGAAGTCATTTCCACAGCAGGCAATAGAGGCCACCAACCTAGATGGGCTTTAGAGCAGCGTTTCCTAGTCTTGGGTCTCCAGCTGTTTTTGGACTACAACTCCCATCACCCCTAGCTAGCAAGACCAGTGGTCAGGGACGATGGGAATTGTAGTCCAAAAACAGCTGGCGACCCAATAATAATAATTATTTATTATTTGTACCCCGCCCACCTTGCTGGGTTCCTTTAGCCAGTCTGGGTGGCTTCCAACAAAAGGTTAAAAATACATTAAAACATCACTCATTAAAAAAAAGGGCTGTCTTCAGATGTCTTGCTTGGGGGTTGGGAAACACGGCTTTAGAGGAAGATTAGACAAATTCATGGAGGAAAGTGCTACTGATGGCTGCTGGATTTTATGGAGCTGGCTGATCTCACTGGGAGAATCCGCGACCAGAAAGAAGAGGAACACCAAGAAGACTGGAAGAAATTCAAAGACTATTTGAATAAATATTGTAATATTAAAGATATGTAACCACTTGGAAGAATTAATTAGGCCTAGGACTAAATTAGGATTAAGTAATTAAATAAGAAAGTACAATAAGGAAAGTTAGGCAATATGATATGGTTTTATGAAATAATGATATTGGAAACTGCTGTATATAATCACTAAGAAATTCAGATGGAAGAGATTAAAGGAAGTCAAGTAATATGCTGATGAAGATGGATTTTAATTAAATAATTAAGTTTTAATTTACGTGGCGATTGGATGTATTTTATGTTTTATATTCTTTTTGGTGTTTTTTCCCCCTTTTTATTTTACTCCTTTTTCTCTTTTATTATTGTTTATTCTCTCTTTTGTTATGTTTTTGTATGAAAATAATAAATATTATTGTGTCTAAAATGCTTCTGAATATCAGCTGCTGGAAACTGCAAGAGGAGAGAATGAGGCTGAGATCAGGCCCTTGTTTGGGGCATCCCATAGGCTTCTGGCTGGCCACTGAGAGAACGGGATTTTGGACCAAATGAGATTTACTGCGTCCAGCATCTCTCCTCAGCAGACTTCCCTAAAGGTAGATTTTGGTGGAAAGGGTGATTAAGGTTTGTGGTTGAAGACAACCTCTGAACAGCGCTGCAATGCTTCCCTTGCAAGGGAATCAATGCAACAGTTCTTAAATTTCCCCCAGTTGATTATTTAAGTTTAATGTCCACACGCTCCAAGATGCCAGATTCGCAGCAGGAAAAAAAATACAGGCATCGCCCAACGGCATGAAACAAAAATGGTGCATCTGCCCTAGGGGTGGCGGGTGGAAATACTGAAGCAATACATTTATAGAAACACAGCTATTCCTCCAAATTCACACTTCTTCAAAGTTTTCAGGTTGCAGTTCTCCAGCCAAAAAGTGCATGCAAAGCAGTGTATACGGACCAAAATTCACATGTCAGAGGGGGAAAGTGAACTATTTTGGAAGAAACTGTTGGCAAGAATATGTCTACAAGGCAAAATCAAGTACAAAAACTCATATGCCGAATGAAGAGGAACGGAGTCCTTAAGACTGAAGTTGACAAGAATTGCAAATCACATTTACTTGTGGAACTTCCTTGGGAGATAGTGGGGTGTGGCAAGAGAAGGGAACAAGATAAAATCCCCCCCCCCCCCGTTACAAACATTTCACACAATACGTGGAAGATCTTAAAAGGGCGTTTCTGAAAAGAAAAAAAGACCTCTTCATGATTTGTAAAACCCCGTCCAGTTTTGAGCGCATTTGGAAAATAAAAAGGGGAGGAAGGAGTTGAGATCATCTGAAATTTGGAATTCACATGCCTTTTTCTACATCTGCTCTGAATTAAACTCACCATAGGACTGCCTTGCATGCAATAGGATAATTGCTTACAGATTTGGGATTTTCTTCCTCCCCTTCAGTGCTCTCGCTCTCTCGAAAACATGAATTTTAAAAGGAGGGAGAGGAGGAGGAGGAGGAGGAAGAGAAAAAAGTCAAACACAACCCAGAATTCTCTTGGAAGAGGAACACCAGAAAAAAAAGAGGGGAAGAGAGAGGGGAAGAATGAATCACAACGCGATGGGCACACCAGAAAACGAAGCCTAACAGAAAACAAAAGGCCCGGTTGTAAAGATACTCTCCTGAAGGCTAAATGCAGGAAGAGATAAATACAGGAGAATCTGCCCGTTTTTCGAAGTAGCTGTCAAGCTTTAAAAAGATGCCACAATGACCAAAACAAGCTACAAGAAAAACAACATAGCCTTGTATCTTTCGTCAGCACGGACAAGTCACTGTCTTCTTCAGAATATGGGGGTTGGCCTTGCAACAGAAGCTCCTTTTTTGTACCCAAATTCACATACAGGGAATCCAGCTGGTAAAGTTGGACGATACACATCCAACGTGATACACATTTGCATTTTTTAAATATATAAATTCACTGCAACAGTTCCCTTCCTCCCCCCGCCTTTCAACACAGACCACCGCGCAGCTGCAAAGCCGTTCTAGCAGGAAAATGTGCTTAACTTCTCCCGTAAGGCTGTCCTGCATGCAATTGCCCCGAGTTTTGGAGATTAGATGTCAAAGATGCTCATCAGCCAACACAACCCAAACCTGCTTGCCAACCAATTACGCACACACAAACACACACACACAAATACACACTTCCAGTTCCTGAGCATTTGGCTGGCAGTTCCTGGATGAAGTTCCCTGCTGGTAAAATAACTAGATATTAACTCTTCTCAGTGGGAAGCCCTTTTCTTCCTATTAATCTTCATCAAGGGCTCTTTTTTGCCATGATCTATTAATCCAATAAAAAACGAAAAGCCCTGCAGTCTGCAAGCTGCTAGCTCTGGAACGGCCTCTTCGACACCTGCCTTGGGAACAGGAGCCGTTTCAAAACTGCAGTCCTTCAAATTCATTTTCAATCCTAGCTGCGCTTTAGGTCCAGGGCCAGTTAGCATATCCAGCCATGCAGTCTACAACTGCAGCGTGTTCCCCCGGTGCAAGGAAGCTGCTGATGACTTCACAAGATGGAGAGTTACCATCCCAGCTCTGGGGACCTCAGCTTAGGAAGGATATTGACAAGCTGGAGGTATAGGCCTGGGAGATACAGCGATATACGGCCCAGAGCCGGTATGTAGGGGCAGACAGCGATGACAGCTTCGCTTGGTGGTATATCGCTGGTGAAACCGCCATCGCACTCTGCCCCTGAGGAGGGAGAATAATACTACAGTGGTGCTCCGCAAGACGAATGCCTCGCAAGACGGAAAACTTGCTAGACGAAAGAGTTTTCCGTTTTGGAGGTGCTTCGCAAAACGAATTTCCTATGGGCTTGCTTCGCAAGATGAAAATGTCTTGCGAGTTCCTGCTGGTTTTTTTCCCTCACCCCCCCTTTTCTAAGCCGCTAAGCTGCTTATCAGCTGATCCGATCAGCAGATAAGCCGCTAAAAGCTGCTAAAAGCCGCTAATAGCGCTAATCCGCTAATCCTTCAATGGGCTTGCTTCGCAAGACGAAAAAACCGCTAGACGAAGAGAATCACAGAACGGATTCTTTTCGTCTTGCGAGGCACCACTGTAATAATTTATTATTTATACCCCGCCCATCCGGCTGAGTCTCCCCAGCCACTCTGGGCGGCTCCCAATCAAATGTTAAAAACAGTACAGCATTAAATATTAAATACTTCCCTAAACAGGCTGCCTTCAGATGTCTTCGTGACTCCTTGCTCCCTGACCCTCAGACTCTTGGCTTCCTGACTCCTGTTCCTGCTCCCAACCCGCCATCTTGCCCCCGGTCCCGACGTCCCCAGCCGGGACTTCAACCGCCCATGAACCGGACCATGACACCCTCCAAGTCTACAGTTTGATGATTCTAAGAGCAAACTCTGCCCATCTTCCAGACCACAAGGCAAGGAGCAAAAAACCCCACTGTGCTTTACTGAACTTGGGATCTGTTTTTTGGGAGGGGGGTTAATGAATGTGTGGCATCCATCGCCAAGTCAGCACAATTACCACCTGAAAATGGAACTGAGCAACATTGCAGGACATGAGGAAGCAGAGGGGATGTGGGTGGGGGGGACCAGCTTCAACCTTTCGCTCCTTTGGGTTTGGCCAGAAGAACTGCCTTGAGGACTAGGTAAAAGCCCTTGTCATGGGTGTGAACAATACAACGTACTTTGGTAGAGTTACTTGCAGCGGCGATGGGGAACCTTTCTCAGCCTGAGAACTGCATTCCCTCTGGGTCATCTCCCAGCGGTCACATGCCAGTGGTGGGCGGGGCCAGGGGCAGGAAGTGGGAGGAGCCACACCTGGGAATTCCACCTTTGCACAGCAGGCTAGTCCCTACACAGACTTGCACGCTCCTCCGTCCAATCTGGCAAGCAAGCAGGATTCAACAGAGTTCAAGGCCACATTCCAGACAGGCTAAAACTCTTAAAGACAACAGCTTGGTTAGAGAAAAGTGCAGCTGGGGGGAGTTCCTAGAGTCAAACAGATGAGGTCTAAGGGGCCAGATCTGGTCTCTGGAGCCCTGAAGTTTCCCATCTCTTACCTGCAGCATACAAATACCCAATAAATAAATAGTAAACACACAAGACGTAGCCGGCTGTACGTTTGAAAAAATAATATATACTATTCATTGTATTGAATTGTAGATTTCAACATAAGTAGCCCATAAAGTTCAACGAAGAAAGTAGGAGACCCAGTGGATCAGTTCTTTCTCTAATCAGTTTATGCATAAGGTCCATATATGTGAAAGTGTCTATTCCACCTGCCTGTTCATAGAGTCCAACAATCTGCCCAAAAGGTTGTTGCAGTTCCACAGAATCCTTTCACAGAGTCTAAGACAAGGATTTCTGGAACATTAGCCTTTTTTCGCTACTACTGTACTATAAGATCCACTGTTCTGTAATATCATATATGAGTTTGCACTACTGATGAAGCCTAGGATGGCGAAACAAGGCTAATATTCCAGAGATCCTTGTCTTAGACTCTGTGAAAGGATTCTGTGGGGTCTCAGAGGGAGTGATCTTCATAAAAGGGGAGGGGGAGGGAAGAGAAGGGAAGGGAAATAAAAGATCAGGCTGAATTCAAATTACCCGTATTTTTCGCTCTATAACACACACCAGACCATAACATGCACGTAGTTTTTAGAGGAAAACAAGAAAAAAAAATATTATAAACGAAATAGTGGATATATGATTTTTGTGGTTCATGCTGTGGCCACAGATATGTGATCTGACAGTGAGTTTGGAGTAGCCCAATGCAAAAATCCTGAGGATCCATGTGGATCCATGCTTTGTAACCACGGAGGAGGGAAGGAAGGGGAACCATGGATCCTCTGCTCACGACTGCAGCAGATCCCCCCCGCCACCCGCAGGCATTCGCTCCATAACACGCACAGACATTTCCCCTTACTTTCTAAGAGGAAAAAAGTGAGTGTTATGGTGCAAAAAATGCGGTAAATGCCAGGCAGAATAGCTCTGTCTTACATGCCCGACGGAAGGAGGTTAAATCCTGCAGGGCCCTAGTCTCGTGGGACAGAGCATTCCACCAGGTCGGAGCCATCACTGAGAAGGCCCTGGCCCTGGTGGAGGATAGTCTGACTTCCTTAGGGCCCGGGACCTCTAGACTATGCTTATTCATGGACCTTAAGGTCCTCTGCGGGGCAGACCAGGAGAGGCGGTCCCATAGATACAATCCCATAGATAAGCCATGGGCCTGATCCGGCAGGGCTTTTCTTAAAATCACAAGCCGCAAGGACTTGACAGCAGCATGCATGACAAAAATACAAATTAAGCGCAGGGCTGTTTCCCCCGCCCCAAGTAATCACAAACCTTTGCAAGTCCCAGAATGAAAGAAGTGGCCAGAAAGCCAAGCCGCAGAATTTCCAATCAGGAAATTCACCACGGAAGCCACACAAGTAGTGATAGCAATGGACCGTGATGGCCACAGGGTAAGTCAAACTGCTCTGCCAAGGTTCTCTCACGGAGAAACAAGGAGGATCAGATGAAGAAAGTCATGTGTTCCTTGTAGAGAGTGATGCCACTGGTCCAGGGAATGAGGCTGCGTGAAGAAGTTTCTTAGCTGTCCTGAATCATGGAATCGTGGAGTTGGAAGGGACCCTAAGGGTCATCTATTCCAACCCCCTGCAAGGCAGGAATATTCAGCTGCCCCATACAGGGATCGAACCTGCAACCTTGGCATCATCTGCACCACACTGGATTTCAGAGTTGCAGCTCTCGATGGCAGGGCCTCATGCAAGCACAAGCTTGGCTTCTGGCACCTCTTCAACAAGACTCAGAACCCGGGCAGGAAGCAAAATGGCAGATAATGTTGGGACTTGTATTCTCAGGGAGCACAAATCCTTGCAAGAGGTGGGTTGGCAGATGAGGAAGAGGTGGGGGGAAAGGGGGGGTGCTAAATGGCCCCTGCGAATTTGTTTAGGAGTATGGCATAAATCCCCATAAAAGCTTTCCCCAACTCTCTGCCTTCCAGATGTTGTTGGACTGCAACTTCCATCGACTCCAGCCAGCAGTGCATTTGCTTTTATAGGTTTTTCAGCTTTGCTGTGTGTCTGACAGATGAGCCACTGTGAGAAAAGTGACAAATAACTGAAATAAATAATAATCGGCAGTGGGGCCACAGAAGTTAATTTGGGGCCATCACTATTATGGCCATTAGCAAAAGTATTTATTAATTGTGCCTTTCTGCCCCCAATGTGCAAAACAATATGTCAGACAAAAAGGATGTCACATAGAGGAGGGAGAAAGGTTGTTTTCTGCTGCTCCAGAGAAGCGGACACGGAGCAATGGATCCAAACTCCAAGAAAGAAGATTCCACCTAAACATTAGCAAGAACTTCCTGAAAGTAAGAGCTGTTTGACAGTGGAATTTGCTGCCAAGGAGTGTGGTGGAGTCTCCTACTTTGGAGGTCTTTAAGCAGAGGCTTGACAACCATATGTCAGGAGTGCTCTGATGGTGTTTCCTGCTTGGCAGGGGGTTGGACTCGATGGCCCTTGTGGTCTCTTCCAACTCTATGATTTTATGATTCTATGATAATATAAAAAACACATATACAGTCGTACCTCAGTTCTCAAACACCCTGGAACTCGTACATTTTGGCTCCAGGACGATCGAAAACTGTTCCAGTTTTTGAATGTTCTTTAGGAAGCCGAACGTCCAATCAGAAGCCTCGCTTTGGAAGTCGAATGTTTCGGAAGTCGAACAGATTCCATTCGACTTCCACGGTACGACTGTCTTGTATTTCAGCAGATGTTTTTGCAGCTCAGAGTCCACTTCCTCAGATGCATGAGGCATGCTGAAGTTGACAGAGGCACGTTCATGTGTGTAAAATTTACACAAGGACACTGGGGGGTGGGGAATGTAAAACAGAATCAAATAGCAATGGAATGCAAAAAATAACCAACTGTGGCAACTCAATTAAAGCTTAAATGTATGCAAAACAAGCACACCAACTGATCACAATAGCAGTAATTGGTACAGTTATCATTGCTAACACTTGTAGCAGGACAGGAAACCATTGTCTCGATTCATGCCCAATTGGACAGAATCAAACTTTCAAGTAGCTTCTAATTTAGCAGATTCATGCTGGGGGCATCCCTTTGATATTTCTTGGTTGGAAAATACCAACTTCATTTTAAGGTGCTGCAAAACTGTTGCTTTTGATGCAACAAGCTAACTTGCACACATACTATCATTCCACAGAGGAGAAATGTGGTTTCAGTGCCAGCCCAACCACCTACTTCCAAAGACTACAGCATCCACAACTACTACTACACTTTGCACGTCGCCTGTACAACAACCCTTCAAGGCAGGGGGTTAGCTGGAGGGCTGAAGGCTGAGAGACAGTGCCTTGCCAAAGGCTGCTTAGGGAATGCAGGTGGGAGGGACAATTATAGAAACTTCCATTATCCAAGCTCCCCCAAAACCGAATGCAATACATTGCTACTTACAGAAGTTGATACAGGTGGGGAAACCATCCCATAAACCTCAGCACCCAACCTATGTGGCAACTAAAAGTGATCTTTCTTAGCGAGCAAGATTGCACCAGGATCTCACATATTTCAGGACTATTGCACAACACCTAAAACCAACAAGTTGAACTCTGCATTCTAGATGCGGAGCAGCGATGGGGAATTTGGAGCAACATCTGGAGAGGCAAAACTCCCATGACCTTTGGCCACTCTGGCTAGGGCTGATGCTTGTTGTCGTCCAACAACATCTGGAGAGCTACGGTTTCCCCCCATCCCTGGTGCAGAGTGAAGCCCCACTTGCATTAAAGGGTCATTTGCAGGGCAAAACTTTGGCCCAGCACACTAGACCAGAGTGCGGTCTTAACGCAGACCCAGCCCTGCAACCAATTTTCCCTTCAAACTCTTACAAATCGCAAGTGGAAATAACTCCCCTTATCTCCCCATCAGAGGGCCAGGACTGGCGTCTCCACAAATCCCTCGGGGTCCATGTGTGCTGCAACATTATCATCCCTCTCCCTTATCAGCGTGGTCACCAAGTCCCAAAAAACACAAAAAGGAAGGGCTGGTGGTGTAACTCCACCAAGCGGTTGAGAATTGGGGGTGGGGGGGGAGGTGAGAATAACAGGCGGGGAAAAAGGGTTTCCCTGCTGTGATTTTTCTAACCCTATGCGCACATTCAGGGCCATTTAATTGCCGTCCAGCCTTGCACATTGTCAGCCAACAGGCTTTCCATGCCAAAACTGAGCCCCAAAATGTCATCAGCATTAAACCCAGGATGGGGAACTCCCTAGCCAGCATGGCCAATAGTGAGGGATGGTGGGAGCAGTGTTCGAAATTTGCCAGGCGCATTTTGCACCTGGCTGCTGGACAATAAAGAAGGCTGATCGCCGAAGAATGGATGCTTTTGAATTCTGGTGCTGGAGGAGACTCTTGAGAGTCCCATGGACTGCAAGAAGATCAAACCTATCCATTCTGAAGGAAATCAGCCCTGAGCGCTCACTGGAAGGAAAGATCCTGAAGCTGAGGCTCCAATCCTTTGGCCACCTCATGAGAAGAGAAGACTCCCTGGAAAAGACCCTGATGTTGGGAAAGATGAAGGGCACAAGGAGAAGGGGATGACAGAGGACGAGATGGTGGGACAGTGTTCTCGAAGCTACCAGCATGAGTTTGACCAAACTGCGGGAGGCAGTGGAAGTCAGGAGGGCCTGGCGTGCTCTGGTCCATGGGGTCACAAAGAGTCGGACACGACTAAACAACAACAATTGGCCACTTGTGACCAAGTGATGATGCCCAGGAGGCGCATGCCTGGGGAACATGGGATCTAGACTGTTTTCTCACGCTAATGCCACATCCTGTAGAACTCGTGATACAGCCATACCTTGGTTCTCGAACCTAATCCATTCCGGAAGTTCGTTCGACTCCTGAAACCATTCAAAAACCAAAGCGCGGCTTCCAATCGGCTGCAGGAGATTCCTGCATTCGATCTGAAGCCCCGTCGGACGTTTGGCTTCCGAAAAACATTCGAAAACCAGAACACACACTTCCAGGTTTTCGGCATTTGGGAGCCAATTTGTTTGTCAACTAAGACATTCGAGAACCAAGGTATGACTGTATTTTATCTGCACGATCAGAATAAATTTCAGGAAGCAAAATGTTGTATTGAAAAAGATGACTTTTGAGCTGTCTGGCCCCCAAACTGGCAACTAGGCATTGTGTTTTGGTGGCTGCAACCCTGGTTTTAAGGAGCCAATTGGTGCACGGCTTATATATCTGAGTTTCTGGTGTCTGGGGGGAACGCATGGGCCGTTTCCGAGCCCCCAGCCACCTCAGCCAAGCCCCATCCCTTTGGGAGGAAGGATTTCGAGCCAGAAGCATCGAGGCAGAGATGCTCCTCCGTGTGCTCTTATTTCCATGGAACTCCAGGCAGCCGAAGGATGCCACCCAAGTATGCGCCATCACAGCTGATCCAAGCAAGCCAGAGACAGAAGGGAATTCGGCTTATTCCCCTGGCTGCTTGACCGGAGGAGTCCAGCCAAGTGACTGCACGGCCTATGGGGAGGGTGGGGGTTGCACAGAGGCACCCCACACATTGCAACTCTGTTTCCAGAGACCCAGTTTCCAGGAACACAAAGTGGGGGGAGGGCACAGCCTATTCGAGGGGGGCATAGAGGCACCCCACACATTGCAACTCTGTTTCCAGAGACCCAGTTTGCAGGAACACAAATTGGGGGGAGGGCACAGCCTATTCGAGGGGGGCACAGAGGCACCCCACATATTGCAACTCTGTTTCCAGGCACACAAATGAGGGGGGGGAGCGCTGTATCCTGGCTGGAGGAGCTGCCAGCCCCCCGCTCTGCCCCACAACTCCCCGTGCAAAAAGGCTCTCCGAAGGCACAAAGTTAGAGCCCCAAACTTCGACACCCCCCCCGCGTCCCTTCCAAAGAAAGCCAGCCCCCGATCTTGTGGGTTGGTTTTTTTTGCAAAGCTTTGCTCCCGCCCCAGAGAAAAGCAGCACCCCCTTGATTCAAAACAACCCGGGGTTCCCAAGAGGGAGACCCCCCCTCGAGTTTGAAAGCTCGCCCCACAGAAACGCACCCCCCCCAAAAAAAACCCCGGCCCCACAGCTTGAAAAAGTCCTCCAACTTTGAGCGAAGGGACCCCCGACCTCGGAGCCGAGAGAGAAGCAGCAAAAAGGGGGGGAGCTCGGGACCCCCTTATTCCGAGAGGAGTCCGAGGGGGGAGGAGTTTTGAGGGGCGCCTCCGCTTCTCGGCTCCCCTCCGGCGCCGCCGCTCACCTCGCCTCTTCCCGCGTCTCCCTCGCCGGCTGCCCGTCCGACCCTCCCGCGCGCGCCGCTCCCGCAGCTGCAGCTCCTCGCCCGCTCCTCCCCTCGCGCTGCCCGGCAGCCGACTGGCGCTGCTGCGCTCGCTACACATGGACTGGGGGGGGGGGAGCAAGCCCCGCCGACGGGGACCGTACCAAGAGCCGCCGCGGGGGTGGCCCGGGCAGCCGCGCCCGCGGAGAGCCGGCCTCTCTCTCTCGCGCGCGCGCTCAGGTTCTTCCTCTCGTTGAGCCAGAGGAGGAGGAGAGATACAAAGAGCGCAGGGGGGGGGGAAAGGGGGGCATCTTCCCGCCGCTCTTTCCCCTCTCGACTCCCCCCTCCCTTCTTGGTACGATCCCTCTCCGCGCGCCCAACTTGCCGCACTCTTTGAAGAGGAGCGTCACTCGCGGCGCTGCGCAGCCGGTGCGGAGTCGGCGGAGCGGGCGGAGGGAGAGGCGCCCGGAGGAGGACGCTGCCTTTCGCTCCCGAAGCGCTCGGGACCAGTGGCGTAGCGTGGGGGGTGCAGGGGGCCCGGCCGCACCGGGCGCAACATCTGGGTGTTAGGGTTAGGGGGCGCAAATCTACGGGTTAGGGGGCGCAAATTACTTGCCTTGCCCCGGGTGCTGACAACCCACGCTACGCCACTGCTCGGGACACCCCTCGCCCCATCCTCTCAGCCCCAGAGATGGGCAGGAGGCGGAGGGGTTTGCTCCAGTGGAGTGGGAGGGAGGGCATCCTGTTGCCGAGGGGAGCGCAGGGGCAAGCGGAGCTGCCGATCGGTGGAAGAAACAGGAGTCGGTTGATGGAGATCTGTTGTTGCTGCTGTTAAATTGCAAGCCCAGTACAGTGGTACCTCGGGTTACAGACGTTTCAGGTTACAGACTCTGCTAACCCAGAAATAGTGCTTCAGGTTAAGAACTTTGCTTCAGGTTGAGAACAGAAATTGTGCTCCAGCGGCGTGGCAGCAGCAGGAGGCCCCATTAGCTAAAGTGGTCTTCAGGTTAAGAACAGTTTCAGGTTAAGTACAGACCTCCAGAACGAATTAAGTACTTAACCCGAGGTAGTTAAAGGTAAAGGGGCCCCTGACCAGTGGCCATGATCCTCGTTTTTTTGATGTTGAGCTTCAGAACATATTTTGCGCTCTTCTACAAGTTCTCGTGTTAGGAGAAAGGGATGTACAGTGGTACCTCAGGTTACAGACACTTCAGGTTACAGACGCTTCAGGTTACAGACTCCGCTAACCCAGAAATAGTACCTCGGGTTAAGAACTTTGCTTCAGGACGAGAACAGAAATCGTATAGCAGCAGTGCAGCGGCAGCAGGAGGCCCCATTAGCTAAAGTGGTGCTTCAGGTTAAGAACAGTTTCAGGTTAAGTACAGGCCTCCAGAACGAATTAAGTACTTAACCCGAGGTACCACTATTCCCTTTTTTTAATAAAACAATTTATAGATTTTCCAAAAATAACAAACAATAAAACAATAAAAATACAGAAACAAAACATAGCAAAACAAATTGACTTCCCTCTAGTCCCTTCCTTGGTTCCATTATTTATCAATATACTGCATGTCCATTGTTCAGTTGGAACCTTACTTAAATTACTTATTATCCATTCATAACAAAATTACAAGTGGTTTTAAAAGCTTGCTACTGTGTTAACCTGTATACAACAATTGCAAACCCAATATTCCAAGGGTTAACTCAGACAGATAAAGCAAGCATGTTTGCCTGCCTGCCTTTTTATTTAGCAACACTTTTTGAAATCACCAACCACTTCCGAAGTGATCAGTCTGACCCGTTAATTGGGCTGCATTGATTCGTTTGTTTGTTTGTTTATTAAAACATATCTACCACTGTGGGTTAAACCACAGAGCCTAGGACTTGCTGATCAGAAGGTTGGCAGTTCGAATCCGGGGTGAGCTCCCGTTGCTCAGTCCCTGCTCCTGCCAACCTAGCAGTTCGAAAGCACGTCAAAGTGCAAGTAGATAAATAGGTACCGCTCCAGCAGGAAGGTAAATGGCGTCTCTGTGCGCTGCTCTGGTTCACCAGAAGCGGCTTAGTCATGCTGGCCACATGAGCTGTAGCCGGCTCCCTCGGCCAATAAAGCGAGATGAGCGCCGCAACCCCAGAGTTGGCCATGACTGGACCTAACGGTCAGGGGGTACCTTTATCACTTTTATCACAGTGGTTCTCAAAAGACGTTTTTAAAAACCTATTAAAACCAGAAAATCAGAACAGATCACACATAATTTGGACAATGACACCAACCGGATCTGGTAAAGGAAAACTCAGGGATCAAGCGGTCAAGAGATCTTTAAACTGTCTTCAAGAGCACCCCATTGCTGGCCCTCTCCAGATCTCCAATGGCAGCTCATTCAAAAGGGCCTCATCCAAGGATCAAAGCAGAAAATCCCATTGCTTCTGCCCATTAGCTGTGCTCATATATATTTTTTCAAAATATAGTCTGGCCCCCCACAAGGTCTGAGGGACAATGGACCGGCCCCCTGCTGAAAAAGTTTGCTGACCCCTGGTAGAGCACTTACGAGTGTAGGACTAGGACCCAGGAGACCAGGGTTCGAATCCCCACTGAAGCGCACCGAGTGATCTTGGGCCAGTCACTCTCTCTTGGCCTGACCCACCTCACAGGGTTGTTGTGGGGATTAAATGAGGAAAGAGAGAACCATTTGTGGCGCTTCGAGCTCCTTGGAGACATTGGTGGGATATAAATGCAATAATAAATAAAAATAACTCCCTAAAGCAGGGGTCAGCAAACTTTTTGAGCAGGGGGCCAGGCCACTGTCCCTCAGCCCTTGTGGGGGGCCAGACTATATTTTGGGAGGGAAATGAATGAATTCCTATGCCCCACAAATAACCCAGAGATGCATTTTAAATAAAAAGACACATTCTGCTCATGTAAAAACACTCTGATTCTCAGACTGTCTGTGGGCTGGATTTAGAAGGCGATTGGGCTGGATCCGGCCCCCGGGCCTTAGTTTGCCTACCCATGTGTTATACCATGCTGGCTCCCAATGGACTACAACTCCCATCAGCCCCCAGCCAGCAACAGGCCATGGACGGGGCTGATGGGAGTCATAGTCCTAGAACAGCTGGGAGTGACCAGGTTCGCCAAGACTGGAATATACCAGCAGTTCCCAAACACAGGAGGCAGGAGTAAAAGCAAGAGCGAGACAAGCAGTGGTGTGTTTACAGGAAGGAAGGTTTAGTTTAAAATTAGAAAGGGGGGGAAAAAAGAAAAGAATCCTGGGCTCTAATCCAGGGAGCTGCTCTGTTATATATATGCAAGCTTCAGGCACTCGCTGCAGGAGCTTTCTCCTTCTCTGAAGCATCACATTGCGAGCGACTTGCAAAGAGGGGTCTCCCTGCATGACTCCACAGGCTGAAGGGTTCAGCATTTCTTTTAACTAAGAATATATATAAAGGTAAAGGGACCCCTGACCATTAGGTCCAGTCGTGGCCGACTCTGGGGTTGTGGTGCTCATCTCACTTTATTGGCCGAGGGAGCCAGCGTACAGCTTCCGGGTCATGTGGCTAGCATGACTGAACCGCTTCTGGTGAACCAGAGCAGCGCACGGAAACACCGTTTACCTTCCCGCCGGAGTGGTACCTATTTATCTACTTGCACTTTGAGGTGCTTTCGAACTGCTAGGTTGGCAGGAGCAGGGACCGAGCAACGGGAGCTCACCCTGTCGCGGGGATTCGAACTGCCGACCTTCTAATCTGCAAATCCTAGGCTCTGTGGTTTAACCCACAGCACCACCCACGTCCTTAAGAATATATATATAGTGGCCATGGGCCCTATACTGAGGAGGACTGTTCTCTGATTGAAGGGCTGTCTGGTCAAAGTCCCATTCAAGGACAAAGCATGCTGAGTCCTGCAAGAGGCCTTTGGCGTTGCCCATCAACTGAGCAGAAGCTGGACAAAAGGCCAGCACTGCCAGGTCAGGAGCTTCCGAAACCCTAAGATTTCAGGGCCCCAGTGTGCTGGGCCTGGGCGTAACCTGTGCAACGCGGTCCAGATCTGGTCCAGAATCCAAAGGTTCCGTTAGGAGTCATTCCGACAGGGTCAAGGCAGGACACAAGGCAGGAAACCAGGCAAGGACAGGTACAGGATCTCAGGCAGGATCTGGCACGCAGCAATGTTCCTCCCGCAACCTGGGGCGGGGTCCGACAGCCTTTTATCTTTGTCGGGGTAGTGGCCGGTCCTGATCCCCCAGTGACTCACCTCCCTGTTTTGCCCGGAGGCGAGCCCTCCTCCTGCGAGTACTCAGGTCTCTCCTTCTCTCAGACCTTAGTCTCTGTAGCTTGGGAGACGTTGGTGGGTGACTAGACCCAGAGTTATTTTGCATTTGTATGTAATTTCTAGCAATTATTTTATAGTTGCATCTTTAACAACAACAACAACAATATATTATTTATACCCCGCCCATCTGGCTGGGTTTCTCCAGCCACTCTGGGCGGCTTCCAGCAGAATATTAAAAACACGATAAAACATCAACCATTAAAAACTTCCCTGAGCAGGGCTGCCTTCAGATGTCTTCTACAAGTCAGATAGTAGTTCATTTCCTTGACATCTGATGGGAGGGCGTTCCACAGGGAGGGTGCCACCACTGAGAAGGCCCTCTGCCTGGTTCCCTGCAACTTGGCTTCTCGCAGGGAGGGAACCGCCAGAAGGCACTCAGCGCTAGACCTCAGTGTCCGGGCAGAACGATGGGAGTGGAGACGCTCCTTCAGGTATACTGGACTGAGGCCGTTTAGGGCTTTAAAGGTCAGCACCAACACTTTGAATTGTGCTTGGAAACGTCCTGGGAGCCAATGTAGGTCTTTCAAGACTGGAGTTATGTGGTCTTGGCAGCTGCTCCCAGTCTGGCTGCTGCATTCTGAATTAGTTGTAGTTTCCGGGACACCTTCAAAGGTAGCCCCATGCAGAGCGAATGGCAGTAGTCCAAGCAGGAGATAACCAGAGCGTGCACCACTCTGGTGATACAGTCTGCGGGCAGGGAGGGTCTCAACCTGCGTACCAGATGGAGCTGGTAAACAGCTGCCCTGGACACAGAGTTGACTTGCACCTCCATGGATAGCAGTGAGTCCAAACAGACTCCCAAGCTGCACACCTTTAGCACATAAATGAGCACAGGCGGAACTGTATGTCAGTCATCTTTCTGGCTGGTGTGGAAATGACCGTCCCAGAAAGCTGCATGAATTGTGGGACTAAAACCACAGAATTGCAGAACCGGCAGAGACTCCTAAGGCTTATCTTGTCCGACCGCCTGCAATGCAGACATCACAGCTAAATTACCCCTTGAGGGGTAATTTCTTGAGGAGCGAAAAATACGGTATTTTTGATGGACAAGGCATCCTCAGAGTGCTTCTTGTACTGCCCTTCTGTCTCCCACCCAAGCGAAATCCACTCGACAGTCGAGGGGGACCCCTGAGGCCATCCGGCGGGGAGTCAGAAAGCCCACACTGAGATTTAGGGGAGCACTTCTCTCGCTTCCACGTCTTCCATTAGGTAAACCCTTGAGGGTGCTTAACACAGTGTGCGCGGGGGGGTGGTGGTTTAGAGTGGCTGTGCCCCTACAACTGTAAAAAAATCCATTCATTTAAAAACACACAGGACTTCATTATGACCCTCTTGGGTGGGAGGTGACCGGGGTCAGATCCGGAGGCCTCCTCCTGAACTCTGTTTGTCATTTGTGATCAGCCTGGTTGGGTGTGTGTGTATGTGTGGATTTGTGTCCTATTTTACAGAGGCCAGCTCCCGATTTGTGGTCTCGTTCTCTAGCGGTTTCTCGTTTCCCCATTATTCAATTCAGTTCTCCGCTTTCCCCAAAATCTGCCTGTGTTGTTTTCTCGCAGTTTCTCGTTTTCCCATTCTTCCATTAAGCCCTCCACATTTTCTGCATCAGTTTGCAAAATTGTGTTCCCCCCCCCAGTGTTTTTTTTGTGTGTGGGGGGGGGGGAGCAGGGGTTGGTGGTGGAAATATTTGCAGAAAAAATGCTTTACCTGTATACGTAGAAATCGAATGTCCATGCAAAGCCACCTCCACAAACCAGCTCTTCTTTCTCGCCCCAGACTAGCAACGAACCTCCACGCATCAGCAGCCTCTATCTGTTGACTGGCTTTGCAAGGGGTCCCCTTGACTGGTGTTTTTATTCAGTAGCAGAGGGATGAATCGGAAGGCCGAGATGTACCACGGGGGTCACAGGCAAGAAGCTTTGGCCACGTCTAGACACCCACAAGGGAGTCTTCCTCTTCTGCGCTTGTTCTGCCCTTTCCCTCTGAGACCACCAAGGACCTATATTGGGGGAAAACAAAAAGGTTATTAGCAGGAACAGAAGTGTGGCTATCGATTAAAAGCCTTTTAAGAACCGTCTTGCTTTTAAGCAGTTAATTGATCAGCAACAGACTCTCACGCTGCACACCCCAGTAGATGAGTTTTCGTATACATTACTTGAGTGGGAAACCGCATCGCAAAATTCGGGAAAGTGCGCTTTTCATAGGATGGGAGCGTTCCGGTTCTCATATTCTTTGGAAAAGGGCAAATTAAGAAGGCTTGTCCTTAAATGTGAACAGAATTCCCCACCACGTTTCCCCAAACATCTATGCATAATTTCCTTTTCTTTTGAAATATTTTTAAAATTTATTTTACAAGTGCAACGTTATAACAACACAAAAAAGATATCCACATTTAGAGATTTCTCTGAATCTCGAGACATCCAATCGTCCCCTAAAAGGATCCTTTTCTCAACCTTTTCAACTGCATATTGTTTCATAATCCATATTTTAAATCTCTCTATACTATCCATGTTATTTGCTACATTCCAAGTGTTATTAAAATCCTGCTAATGTTTTCATCTGCTTACAGAGGTCTCCTAAATAAATGATAATAACCCCCCCATACTTTATTGAAGTTTTTGTCTTCTTGGTTCCTGAGCTTCCATGTTAGTTTTGCCATTTCGGCGTATTCCAACAGCTTGACTTGCCATTCCTCTCTGGTACGGATTTCTGATGCATAATTTCCTGCACCTCTGTCGTGTCCCAGTGGATGCGCCCCTGGCCTGATCCAGTAGGCTCTTATTATTTTCTTATGGACTGAATTTCTCCCTCCCCATCCCTAATTGTTGCCTAAGATTCTTGTCTGCAGGCTAAGGCAACTAGAAAAAAGGAGCGACCACTTTTAAGGCTCTGGTCCTCAGCCTCTGATCTCAACGCAGTGCCGTATTTGCGCAGAAGCTAAACAAGCTATAGCTTAGGGCCCCACTCTCTTGGCCCCCCCAAAAAAAAAATTAAAGGAAAACTGGATGTACATTTCCAAAATATAAGATAAAAAACCAATAAAATAAAACCTACATACAGCAAGAGTGTTTTGTGTTGTGTAGGCTCCTGTGATGTAAGTCATGGGCCCCGCCTGCTAGCCTGCTCCCTCAAATATCACTGGTTTGCTCATTTTTTTATATAGGGTGCCTACATTCGGCACGGACTATTATGTGGAAATGGATTTAGATACCTATCAGGTCCATAAATTACCACATAGCATATATTCAGCTACTAAAAGGCGCCTGCTTCTTGGGAGAAAAGCAATGACAAACCTAGACAGCATCTTAAAAAGCAGAGACATCACCTTGCCAACAAAGGTCCGTATAGTTAAAGCTATGGTTTTCCCAGTGGTGATGTATGGAAGTGAGAGCTGGACCATAAAAAAGGCTGATCGCCGAAGAATTGACGCTTTTGAATTATGGTGCTGGAGGAGACTCTGGAGAGTCCCATGGACTGCAAGAAGATCAAACCTCTCCATTCTGAAGGAAATCAGCCCTGAGTGCTCACTGGAAGGACAGATCCTGAAGCTGAGGCAAGACTCTGGCCACCTCATGAGAAGAGAAGACTCCCTGGAAAAGACCCTAATGTTGGGAAAGATGGAGGGCACAAGGAGAAGGGGACGACAGAGGACGAGATGGTTGGACAGTGTTCTCGAAGTTACCAGCATGAGTTTGACCCAACTGCGGGAGCAGTGGAAGACAGAAGTGCCTGGCGTGCTCTGGTCCTGGGGGTCACGAAGAGTCGGACACGACGAAACAACTAAACAACAACAATATATTCAAAAGCAATAATTTGTTGTTGATAAAGGACAGCTGGACATATACAGGGCCCCATTAACTTCAGCAGCTTACGGCCTCATCAAACCTAAATCCAGCCCTGTCTCAACGGGCACACGAAGCTCTGCAAATAGCCAGCTGGCTCATGTGCCTTTGGGATCACCACCCCAGCAATTCCCCACATCTGTCAGGGTGCCCGGGCTCCTATGCCCGCTGTGCCGGCTTTTGGAAATGCCCTGGGACATTTTCAGACTTTCTGCCACCCGCTGCCAGCAACTCCTTGGAGCCTGGGGCTCAGCCCGCAAAAGCATGACTAATGCGCAGGCGATGAGGCCGTGCCGAAAACATGTGCCGCACAAAAGTGCTGAGTGGGTATGTGGGCACCCAAGGCGGAGCCCGAACGTGGTGTTTTTACAGCCTGTTGAGAGCAGGAGTTGCATTGCACAGGAGAATGTATCTCGAAAGGCCACGTCTTCTTAGGGAAGTGACTGCAAACAGAAACGGCAGGGCTTCCTCCACTTTTATATAAACCGAGGAGATGATGATAATAATAATAATAATAATAATAATAATAATAATAATAATAATAATTTATTTATACCCTGCCCATCTGGCTGGGTTTCCCCAGCCACTCTGGGCAGCTTCCAACAAAGTACAGTGGTACCTCGAGTTAAGTACTTAATTCGTTCCGGAGGTCCGTTCTTAACCTGAAACTGTTCTTAACCTGAAGACCACTTTAACTAATGCGGCCTCCTGCTGCTGCCACTGCGCCGCCGGAGCCCAATTTCTGTTCTTATCCTGAAGCAAAGTTCTTAACCTGAAGCACTATTTCTGGGTTAGCGGAGTGTGTAACCTGAAGTGTATGTAACCTGAAGCGTATGTAACCCGAGGTACCACTGTATTAAAATACAGCGGTCTGTTAAACATCAAAAGCTTCCCTAAACGGGGCTGCCTTCAGATGTCTTCTAAAAATCTGGTAGTTGTTCTTCTCTTTGACATCTGGTGGGAGGGCGTTCCACAGGCCACACTCCCTTCTTTGCAACCTTCCGAGGGCCACCTGGCAGTGGCGTAGCGTGGGGGGTGCAGGGGGGGCCGGCCGCACCGGGCGCAACATCTGGGGGTTAGGGTTAGGGGGCGCAAATCCACGGGTTAGGGGGCGCAAATTACTTGCCTTGCCCCGGGTGCTGACAACCCACGCTACGCCACTGCCACCTGGCAGTTATGGGCGGGGCCGGAGGCAGAAGTGGGCGGAGCAACAAACCCCGGGAGGTTGTGCTTCCTGGCAAGGGCTGCCCAAGGAAGGTTGCATGGGACATTCTGGGATCCAATCAGAGACCGGGATGCCTGCTTTAAATCTGTGATGTGCCGCTCTAAACGGGGCAGTTGCGTGGGACGAAGAGGCCGTGGCAGCGATGCTTCTGAATGCTGCTTTCTGGAAACCTCAAGAGAAGAGAAATTGCTCCTGGGCTCAGATCCTGGTTTCTGGTTTCCCACAGTCGTGTGGTTGGCTGTTGTGAGAATGGGGCTGGGCTCGATGGGCCACTGGTCTGATCTAGCAGGCAGCCTCTTCTGCAACGGGCGAGATTTCGCAGCCTAATTATTCCTGGAAATTACTGCATCGCTTCAGCATTACGGCAAATTCTAGGAACTCCGCAGAGTGCAGCCCCTCTTTGGAGGAGCAAAACAGACAGAAAGAATGCAGAGGAATAATCAAGCAATACCTTCTTCCCCAGGCTTTCCCTAACCCATAAGACCAGACCCTGTTTTCCTTTTCCCCGAATTCCTATTTTTTATTTCTTCTTAAATGACTTTTCATCATTCTGTTTTACTGGTTTGGCAATAACTCCTTTTGTTTTAATGCTATTGCTCATTGTTCTGAGGTTGCACCCCGCTTACAGCTTCTTTAAAAAATATTGAGGTTTATAAATACTTTGTAATGAGCACTTAATTTATAGTACAGTGGTACCTCTAGATACGAACGGGATCCATTCCGGAGCCCCGTTCGCATCTAGAGGTAAACATAACTAGCGGCGGCACGTCTGCGCATGCGCACGCCGCTTTTTGCTGCTTCTGCGCATGCGCATGACGTCATTTTGAGCGTCTGCGCATGCGCAAGCGGCGAAACCCAGAAGTAACGCGCTCCGTTACTTCTGGGTTGCTGCAGAGCGCAACTCGAATGCGCTCAACTGGAAGCATATTTAACCCGAGGTATGACTGTAAGAGCATTTTGGATCCTTCCTTAAGAACTAAATAATTGTTCGTTTGCTATCACCCATTACATTGGTTACTTACTCCATGGTTCTCCTCTGCCCTCCCCTTTCATCTTCACAACGACCCTGAGAGGCGGCTGGGCTGAGAGAGGGTCACTGGCCCGAGGTTTCCCCCAGAGAACAGAATGAGGATGCGGGGAATCACATTTTTTAAATAGCTGCATGGAAGAGTGCAGCAGTTGTAGCTTGCACGCACGCAACTGAATTGAGGGCTATAGTAAAACTATGTGGAATTATTCCCAAATACAGTGGTACCTCTGGTTGCGAACGGGATCTGTTCCGGGGTCCTGTTCGCAACATGAGCAGAACATAACCCGTGTCTGCGTGTGTGCGGGTTGCGATTTGCCATGTCTGTGCATGCGCGTGATGTCATTTTACGCGTCTGCGCGTGCGTGAGAGGTGAAATCCGGAAGTAACCCTTTCCAGTACTTCCAGGTCGCCGTGGGACGCAACTTGAAAAAACGTATCATGAAGAAAGCGCAACACGAGGTATGACTGTACACTTAAAGGTAAAGGTAAAGGTACCCCTGCCCGTACGGGCCAGTCTTGACAGACTCTGGGGTTGTGCGCCCATCTCACATCTATAGGCCGGGGGCCAGCGCTGTCCGGAGACACTTCCGGGTCACGTGGCCAGCGTGACATCGCTGCTCTGGCGAGCCTGCACCAGCGCAGCACACGGAAACGCCGTTTACCTTCCCGCTATAAAGCGGTACCTATTTATCTACTTGCACCCGGGGGTGCTTTCGAACTGCTAGGTTGGCAGGCGCTGTGACCGAGCAGCGGGAGCGCACCCCGCCGCGGGGATTCGAACCGCCGACCTTTCGATCGGCAAGTCCTAGGCGCTGAGGCTTTTACCCACAGCGCCACCCGCGTCCCCTATGACTGTACACTTACGGAGTGCAATTTTGCCGATTTGCTTCCAAGCAGATCATGGAAGCCCCTTCATGGATCACTGCCTTGTTGTGGCGAAGGCACTTGAATAACTCAGAGAAGCTATGAACTATGCCAAGCAGGGCACCCAAGATAGAGGAGGAACCGGCAAGCCACTCCAGTATCCCTGCCAAGAAAACTCCATGGACAAAGACAACCAGCATGAGTTTGACCAAACTGCGGGAGGCAGTGGAAGACAGGAGGGCCTGGTGTGCTCTGGTCCAGGGGGTCACGAAGAGTCGGACACGACTAAACGACTAAACAACAACAACAACAGATCATGGAAGTGAGCTGCGGAGCTGGTCTCTTTGAGACTTTCCAGGGTCGGAAGACTTTCCCATCCCACTCACACGCACACACACACAAACACACACACACACACTTCCTGACTGCTGTACTTGTGACCTGCTAGGAAACTGCCTCATGTGTGCAACAGTGAATCATTGTTTGCCCCTCTGCAAATGCTTATTTTTACCTGCCTTTGGAATGTGGTCCTGACCTTGGGATCATACCACTCCAGCAGGGAAAGGGGAGCGGATGGAACCAAATGGGAGGAATGCCAGGATGTGTGTGTGTGTTGGTGCTTCTTAAATCACAGAGCAGAGTCATTTCAGAACCAAAACTCTTTTTTTAAGGGTCATATTAGGAACGGCGCATTTTCCCCATAAACCACCCTCCTTTTGCATGTTCGTTCCTGCAAAGGCCGCCGAATTATGATTATTTATTTTGCTTTCAGACGGTTGGCGTTACTTTCCAATTGTATGATGCTTCAGCTTTCGCACTGTTAACAGAGAAATCTGAGGGCTCCCGTGGACAAAAAAGCAAGGACACCAGCCAGGAATACCAGAGCAAAACAGCAGCCAGTAGGCTTGGTCTTTATTGAAGACGGTCGCGACAGGACTCCCACCTGCCACCAAGTGGAACAAGATGGAAGCCCCAAACAAAAGAGCCCCCAAACTTTTATTAGCTGCTAATCCCCATGTTAGGGACGCGGGTGGCGCTGTGGGTAAAAGCCTCAGCGCCTAGGGCTTGCCGATCGAAAGGTCGGCGGTTCGAATCCCCGCGGCGGGGTGCGCTCCCGCTGCTCGGTCCCAGCGCCTGCCAACCTAACAGTTCGAAAGCACCCCCGGGTGCAAGTAGATAAATAGGTACCGCTTACCAGCGGGAAGGTAAACGGCGTTCCGTGTGCTGCGCTGGCTCGCCAGATGCAGCTTTGTCACGCTGGCCACGTGACCCGGAAGTGTCTCCGGACAGCGCTGGCCCCTGGCCTATAGATGTGAGATGGGCGCACAAACCCCAGAGTCTGTCAAGACTGGCCCGTTCGGGCAGGGGTACCTTTACCTTTACCTTTAATCCCCATGTTACACCCCCCAACTACATCACTAATACATCATGGTTACATCATGAAAGGGGAGGTCTGGTGGCAGGAATCTGAGCATCCTGGACCCTGCCCCATGGTTCCCCTTGCCCTCCACCAAACACCCATCAAGTGTAACAAAAGAGATCTTTACATTTCCCTGTTTCCCAGCCAAGTGAATCACACCATTTTGTCTTCATCTGGCTTTGTTATTTCTGGAATGGCTACCTGCCTGGCACTCAGGTATCAGGATGCCAGGGATTATCCCTCAGGCAGAGGGGCTGCTGAGTAGCTGAGCTCACATGTCTATATGAATTTCTGAAGTTTTCCCAGTGAGCCAGTACATAGAGACATTTATCAGCGAATTCTTACATTTGGTATTCTGCAGCAGAGGCCCTTTGAATAGATAGGAAGAAACTGTGATGAAGTGTTTTGTGGGGACAAATCACAAAATCCACAAAAGCTATTGTGCTGATTTTGGTAGTGGGCTGCAGGTGCATGATATCTGCTGGAGGGGCAACGCCCCCCAACCTATACATAAATTCCTGCAACAGCATCGAGAAGCGGGTTTTTTTTGCAAATGCATTATGATAATAATAATAATGAGTGATGGTGCGGTGACCGCACCATGGGGGCAGCAGTCTTCCCCAGCAGCCGGAGAGAGAACAGATTCCTTTCTTCGATCTGACCGTTCCCTGCAGCGCTGGATCGATATGAAGTGTTGATGGACTTGCTGCTCTTATTCATGGACTGCTGCTCCAAACAGAACAACATTTCCCTTCTTGCAAAGGGGTATTATATATTTATGAGGGATTAGGGAGATACAGAAAGGCAGCCGTTGCTGAACTCCGAGGCCCATTGGTTGCGAGAGTCTGTAGACTGAACAAACTCCGTGGCAGAGCTCTTGCCATGGATACAGAAGGTCCTGGGAAAATCATAGAAACATAGAGATGGAAGGGACCAAATGGAAAGCGTAATGTTGGTGGTCAACAAAAGAGGTTTAAAGACCGTCTCAAGGCAAATCTAAAAAAATGTAGTATAAACACCGACAACTGGGAAACACTGGCCTGCAAGCACTCCAGTTGGAGAACAGCCTTCGCCAAAGGTGTCAAGGGCTTTGAAGACACTCAAACTCAGGACACAAGGGAGAAACGTGCTAAGAGGAAGGCACGCTTGGCAAATCCACACCGTGATCAACTCCTGCCCAGGAACCAATGTCCGCACTGTGGAAGGACGTGTGGATCCAGAATTGGTCTCCATAGTCACTTACGGACTCGTTGTTGAAACCGTGTTTATGGAAGACAATCTTACTCGGCTACGAGGGATCGCCAAAGAAGAAGAAGAAGATGGATACAGAAGGTCCAGGAATCTCAGCTAAAGCATCCAGGACAGATGGCCATCCAAACACTCAGACATGCAGCCTGGACTCGTGCTGAGAAATGCGGCATGAAAGGAAGCCTAGATGAGCCCTTCGTTGACTCCGCCTGCCATTGGCTCTGGTGCCACCTGCTGTTGGCCTCCCTGGCTTCCGCCGTACCAGCGAACAATAGCTGCCACACACTCTTCCATGCCAACCCTGAAACCTTTCGATGGAGGCCAGTTAAGAAACCATTTAAGCAAACTGCGTGGGCACTTCAGGAACAGCTCCCTTTGCACACAGACCAGCCAGGCAGAGAGCTTTGCCTGGTGCCTGGAAACAACTTTGTTGTTGTTTAGTCCTGTCTGACTCTTCGTGACCCCCTGGACCAGAGCACGCCAGGCACTCCTGTCTTCCACTGCCTGCCGCAGTTTGGTCAAACTCATGCTGGTAGCTTCGAGAACATTGTCCATAGAATCATAGAATCATAGAATAGAATCATAGAATCATAGAGTTGGAATAGACCACAAGGGCCATCGAGTCCAACCCCCTGCCAAGCAGGAAACACCATCAGAGCACTCCTGACATATGGTTGTCAAGCCTCTGCTTAAAGACCTCCAAAGAAGGAGACTCCACCACACTCCTTGGCAGCAAATTCCACTGTCAAACAGCGCTTACTGTCAGGAAGTTCTTCCTAATGTTTAGGTGGAATCTTCTTTCTTGTAGTTTGGATCCATTGCTCCATGTCCGCTTCTCTGGAGCAGCAGAAAACAACCTTTCTCCCTCCTCTATGTGACATCCTTTTATATATTTGAACATGGCTATCATATCACCCCTTAACCTCCTCTTCTCCAGGCTAAACATGCCCAGCTCCCTTAGCCGTTCCTCATAAGGCATCGTTTCCAGGCCTTCATTTCCAGCCATCTCGTCCTCTGTCGCCCCCTTCTCCTTGTGCCCTCCATCTTTCTCAACATCAGGGTCTTTTCCAGGGAGTCTTCTCTTCTCATGAGGTGGCCAAAGTCTTGGAGTCTCAGCTTCAGGATCTGTCCTTCCAGTGAGCACTCAGGGCTGATTTCCTTCAGAATGGAGAGGTTGGATCTTCTTGCAGTCCATGGGACTCTCCAGAGTCTCCTCCAGCACCATAATTCAAAAGCATCAATTCTTCGGCGATCAGCCTTCATGATGGTCCAGCTCTCACTTCCATAGCATAGTATTGTATATAAACAGCAGAACGTATCATTTGATGTAAGAAAGCAGAAATGGAAGCCGAGGGAAGTCAACGGGGGTGGGGGGTGAATGAAAAACTAATGTTTAGTATTGATATTGGATATTTGTTTTGGAAATGGGAAATCAATAAAAAATAAAATAAAATACAGGCACTTTTCTCGGTTGGTTGACCCATCTTTTAAAGGGGGAGGCAGGAAACTTTATCGCACCCCCTCCAAATTTTAAGCTCAGGAAGGGAGCTTGTGTTTGGAACAGGCAGGGCAAATGTGGGTTTTTAAAAATTATTATTATTATGCATTAATTGTCCTTTAAATATATGCAAGTGTTAGTCATGTTGCTGCAGCTGTGACGTGCAGGGGCTCCGTCTTAAGGAAAGGAGGGGGGCAAAGCAAACATTTGCTGATGGCTTTTAATAAGCCATTAGTGTCTAATTATCATGCAAAGAGTGCAATTAGGCTCACACAGCCTGTTCCAGCTCGGCGGTCTCCCAGATCCAATTTGCCAACTCGGTTTCCGGGTGGCGCTTTTGCCGCGGAGCCTTGAGGAACCCTCTGCCAGGACTTGAGTCAGGAGTCTCCCGGCATGTGGGTGTTACAGACCGGCTTGGCAAAAGACGCTTCTAGGTCTTTGCCCAGACTCCGTGGGTCTCTCTGTTGACAGCTGCCTGCCTGTGTTGGAGGAGTGTCATAACTCAACATAACTGACATTTTACATTTATACTTGCTCTTCAGAGCTGACTTCCCTCCGTCCTTCTTCTGGTTTTTTATATCACGTATAATTTTATCGCATTATTTTCTTCCATTTTATATGTTGTTATTCATTTTCTATATTTGTCCATAGTGTAAAAAGTAAAGGTAAAGGGACCCCTGACCATTATGTCCAGTCGTGACCAACTCTGGGGTTGCGGCGCTCATCTCGCTTTACTGGCCGAGGGAGCCGGCGTACAGCTTCTGGGTCATGTGGCCAGCATGACTAAGCCACTTCTGGCGAACCAGAGCAGCGCACGGAAATGGCATTTACCTTCCCGCCAGAGTGGTACCTATTTATCTACTTGCACTGGTGTGCTTTCGAACTGCTAGGTGGGCAGGAGCAGGGACCGAGCAACGGGAGCTCAGCCCGTCGCGGGGATTCGAACCGCCGACCTTCTGATTGGCAAGTCCTAGGCTCTGTGGTTTAACCCACAGCACCACCCGTGTCCCTGTCCATAGTGTATCCATAAACAAATAAGTCCTCATGTTTATACAGTTCTTGTTGTCTCTCTGTATTCATTTACCACTACTGTTAGTTATATTAGTTTCCTTTTACATTTTGCTTCTCATTATTTTCATTATCCATCACTTTTCTTAATCTTTCCCGTTATGAGGTTTGTTTCCAATTCTACCGGTTTTACTATTTCATCTTATCTTTCCTATACACAACGTAAATTTTCCCCATTCTTTTTGAAATGTTTCCTTACCCTGTTTTTGAATTTTCCCCGTTAAATTTGGCTGTTTCTGCATATTCCATTACCTTCTGTCGCCATTCTTCCACTGTTGGTAACTGCTGCTGTTTCCAAACCTAGCAGTAACCTCGCCGCTGTTGTTGCATATAAAAACAGTTTCTGGTCATTCTTAACTATATCTTCTCCTACCATTCCTAACAAGAATGCCTCCGGCTTTTTCAAAAACGTATATCTAAAGATCTTCTTTAGCTCATTGTATATATTTCCCCAGTACGTTTTTACCTTACCACATGACCACCACATGTGAAAGAAATTGCCTTCTTTCACCCCACATTTCCAGCAATTCTTGTTTCCTGTTTTGTACATCCTTAACAGTTTAGTTGGAGTGAGGTACTGCTTTTCCTTCTAAGCAATCTTCCAGGGGCCGCATGGGGGTGAAGAGGGCAGAACCGGGGGCCAAAGTGGAAAGAGCAATGGGTGTCAATGGGAGATAGGGCTGTCAACAGCTACAGTCAAACCTCAGTTGTCAATCGTAATCCGTTCCAGAAGCCTGTTTGACAACCAAGGCGCGGCTTCCGATTGGTTGCAGGAGCTTCCGAAAAACGTTTAATTAACCGGAGCATTTTCCTCTGGGTTTTCAGTGTTCAGGAGCCGAAACGTTCCCAAACAGAGGCGTTTGGGATCCGAGGTTTGACTGTACTAGCTGCATGGCTACACTGTTGGAGGCAGGAACTGTTAGGGATAATTGCTTTAATTCACACTGAAATGGGAATGGCTATGTATTGGTGAAAAAGCTTTAACATGGGGATTTTCCATGGGGCTATATTAAAAGCTTTTTGCAGCTTGATAATTAACTGTTGATCGTTCTCCACTCTACTCAGATATTAATACTGCACAGTCTGAAGGGACAGGATGCATAAAAACGGAGTCCTTTTGGAATGAAAACATAATGAAGGCCTGCAAGTTAAATTCAGACTTTCGCTTGCAGAACTTTCTTCAGCAGCACCACAAGGGCATCAAAGAGCTGGATGGAAAGGCGGCTAGTTCAGAGAGCGCCAGCTGGGCTGTGGGTCTGGATCGTGTTTTGTATGGCGGTAGAGATATCGCAGGTAGGGAGGAGCCACCCAGCAGCAGAAGCGGGGAGATAAAAGGACCCAAAAGCGAAAGTGGTGATTATGGGCCCCAGATATGAGGCTGTGCTGTGTGCCCAGAAGGAGCTCTGGAGAGCCAGACTGAAGGGGGTGAACAACCTCACAAAGAGCAAAAAAAAAGCTTTCTTGGCCGAGGTTTTCAGGACTTACCAGACGGATGCTTGGGAGGTCTGGATTAATGGGGCACCGGCATGCGAAGTAGTTGTGGCTATGAGCCACTTTGTGGAAGGGGTTTGGAGCTTCAGTTATTGGGCCAAATAGGCCCCCTACCCTCTTTATCCATCCCTCGAGACCCTCCCCAGGAAGCACCCCATCTCCTCAGGCCACACACCTCATTGGCCTCCCCCTGTGACACATGCGCAAATGCTTTTGCCAGTCATCTAGTCCAACCACCTGCAATTGCAGGAATATTGCCATTTCTGCATATTCCACCAGCTTGGTCCGCCACTCTTCTCTGTTCGGGAAAGATCAGAAATCAGGAAGACCAAGTATTTTTTAAAAAGACTGGAATAACTTTCTAATATATTTGAGAGATCACTGTAAACAGCTGAAATCACTGGCAGGAATAAAATGACACTTGTAACATGGATCTTGGATGCTATGATTACACTGTATTACAGATAAAAGGTAAAGGTAAAGGGACCCCTGACCGTTAGGTCCAGTCATGACCGACTCTGGGGTTGTGGCGCTCATCTCGCTTTATTGGCCGAGGGAGCCGGTGTACAGCTTCCGGGTCAAGTGGCCAGCATGACTTAGCCGCTTCTGGCGAACCAGAGCAGCGCACGGAAACGCCGTTTACTTTCCAGCTGGGGTGGTACCTATTTATCTACTTGCACTTTGACGTGCTTTCGAATTGCTAGGTGGGCAGGAGCAGGGACCGAGCAACGGGAGCTCACACCATCGCGGGGATTCGAACCGCCGACCTTCCAATCGGCAAGTCCTAGGCTTTGTGGTTTAACCCACAGCGCTGCCCGTGTCCCTAAAAAAATTAAATTAAAATAAAAAGTTTACTGTATCTTATATTTCCGCATATTCCACCAGCTTGGTCTGCCACTCTTCTCTGTTCGGGAAAGATCAGAAATCAGGAAGGCCAAGTATTTTTTAAAAAGACTGGAATAACTTTCTAATATATTTGAGAGATCACTGTAAACAGCTGAAATCACTGGCAGGAATAAAATGACACTTGTAACATGGATTTTGGATACTATGGTTGCACTGTATTACAGATAGATTACAGTAAAAGATGCAGGAATTTTTAAAAAGAATTGGAACTCATGAAGGAAGGAGGTCTCAAGGTTCGAAAGAACCCTTTTCTTAATGTGTGAAAATGTCATGTTTGTGGTGTTTAACTTTTATGTAAAACTAATAAAAAAATTACAGTGGTACCCTGCAAGACGAATGCCTCGCAAGACGGAAAACTCGCTAGACGAAAGAGTTTTCCGTTTTGGAGGTGCTTTGCAAAACTAATTTCCTATGGGCTTGCTTCGCAAGACGACAATGTCTTGTGAGTTCCTGCTGGTTTTTTTCCTTCCCCCCCTTTTTCTAAGCCGCTAAACCGCTTATCAGCTGATCCGATCAGCAGATAAGCCGCTAAAAGCCGCTAATAGCGCTAATCCACTAATCCGTCAATGGGCTTGCTTCGCAAGACGGAAAAAACCGCTAGACGAAGAGAATCACAGAATGGATTCTTTTTGTCTTGCGAGGCACCACTGTATATATAATGCAATGCAGGAATCTTTTGCCCAACTTGGGCATTATATTAGGGGAAACTGCTTTGCGAAAATGGGTACATTAGGCCAAATTGCAGGTGTGTGTATATTACGATAAATTCACATTAAAATGCTAATGAATTACCATGAATATATATTTTTTAAAATCCCAAACTGATATGGAAATGGGGGACAGAACATTTTGATCTAGCAGGCCAGATCCTCACTCCACACCCTCATTTACTCTGACAGGTAGGCAGAGCTCCCCGTCGATCAATCAGCTGACATATTGATGTCAGGTGACTGATTCATAGGGGATCCCAGCCACCTGCTGCAGTTGACCAGTGGGGTTTGGGGAAGGGGGTCTGCTTCCCCATCCTTTCTCTGCAGGGAAACGGCTGGCTAGCAGGATTGAACCCTGCCTCTTGATGCCTCTCAGTGATGCCAGGTGATTGACAGGTGGGTGTGGTTTCTGGGAAATGCCCTTGCAGGCCAAACTGGACTCACCAGCAGGCCAAGATTGGCCCACGGGGCAGACACCTTAACCTAAGCCTGAATTATTGCAATTAATTAATTGACCTGCAACTCTCCCACATGATGTGGCCAAGCCAAATCGCGCTGGGTGGAAACTAGCTTGCGATCGTTTTAATTTGGGTCGCATAATCTATATTTAGCAGGCGTGACAGTACATCGGCTGCATTGCTGGGTGTTGTTCCTTGCCCTGCGTGCCCTCGTGAAATCCAGCTCACTTGCCAAGAATACGCTACAGCTCAAAGGCGAGGAATGCACTTTTGTCAGTCGCGATGACAGCATGTTCCTGAAACGATGGGCAGCGTTACATTTTAATAGCCTAATGTCACTCTCTTCCCTCGGACGGGACATCCTGGTCCAAAGAATGCTGCCCGACAAGGCAGAGAGAAAAATGCTTGATGTAACCCTGAGAGGAGGGGTGGACCTTTAATATATAACTGACAATCATCTAATATCTAAATAAAACAAGCCTACCAATTAATTGGTGTTGCTTTTGAATTATGGTGCTGGAGGAGACTCTTTCTGAAGGAAATCAGCCCTGAGTGTTCACTGGAAGGACAGATCCCGAAGCTGAGGCTCCAATACTTTGGCCACCTCATGAGAAGAGAAGACTCCCTGGAAAAGACCCTGATGTTGGGAAAGATAGAGGGCACAAGGAGAAGGGGATGACAGAGGACAGTGTTCTCAAAGGTGCCAACATGAGTTTGACCAAACTGCAGGAGGCAGTGGAAGACAGGAGTGCATGGCGTGCTCTGGTCCATGGGGTCACGAAGAGTCAGACACGACTAAACGACTAAACAACAACAACAACCAAATAATAATAATAATAATAATAATAATAATAATAATAATAATAATAATTTATTTATTTATATCCCGTCCATCTGGCTGGGTTTCCCCAGCCACTCTGGGCGGCTTCCAACAGAACACTAAAATGCAAGTCTATTAAACATTAAAACTTCCCTAAACAAGGCTGCCTTCAGATGTCTTCTAAAAGTTTGGTAGTTATTTTTCGCTTTGACATATGGTGGGAGGGTGTTCCACAGGGCGGACGCCACCACCGAGAAGGCCCTCTGCCTGGTTTCCTGTAACTTGGCTTCTCGCAGTGAGGGAACCACCAGAAGGCCCTCGGTGGTGGACCTCAGTGTCCGGGCAGAACAATGGAGGTGGAGACACTCCTCAAGGTATACTGGGCCAAGGCCGTTTAGGGCTTTCATGGTCAGCACCAACACTTTGAATTGTGCTCGGAAACGTACTGGGAGCCAGATTTGGATGTTAGGGACGCGGGTGGTGCTTTCATCTAAACCACAGAGCCTAGGACTTGCCGATCAGAAGGTCGGCGGTTCGAATCCCCGAGACGGGGTGAGCTCCCATTGCTTGGTCCTTGCTCCTGCCAACCTAGCAGTTTGAAAGCACGTTAAATTGCAATCAGATAAGTAGGTACCACTCCGGCGGGAAGGTAAATGGCGTTTCCGTGTGCTGCTCTGGTTCGCCAGAAGCGGCTTAGTCATGCTGGCCACATGACCCGGAGGCTGTACGCCGCCTCCCTCGGCCAAGAAAGCGAGATGAGCGCTGCAACCCCAGAGTCAGCCAAGACAGGACTTAATGGTCAGTATTCCCTTAACCTTTACCTTTACCAATTCGGATACATCATTCCTGAAACACCTTTCAGGTTTCCACTAAGGGCTTAAATCAGGTGTCAGCAAACTTTTTCAGCAGGGGGCCGGTCCACTGTCCCTCAGACCTTGTGAGGGGCCGGACTATATTTTGAAGAGGGGAAAAAAAGAACGAATTCCTATGCCCCACAAATAACCCAGAGATGCATTTTAAATAAAAGGACACATTCTACTCATGTAAAAATGCACTGATTCCCGGATCGTCTGCGGGCTGGATTTAGAAGGTGATTGGGCCGGATCCGGCCCCTGGGCCTTAGTTTGCCTACCCATGGCTTAAATGGTCCCCAAACAGGCCAGTTCAGCAATGCTTAAATACCAGTTCACATTAGGAAGATGCCATTGGTCCATCTCACTCAATATTGTCTGCACTGACTGGCAGCATCTCTCCAGGGTTTCAGGCAGGGGTCTCTACTTTTCCTCTTGGGGGACTGAGCCTGAGACCGTCTGCACACCAAGCAGATGCTCTACCACTGAGCTGTGGCCTGTGATCTGCTTTTCAGCGCCAAGCTCAGGTCTTGAAATAAGGACTAACAGAGAAGAATGTGTCAGGGAACTGCCATCAGCTCAGAATCGAGAGATGGGGTCGGCCAATTGGTGCCAAAGGAGGACAGAACTTTTTTTATGTATGCCACAACAGCAGCAAGAATACTCATCGCAAAGTATTGGAAGACACAAGATCTATCCACCCTGGAAGAATGGCAGATGAAGGTGATAGAGTACATGGAATTGGCAGAAATGACTGGCAGAATCCGGGACCAGGGAGAAGAGGCGGTGGAAGAAGAATGGAAAAAATTTAAAGACTATCTGCAGAAATACTGTAAAATTAATGAATGTTAAAGGGATGTTGGATTGAAAACAAGTGGTGTTGGTAAAAAGATTAATAAGAATATGTAAATATGGATTGATAATGGTGGAAAATATATATTTACTATAGGTTAAGATGCTGAGTAAGGTTAAATGATAGAGGGTAAGGATTTGCTGAACTAAATATCTGAATTGGAATACAAAAAGGGAGGTGTGAGGAGGTCAAGAAACTAGTGAATGAAATATACAATATGAAAATACTAATCTTTTTTCTGTTTTGCTTATTGGCGTTTTTTATTCTTTTTTCTTCTATTTTGTTAATTGTTTTTTATCGTGTATTTTTTATGTGTTTTGTTTTGTATTTTTTTATTTTTGTAGTTTTTCTTGGCTTTTGTATTCTATGTCTAAATTTTGAAGCCTTTGATTGTTTATGAAACTTCAATAAATATTACTTGTTTTAAAAAAAGAACAGAATCGAGAGATGGAAGGGCAGTTGTGTTATAGGGAGCTTCCAAAAATCTTGCGAAGCAGTTCCTCCTCCAGTGAGGAGGAAAGCCCCACTTCCAGTGGAGAAGAGGTACAAGGACCAGAGGATGCTACTGAGAGCCTCAACACCAAACCTGAGCAAACCAGAGTGGCGGGAAGAACGCCCTTGCCAGTGCCCATTCTGCGCAGTAGTCTTTGGCGCAGGGAGGGGCAGAAAAGATTGGGGGTCACGCGACTGTTACGCTGGGGGAGGTACAAGGACCGTCCACTCCCAGATTCTGCTAGCGATTGAGCCAGACATGAACTTACGGCACTCTTCACTGTAAATAGTTTGCACCAAGAATAAAGCCTGTAAAAGACAGGTCAGAGTCTTGCCTGGTTACTCTCGAGCAACTATCACAGCATCTGACAGAATGCATGCCCCTGAGCATGTGCAGAGTGCTCTCCCACATTCAGCATTGTGGCAATCAAAGGCCGGGCAATGAAAAGGAACAGAGGAGGAGGAGGAGGAGGAGGAGGCAGAGGCTGGCTTTCCTGGACAGTTTGAGCACCAGTTTGGGCCTTTGTTCTTAAAAGAGAACAAACTTAGGTGGCCTCTAAGGTGCTACTGGGCAATTTTTTAATTTATTTCCACTGAGTGTTTGGTTTGCCTGCTCCTTGCTCAGTAGCAAGCAGAGGTGATATGCCCTGGGTGGTCTTCCAAACATTCCCGCCTCTCTGTCTAGCCGCTCCACGGCTGCTGCCCTTGTGAAGATGGCTCAGATAAGCACAATCGATCATTTCACTTAGCCTTTTGCAGGCCACAGAGCTACAGGTATTTGCTCAGTGCACTGCCCTCACTGAAGTTTGCCTCTGGAGAGGGACAAAACTGGTTTCTCCCAGTTTCTCATTCTTCCAATCAACTTCAGTTCTTCACATCCCCAGATCAGCGTGTGATTATTTTATTTTCATATCAGAAAGGTCCTCGTGAAACTTCGCCAGCAGTTCCGCACAAATATTTCCTAGTATACATATTTGGGCATGCAATTTTGCTTAAGGCACACCTGCTTGCAAAGCAATTTCCCCCAATACAATGCATTTTTGCACGTGATTGTCACAAATAGGTTATGTGCATGTAATGTTATGCATATCACTTGGCTGGGAAACTGTACTGCAAAATGTGCAAATTTTGAAGGATGGGTGTGTTTTTGGTTCTCATGTTGTTTTGAAAAGGGGCAAATTAGGTAGGCTCACCTTTAAATGTGAAATTATTTTTTTTTTAACGTGAAACTAAAATCATGTGAGATTTAAAAATGTTTGTGTCAAGATGCTTCACTTTACACTTGTTCACTTTTAATTACAGGGACCGAGCAACAGGAGCTCACCCCATCGCGGGGATTCGAACCGCCGACCTTCTGATCGGCAAGCCCTAGGCTCAGGGGTTTAGACCACAGCACCACCCACTTTTCCTTAGGACATCCCTATTTTCATCAGAGAATCGTTGGAGGGTATGGAGTTATCTGACCCCAGAGCCGTCTGAAGGCGGCCTGTATAGGGGAGTTTTCATGTTTGGTGTTTTATAAATGTGTTGTGTTTTTATAAATGATGGAAGCTGTCCAGAGTGGCTGGGGCAACTCATATGAGCAGGGAATAAACAATCTAGTAACAACAACAACAACAACAGGACATCCCTATTTTCATGTTAGAGGTTATGCATGTTCCAGGAAGCATAAATTGGGGACGTTGACATCAAAATGTGAATTGATGAAGATTTCTCCTTCCTCCTTAAAGGTCCTGAACAGGCAGCCTACTCTGAAGACAGCTAATTCTTCTGTGTTTCTGCCCAAAGAGTCATTGCCGGATCTGATCTTAGCTGATTGAGAGGTTGCGAGAAGACGTTTGCCTTTATTTATTTGCGGCGTTCGTCAGCCATCCTTCAGCGAACCAACCCAGGGCATGAATCGCTGCATCAGTAAGCCTATGTAGCAACAACACCAAAAACCGAATCCACATGAAAGCCTGAAAACCAGTAATTAGTGCAGTCAGCACTCTCTGCAAAAACAGGTAATTACAAACTCAGCACATCCGAGCTGCACATCTCACCGTCTTTCAGAGGCCTGGGCAAAGAGGTGTGTCTTCACCTGCCCATGAAAAGATAAGGGCATTGGTGCAAGAGGTGTCATTCCAGAGATGGAGTTTCACCACAGACAAGGTCCTCTGCAGGAACAGCTGTAGCAGGGAAACCAAAATGCTTGTTTGCAAAGCTATTGTACTACCAACCTTACTGTATGCTTGTGAAACATGGACCACTTATAAACGCCAACTCCTTGAAAGATTCCATCAACAGTGTCTCCAAAAAAATTTACACATCGCTTGGGAAAACAGGCGAACTAATGCCAAAGATCACCAGTGTTGAAGCAATGATTCTTCAACATCAACTTCGTTGGACAGGTCATGTTGTGCGGATGCCTGAAGATCGTCTTCCAAAGCAACTACTCTATTCCAAACTTAAAAATGGAAAGCATCATGCTGGTGGTCAACAAAAGAGGTTTAAAGACTCTCTCAAGGCAAATCTAAAAAAAATGTAGTATAAACACTGACTACTGGGAAACACTGGCCTGTGAGCGCTCCAGTTGTATTTCAGTTCAACAACTACTTTGATAAAATACATATTTTGTTATGTGCAAATAGCTTTAGATACCTATTAGGTTCGTAAATTACCATATAGTCAACACAAAAAACAGCGACAATTTGTTGTTGGCAAAGGACAGTTGGACATATAAAGGGCCCCATTACCTTCAGGAGCTGAGGGCCGCATTGAACCTAAATCTGGCCCTGATAGATGTTAATGAGGAGATTTCACCTCTCCTACTACAAGAATCTGCTGATTTTCCAGAGAGGACGGGGCGGATTGTGCTTGCTACTTATTCCGCTCCAGCCTCACTTCAAAGGGGGAGACTGAGTGTTATCTCTGTGTAGATAAGGTCACTGTGGAAAGCAGCTGTAACACTCAGTGCAGTCCAGCGTCTCCATTTGTATATAGTTTGTATAGTACAGTAGCTGTTAGTGAATAAAAGAAGATATTCTTCAGCGCTGTCGTCCAAGTGATTTATGCTCTGCTATACTCTGCTGGGCACGGCTGTCTTCTGGAAGTGAGTTCGGTGCTCACAGCTCTGAGTTGTGAGTCCACAGCACTTAGACCTGTTCCTGCAGAAGAAGGTCTCTGGAAGTGCTACCCCAGCTCGCCTGGCCCAGTTGGGGCTGAAGTGGTTGAGCCCAGCCGGTGGCACTGGCTCAAGGGCGATGCTGACAGTTAAATCGCATGGGGGAAATGACAAGATTGAGCCGTTTGGGGCTACACAGGTCAGTTCCCATGCAAGGCAAAGCAGCAACCCACCAGGACAGGTCTCTGGAAACCACTCTGCAAACTGGTGTGGAACCAGTACAATGTTGTGTCTCCAGCTCCCAACGCATTACAGTCTATGGGATCCTCAAATCATGGAATTGTAGAGTTGGAATGAGGTTCATGTAGTCAAAAGCGACTCTTCTTCTGTAGCGCAGGGCTGATCCACGTGAGACAAACCTAGAAGCGCAAATCCGGCAGAGAAGTGTTGAAGGCAGGTGTGTTTTGCGCTCACCGAACCCTTCTGCCATTTCATCCATTGATTTCCCAGGCAACGCAGACCATTCCCTTGGGAGCGCACACTAGAACGCCCCAACAAACATGCAGAGAATTACTGCAGCAGCAATGATAGGTATCCCCCAAAGATCCAAAATCAGTGCTTATTTTTTGGCATACCCTTCCGGCCAACGCATGCAAGTGTCAGTGCTGTGAAACGTGATGCCAACGGAACAGAACAACCTTGCTTTGAAATTTCGCTGCAAATTCTGTGGACGAGCCAGTGCGGTGATTCACCCTGCTGCCAGATCTTCCTGGCGCGCCGGCAGCGCACTCACGTTTAATGAAAAATGCATCCCTTCTCCTTTGCAATTGCTCCCGTCGGCCGGATCCTGCATTATTGATAGCGATGACGCCTGTTGATTAAGAGGGAACGGAACGGGTGTGTGTTCCTGCAAATCCCCGGGAGATGTTTGCCTACCTATCCAAAGTTAATTCTGGGTGCATTAAAACACAGACATTGACTGACAGGGATAATTGCACCTGGAAGAGGCTGGAGTAGAGACACACACACACACACACACACACACACACACAGACACACACACACACAATGCCACAAGCCTTCGTCACACGATCCATCTTCCTTTATTACTCTCTCCAACAGCAACGTCAAAAGGTTTCTTGCAAGTCCCTAGTCTCACATTCCGGCTCTGCGTTGCCACAACTTGCTGAAGTCATCAGAAATGTCTCTTCTCTCTCTGTAAAAGCATATATAAAAATGCATTGCCCAGGTAATACGCCACCTGCCCTGCCATTTTGTGACTTTCACAAGAAGCGTTGTTTTCTTGCAAAAAAGCCTTACGGATCTGATCTGGAGAAGAGCAGATCTCTCCAGAGAAGTACAAAACATGCTCCCCTCACCCAGTCAAATTGCTAATCTTCCCCAACCACGTTTCGTTCGCTGTGATCTCTGCAGGAGGCCCTGCTAACCGTGCGGAAGACTGCAGATGCACATCTGACAGTGAAGAGGACAGCTATCTCTGTGGCAGAACATTAAAGACTCTGGGGTTGCGGCGCTCATCTCACTTTATTGGCCGAG
The DNA here is from genome assembly GCF_965113315.1 of Podarcis vaucheri. NCBI lineage: Eukaryota > Metazoa > Chordata > Lepidosauria > Squamata > Lacertidae > Podarcis > Podarcis vaucheri. The sequence goes on from NC_138759.1 coordinate 5,269,562, forward strand.
GGAGCTGGCGTACAGCTTCCAGGTCATGTGGCCAGCATGACTAAGCTGCTTCTGGCGAACCAGAGCAGCGCATGGAAACGCCGTTTACCTTCCCGCCGGAGCGGTACCTATTTATCTACTTGCATTTTGTACTTTCAAACTGCTAGGTTGGCAGGAACAGGGACCGAGCAATGGGAGCTCACCCCATGGTGGAGATTTGAACCGCTGACCTTCTGATCGGCAAGTCCTAGGCTCTGTGGTTTAACCCACAGCGCCACCCACGTCTCTGTGGCAGAATATTAGAATGACAGAATTGGAGAACTGGAAGGGACCCTAAGGGAATCTCAGCAAAACAGGATCCACATGGAGATCAGACAGACTCCGAAACTGGGTGTCTGAAAACTTACCATTTCCTTGACCTTTAAGAGTGCTTCTGAGCATGCAACAGATATTTTAATTTCTCATTGAACTGGTTTCAAGGTGCTATTTTGACTTTCTTCTATTTGAACTGCCTCGGAGTTCCCTTTTATTTCTTTTCAGTGAAAGCTGGTAGGTACACCGGTCCTTTTCGTATGCAAATAGTACCACAGTCTCATCCTGCTGGGGTAGCTCAGTCGGTAGAGCATGAGATGCTTAGTCTCCAGTTTGTGGGTTCAAGCCCCACGTTGGACGAAAGATTCCTGCATTGCTGGAGGTTATACTAATAATAATACCATATTTTTCTCCCTATAGGACACACTCCCCCCCCTCCAAAAATGAAGGGGAAATGTGTGTGCGTCCTATGGGGCGAATGCAGGCTTTCGCTGAAGCCTGGAGCGCGAGAGGCATCAGTGCGCACCGACCCCTCTCGCTCTCCAGGCTTCAGGAAGCTATCTGCAAGCCTTGCAAGCCCGGCGGAAGTTCCTGTGGGCTACAATTAACAGCCAAATTAGCTTTTACAAACTCAGAGCGGCAGAGGAACCCCCAAGGAGGTGCAAAAAGGGTTGTGGGTGCCTCTCAACAGAGCTTTTCAGATCGGCCCAGGGTTCATAAACAAGCACTCCAGCAAATGCACGACTCTTTTGCTCCGCAACCTTGGGGACAAAATTGCTTTCCTCCATAGCAATCTCAATGCCATTATCACGACAGTTCCAGTCCTAGGAGCCAACTCCTGCGGGACGAGGTCTTTTCGGGCCCCCAATACAATATTTGAGGGGTCAGGCAAACCCAAAGTTGATGGGTATTGCCATTCAGATGGCGTGTGTGTGTTGCATCTTGTGATCGATTACAAGGGGGGGATTACCTGGGTCCCCCCAATATTTTATTTAAGTCGGTACCCTTGGTTTTGGTCAAGCACAGAGCACAGCTCAGCATAAGGGAGCTTCCGAAGTTTCTGTAAACTGTAGTTTTAACTGCTGGTGGTGTGTGTGTGTGTGTGTGTGTGTGTGTGTACCAAGCACAGGCAAACCTGGCCCTCCAGACGTTTTGAGACTACAATTCCCATCATCCCTGACCACTGGTCCTGCTAGCTAGGAATGATGGGAGTTGTAGTCCCAAAACATCTGGAGGGCCAAGTTTGCCTATGCCTGGTATACACACACATACTCACCCATATAGTTCCCAATAGTGGCTGGGGAATAAATAATAAATTATTATTCTTGTTGTTGTTGCTTAGCAGCAGTAATCCCATCACATAGCCTGTTTCTACCCCAGCTACTTGTAATTTGCTTTGGGATTCTCTGGGCAAGATAAAGGGACTAACAAATTCAATAAATAATAATGATCATACTTGCGACTTTGAGACCTGGTGACTGAGTTTGCCTTTTTCCTCCTCCCTCCCAGTTCCATTTGCCTTTTGCGTGTGTGTCTTTTAGATGCCAAACCTGAGAGCAAGGACTATAGTTCTACTGAGCTTCGTACGCTGCTCAGGGACCCTTTTTAGCCCCGAAGAGCAGGGCATAACAGCTTTACATAGATGGTAAATCTTGAAGTGGAATGCTTCTGCCACTACTTCACTTCACTTCACTTCACTTCACTTCACTTCACTTCACTTCACTTCACTTCATTTTCAATTGCTTTAAGGATTTTTAATTGCAAGCTGCCCCGAGAGGGCTCTTGTCTTAAAGCTATTTTGGATAAATAGAATAATATAAAAGCTTTGGCTTTCCAAATGTCACACATGCCTGGATACCACTGACAATGTTGTTGCCTACTTCCCTTATGAATTCTGCAGCATCTAGCGCTTGCCTCCGAGACTTTGATTACGGCTTCTGCAAGTTTTTGTTTGCCTTAAGACAATCGCTGGGCTTTCTTAGAAGGAGGCTAAAACAGCAGCGTTCCTCGAAGGCCGCAGCCTTGCTGTCGCCCCCTGATGTAAACAGAGGGAGATCAGAGATGTTTCGCTGGCCAGCTTAGAGGAGATGAGGGGCGGGCAAACATCTCAATTGCAGTGTCCCCCCCCTTCCCCCCCCTAAACTCTGCTTTACGACATTCCCACATTTGTACACATTCTCATTTCTCCAAAAGTTCTGCATTCTGCAAAGTGCATAAAACTTTCCTAACATAATTCGTTTGGGCAAGCAACACAAATCATGCCTTTTTGGAAAGGCAGCAATAATTTTAGGCACGACCAACTGACATGCGATTGCTGCCACACGGGTCCTTTTGGACCCGAAAGAGGGCAGAACTGGAACGGAACATTTGTCTGATACAGTCTCCCCCTTTACATTATCTCTGTGAATAGATACATTTTTATGTGCATTTTCTCCGAAGACTCATAGAACTAGAGAGTTGGACGGGACCCCAGGGGTCATGTAATCCAACTCCGTGGATGCAGGAATGACAAGTAATAATAATAATAATAATAATAATAATAATAATAATAATAATAATAATATTTATATCCCGCCCTCCCTGGCCAGAGCCGGGCTCAGTGCTGCTAACACCAATAAAACCACAGTAAAAACATAATAGGGGGGAAAGGGGGGGAGAGGAAAAAACAACAACCCCAATTTAAAATACAGTGGTGCCTCGCAAGACGAAAATAATCCGTTCTGCGAGTCTCTTCGTCTAGCGGTTTTTTCGTCTTGCGAAGCAACCCTATTAGCGGCTTAGCGGATTAGCGCTATTAGCGGTTTAGCGGCTATTAAAGGCTTAGCGGCTAAAAGGCTATTAGCGGCTTAGCGGCTTAGGAAAAGGGGGGGAGCGAAAAAAAATGGCAAGACTCGCAAGACTTTTTTGTCTTGCGAAGCAAGCCCATAGGGAAATTCGTCTAGCGAAGCAACGCAAAAACGGAAAACCCTTTCGTCTAGCGAGTTTTCCGTCTTGCGAGGCATTCATCTTGCGGGGCACCACTGTACAGTGGTACCTTGGGTTAAATACCTAATTCGTTCTGGAGGTCCTTTCTTAACCTGAGAAAGCACCACTTTAGCTAATGGGGCCTCCTGCTGCTGCCGTGCCACCGGAGCACGATTTCTGTTCTCATCCTGAAGCAAAGTTCTTAACCCGAGGTACTATTTCTGGGTTAGCGGAGTCTGTAACCTGAAGCATATGTAACCCAAGGTACCATGTACAGGTTAAAATGCAATTTAAAATGCAGCCTCATTTTAAAGTAGCTGATAAATCAAGACCATAAGGGGAGGGAAACATAAGGGTCAAACTGAGTCCAAACCGAAGGCCAGGCAGAACAGCTCTGTCTTGCAGGCCCTGCGGAAAAATGTCAAGTCCCGCAGGACCCTGGTCTCTTGGGACAGAGCGTTCCACCAAGTCAGGGCCAGTACTGAAAAGGCCCTGGCCCTAGCTGAGACCAATCTAACCACCTTGCGACTTGGGACCTCCAAGGTGTTGTCATTTGTGGACCTTAAGGTTCTCTGCAGGGCATACCAGGAGAGGCGGTCCCGTAGGTACGAGGGTCCTAGGCCGCGTAGGGCTTTAAAGCATCCATGACAGACGGCCGCCTAAACTCTGCTTAAAACTCTGCCCACCTCAAAAGGAGACTGTTCCTCTGTTGAACAGAGATTCCAACTAAACAATCGGGAAAGCTTTCTGACAGCAAGAGCTTCTTTGACAGTGGAACGGTCTCCTTCGGGAGGTGCTGGACTTTCCTTCCTTGGAGGTTTTTAAGCAGAGGTTGGGTGGCCATCGGTCATGTATGATCTAGTTGAGATCCCTGCATAGCAGGGGGTTGGACTAGATGACCCTCAGGGACCCTTCCAGCTCTACAGTTCTATGATTCTATGGTCCACGAGAAAACACAGTGGGTCCAGGTACACAGTCACGAATGGAGATTCCCTTACACCAGTACACCCTTAGAATGACTAAGGACCAAATTTAGAATCATAGAATCATAGAGTTGGAAGAGACCCCAAGGGCCATCGAGTCCAACCCCCTGCCAAGCAGGAAACACCATCAGAGCACTCCTGACATATGGTTGTCAAGCCTCTGCTTAAAGACCTCCAAAGTAGGAGACTCCACCACACTCCTTGGCAGCAAATTCCACTGTCAAACAGCTCTTACTGCCAGGAAGTTCTTCCTAATGTTTAAGTGGAATCTTCTTTCTTGTAGTTTGGATCCATTGCTCCGTGTCCGCTTCTCTGGAGCAGCAGAAAACAACCTTTCTCCCTCCTCTATGTGACATCCTTTTATATATTTGAACATGGCTATCATATCACCCCTTAACCTCCTCTTCTCCAGGCTAAACATGCCCAGCTCCCTTAGCCGTTCCTTGATGCCAAACTATTGCAGATAGCTGCGGGACTTGTTTTTCCTTAACCGATTTCTCATTATAAAATATCTGTGTCTGGGGTTCAGGAGCAGAGGCACAGGAAAGGGAGGAAACAGAGAGCGAGGGGGAGGAATCCGAAGGAAATATGAGCGATGACAGCGGCCCGAGATCTCTGAGTCTTTCCAGTGAATCGGAAGATTCACAGAAGGGGGCGCCAGTGGTCAGAGCAAGGGGGGCGCCTAGGGGGACACCCCAGGAAGAAGGGACCAGAGGGGACTCAGAGAGCAGCAGTTGGAAATCGGGGCCAGCTTCCCCACCAGAGCACAGTAGGGAGGAGGGGTCCCAGGTATCGGGATCAGGCGGCTCGCCGCAAGCGGGAGGGCAGGAGTCAGGATTGGCCACACCCCCATCGGGGAGCGAGGAAACGGTCAAGAGGAAAGTTGAAGGTTGGGCGCGCACGCCAAGTTCAAATCCACAGGAAGGCGGCACAGTAAGCAGCCCGGAAAGGGAGCCAGGTCCTAAAGCCCGCCGCAAGGAGACAGAAGGGTCCGGGGGGGTCAGCGTCAGAAGAGTCCAGGAAGGAAGAGACCACGGGGGGCAGAGGGACCCAGAGAAGAACGGTCAGGCGGAAAAGGTGGAGTAAGGCTAGGGTATTAAGTTGGTGTACAGGAGGCGGGGACTCAGACGGAGCTTCGCCGGTCTAGCTTCTAAGACGTGGAGCTGCGCGCTGCGGCTTGAAAAATGGAAATTGTAACTCAATAAAGACTTTTGTACAGTGTTGCCGGCTAGCGTGGTCCTCTGTGAGCTGGGACCTGGAAGCAGCTCTGACAATCTGTATATCACAAAGGCCTTCGCTAGTGCATTTTGTCCCTATGCAGACAAATGTTGCATTCAGGTTGGCGTGATGGTGGTATAAAAATGTAGTATGAACACTGACAACTGGGAAACACTGGCCTGCGAGTGCTCCAATTGGAGAACAGCCTTGACCAAAGGTGTCATGGGCTTTGAAGACACTCGAACTCAGGACGCAAGGAAGAAATGCGCTAAGAGGAAGGCACGCTTGGCAAATCCACACTGTGATCAACTCCTGCCCAGAAACCAATGTCCCCACTGTGGAAGGACGTGTGGATCCAGAATTGACCTACAGTAAGTCTGTGTTCAAGGAAGACAATCTTTTTCAGCTATGAGTGCTTGCCGAAGAAGAAGAAGAAGAAGAAGAAGAAGAAGAAGAGGAGAAGAAGAAGAAGAAGAAGAAGAAGAAGAAGAAGAAGAAGAAGAAGAAGAAGAGAAGAAGGAGGAGGAGGAGGAGGAGGAGGAGGAGGAGGAGGAGGAGGAGAAGAAGAAGAAGAAGAAGAAGAAGAAGAAGAAGAAGAAGAAGAGAAGAAGGAGGAGGAGGAGGAGGAGGAGGAGGAGGAGGAGGAGGAGGAGAAGAAGAAGAAGAAGAAGAAGAAGAAGAAGAAGAAGAAGAAGAAGAAGAAGTAGTAGTAGTAGTAGTAGTAGTAGTGGTGGTGTGGAGCTATTTATCCCCAGCCTCTCTGGTCTACTTCCTCTGAACATGGAAGCTCCATTTTGCAGCTGTGGCCTCCTGCCTGACCTGACCTACATGCATTTGTCTTCCTGCCTGATTGAAATGAGACTCATGCCATGCCCTGACCTCTGTGTATCCCCCTACATTTCCTCGTTCAGCAGAGAAAACGACACAATCTGATGTCCTTGTCAAGCACCTAGGTCTCGGCAAGCCTAGCCATTCCATTCCTTCTCCTCCACTGCTGCTTTGGGTGGGGCCTTGTGGGACCCAGCGCTCTTCCTCCTCGGCCTTTGACCGTTTCCCTTCGGGTTGGGATTCTGCTGCTTCCTGACCTGTCTGTTCACCGAGTGACAATGAAACAGTGCCAGGTCCTCTGTTGCCAGATGCTGCCAAGCTCCCCCTTCTCCTCCTCCTCCTCCTCCTCCTTTTTGGCTGGGTGTATACTGGCCATGCCTGCACATTCTTCCTCCCAAGGTGGAGATCCATTATGTCATATTAAGGCAAAAGAAGCCCAACTTGTTCCTGGTGACAAACGTTGTGGGCTGTGAAGCTCAGAGCGGGAAGGGGAGGGGAAGGCGAAGCTTTACTCCTGGGAGCAGATACAGGAAAGTCAAGCTAGGAGAGACCAGCCTCTGCTTGTTGGACTCTGGAGAGTCCAGAGATTTTGCTTGGGGAAGCGGTGCACCCTTTCCCCCTGCCCTTGCATTATCCTGCAAATAAACCATGCCAGAAAACCACGGCGCTCTTTCCTCCAAACGGAGCCAGAGTGGAAAGAGAAAAGGTGAGGGAGACAAGACTTGATAGAAACATGCAAATCAGGAGAGGAAAAATACTGGTTCCATCTCTGGGGGACTGGGCACCCACAAAATTTCTTTTTTTAAAAAATACATTTATATTTTTTTTAACATATCAATTCCAACATTCAACATATCTTCATTCAACATTTCTTCTCATCTTATATAGTATTTTAGACTTCCGTCAACACCTCTGATGATTTCCTGTTCTTCATCACTTATTCTCCATTTCTTAATTTCTATATTACATTTAATTGTCCTTAACTATAATTCTCTTCACAGCCTTTCTTGCAGCATTTCAAATAATCCACCTTACAAAACTTCTTGCAGTCCTACTAGCGTAATTTGCTCATCACAATTACTTTTCAAATGGTTCATATGTTTACTCTGGTCTTCTAAGAATCTCTGGTTTCAAATCCTTCTTGTTAATTTATCTAATTCTGCATAGTCCATCAACTTTGTCCTTCATTCTTCTTTATCGGTAGTTCTTCTTGCTTCCATTTTTGTGGCATTCTTGCTGCCTTCACTGCATATAAAAACAGCTTAGAATCAGGGCACAATTTCTACTGTGGGTGCCTGGCCATCGCATGTGCCGTTTGGTCTCTGCCCTACGCTGCTGCTGCCCGCTGCTGGCACCCACGCTCTGCCACCCTGCCCTGCTGCCCTGCCCCATTGCTGCAGAGGCCCCACAGCAGAGGCAGAGGCCCTGGCCCAGTCGCGCTGTGGTGCCAGAGAGCAGTGGTGGCAGAAGGAGGCCAAGCTGCAAATGCACGCATGAACACAAGCATGCGCACCGCTGGACACCCGCAGTCTGGGACCCAAGTCGGCACATCTAGAGAGAAGCTTTTCCCTCCCTCTCTCATAGCACTACGAGTCGTGGGCATCGCATGAAGCTGAGGGTAAGGACTGGTACCCAACTTTCATTCAGCAATAGTCCTGCTACCAGTACCTGCCTCCTCTCTGAACCACCAGGTGCCCAATACTGTCCCAGCATCACTGTGCCTTAGATTTGCATGTGGAATCACAGAAAGGTAAAGGACCCCTGGACCGTTAAGTCCTGTCGAAGGCGGCTATGGGGTTGCTGCGCTCATCTGGCTTTCAGGCCGAGGGAGCCGGCGTTTGTCCACAGACAGCTTTCCGGGTCATGTGGCCAGCAGGACTAAACCGCTTCTGGCGCAATGGGACACCAGAGCAGTGCACTGAAACACCGTTTACCTTCCTGCCACAGCGGTACCTATTTATCTACTTGCACTGGTGTGCTTTCGAACTGCCACATTGGCAGGAGCTGGGACAGAGCAACGGGAGCTCACCCCATCGTGGGGATTCAAACTGCCAACCTTCGGAATGGCAAGCCCAAGGGGGTCCATGGTTTAGAATTGTAAAATTGAAAGGTACCCCCCCCCCAAAGGGGTCCTACAATGCAGGGACCACAGCTAAGGAATCACTTTCAGATGACCTCTGTTTAAAAACCTCCAAGGAAGGGGAGCCCATAACTTTCCGAGGCTAGTGGTGGACTTTGGGCTCTCAATGTCATCAGCACCCTGTGTGACGCTAAAATTTGGTGCTCTCTACCTCTCTTCATTTTGCAGCATGGAACCAATGCCAACACACTGGTCATGCCACTCTAAAACTGCCTCTTTCGGGGGAGTCCATTCCATTCTCTGAGCCTCTTACCCTCAGAAAGGTCTTCCTAATGTTTCGTTGGAATCTCCTTGCTTGATATCCGTATCCATTTGCAGAATGATACTGCCATGTGGACCCCTTCCCTAAAAAAAGCCTAGGCATAGATGTTGCTTGTCTCTTTTTTTAACACCCCTGCCGGATTACCAAATTGGCAGCATAGGCCTTTTCAGGACCCTGCGACAATGGATCAAAATAATACTGATTATTTTGAAAGAAAATCACAAGCCAGCTTTCTTACTTTTAGGAGATAACTTGTGAGATGGACCCCGAGATTTCAGCTGCCTAGGGGCCTCCGCAGGGTTTAATCTGGCACTGAGAATCATCCCCACGGCTGAATGGAGCCTCACCAGACCCCCAGAGCTGTGGCCCCCAAACCCTATTATGCCACAGTTCTCCTAGCTCCATAAACCTATCCCCTGTGCCCCTTACCCTACAAAAAAAGCATTATTCAGAATAGTGTTTTGCAAGGCTCACAAAAGAAGACAATGCAATAAAATCCAACACAGTACAGTGGTACCTCTGGATGCGAACGGGATCTGTTCTGGAGCCCCATTTGCATCCAGAAGCGAACGCAACCCGTATCCGCGGGTCGCAATTCGCGACTTCTGCACATGCGCGCGACATCATTTTGACCATCTGCGTATGCGCGAGTGGCAAAACCCGGAAGTAACACGCTCCGTTACTTCTGGGTCCCCGCAGCGCGCAACCCAAAAATACCTATTTTTTCGCTGTGTAAGATGCACCAGACCATTAGACGCACCTAGTTTTTGGAGGAGGAAAACAAGGAAAACAATATTCTGAATCCCAGAAGCCAGAGGGATCGCTGCGCAGCAAAAGCAGCGATCCCTCTTGCTGTTCTGGCTTCTGGGATAGCTGTGCAGCCTGCATTCGCTCCATAAGACGCACACACATTTCCCCTTACTTTTTAGGAGGGAAAAAGTGAGTCTTATAGAGCAAAAAATACGGTACTTATCCCGAAGCTACTTCAACCCGAGGTATGACTGTAACTGGATCCAGAGATGCCAGCTTCTCACAGCCTGATAGTCCTTGCTGCCCCCCCCTTGCTGCCCACTTGACTCTTAGCACCCCCATCCCAGTAATCCCCCCCAGGGGATGATAATGCCCACATTGGGCACCACTGCCCTAGAGCTAGACCCCCAACATCAGAAACCAGGCAGCCTCCAGTGAACGCTTAGCATAATTTGTGCTTTCAGATTTCAGGGGCTCCCCGTGCGACACCAAAATTCGGCGCTCCCCCATCTCTTCCCTTCCATTCTAGGTCAGCGCCGTGGCACCCTCTCGCCTCAGCAACCAGTGTGGGTAAACCGGTCACGCTCCCCTAAATCCTTCTCTGCTCACCCACCCAGCCCAGGGAGGGAAAGTGTTTTCGCCTGACGGTTCGCCACAATCACCTCCATGAGAAGGATCTTCAAAGCTTCACAACTCCTCTAGGAAAGGCACCCTGCCTAGTTAGTGGGTTGCAAATTACCGGGGCCAAGCCCATTCTGCTTAGATAAGTCTGATTCATCTCGAATAAACCTGTGCATTTATTCATTTGTCTGGCCTCAAGACTCTCCTCTGCCTGGCTGAGCAGCCTTCCCAGTCTCTGGCTCACCTACTTATTAGCAAGAGATGATGACAGGACTCTTCATACCTCCGTCGCAGAGCTGGAGGTTGGGAGGGAGGGAAGGAAAGGAAAGGAAACCCCCCACACACACCAAGCCAGGCTGCTCACAACAAAGCCACGTTGAAATCAAGCACGTTGAAGTCCACTGAAATCAGACATTCTAAGTTCATCTTAGGCTGGGTAGTTCACAGGTCTCTGTGGCTTTGCACAAGGTTTTCTATTTTTCTCAGAAGATTGATAAAGAATGTATAATTATTTCGGTAATTATTGTGTGTATATTAGTCGCCAACGTGTTGCATGAGTCGTACTACAACCATGGCAGAGCACAGATGCAACTTGCTGGCAAGAGCGATGGAAAAATCTTTTGGCTTCTCCTGGGGAACGAGGCACCTGGTGGGCACAGAGCCAGCCAGTCTTCCAGGAAGGAAGGCGAAGAGGGCGAGCGCTTGGAGGGAACGGATCCTGGCGTTCCCGGGGGCTGAGTAATGTTGTTTGCATTTCTCCCTTCTCTTTGGCCTTGGGAGACTCTTGTGCAATGCTTGCCAGTGTTGACTCACGAGGGGAGGAAGAGAGAGGGAGGGGGCACCGTGGCAGAGGCTGTCACCCTCAAGCTGGGTGCTGGCACTTCTCACCGGGAAATTCCCCTGACGAAAAGCCAGCCCTCTGAGTCATTCGGCAATGGGAAGCAGATGGGGAAAGGAAAACATGCCTGCAAAATGGAGCTTCGGTCAGAAAATGGGTCTGGCAGGCCTGAAATTAGGGTGGCCACATGTTGCAAAGTGCAGAATCACAGAATTGTAGAGTACCGTATTTTTCGCTCTATAAGGTGCACTTTTCCCCCTCCAAAAATTAAGGGGAAATGTGTGTGCGTCTTATGGAGCGAATGCAGGCTCCATGGCTTCAGCGAAAGCAACGCAAAGCAAGCCTCCGGAGGCTTCGCATTGCTTTCGCTGAAGCCAGGATAGCTCTCCTGGCTTCGCTTCACTGGAGAGGTGCTGCACAGGGAGAGCTGCGCAGCGCCCCTTCAGCAAAGCGGGAGGAAAAATGGAAGGGGCTCCGTTTCTCTTGCCGCTTTGCTGAAGGAGTGCTGCGCAGAGAGGGAGAGATTTTTTTCCCTTGTTCTCCCCCTCTAAAACTAGGTGCGTCTTGTGGTCCGGTGCATCCTATAGAGCGAAAAATACGGTACTCCCTATCCGTCAAGTTCCCCTTTCCTGCTTAAATTTTGGAGAGCTTCCCCCATCTGTTCACAAGCAGCGACTTGAAAAGATATAGCGAAAAAAAACCCCTTGTTTGCCTTCATAACAAGAGAACGAGATCTTTACAGTGGCAGGGGGAATATTCTTCTGTTTTTGAGCAGAAAGGGACGTTTATTGTTTAGGACTACTTTTGTTAGGTTTGTAGTTCCGTAATTTTCTATCTATTGTAAGCTGCCTTTAGCGTGGTTTTAACTCTATAAAGGCGGCATACAACTAAAATGATTACGTGATTGATTGATGTTGTCAACCCTTGAAGGCTTCTGTTAGCCAGAATGGCACTTCTTGATATGTGAGGCTCCCAAAATATCTGCGCACAGGGGATATATGAAGGGGAAACTAAATAAAGAGGGTGCAGCAAGTCCTCTGTTCACAGGTATGACTGCTCCTTCCAGGCTATTAGGATCACAGGTGGTAAACTAGAACTTCCATTCGTAACTACATCTTGATTTACACTTCTGTTACAGTCAGCCCAAATCTAGAGTTGTACTAGATATGACCTTCAGGGTCCCTTCTGTGATTCTACAATTCTATGATTCTACATAGTTTTAAGATTGCTGGAAGAAATATCAACAACCTCAGATATGCAGATGACACAACATTAATGGCAGAAAGTGAGGAGGAATTAAAGAACCTTTTAATGAGGGTGAAAGAGGAGAGTGCAAAATATGGTCAGAAGCTCAACATCAAAAAAACGAAGATCATGGCCACTGGTCCCATCACCTCCTGGCAAATAGAAGGGGAAGAAATGGAGGCAGTGAGAGATTTTACTTTCTTCGGCTCCATGATCACTGCAGATGGTGACAGCAGCTGCAAAATTAAAAGATGCCTGCTTCTTGGGAGAAAAGCAATGACAAACCTAGACAGCATCTTAAAAAGCAGAGGCATCACCTTGCCAACAAAGGTCCGTATAGTAAAAGCCATGGTTTTCCCAGTAGTGATGTATGGAAGTGAGAGCTGGACCATAAAGAAGGCTGACTGCCGAAGAATTGATGCTTTTGAATTATGGTGCTGGAGGAGACTCTTGAGAGTCCCATGGACTGCAAGAAAATCCAACCTCTCCATTCTGAAGGAAATCAGCCCTGAGTGCTCACTGGAAGGACAGATCCTGAAGCTGAGGCTCCAATACTTTGGCCACCTCATGAGAAGAGAAGACTCCATGGAAAAGACCCTGATGTTGGGAAAGATGGAGGGCACAAGGAGAAGGGGACAGAGGACAAGATGGTTGGACAGTGTTCTCGAAGCGTGAGTTTGACCAAACTGCGGGAGGCAGTGGAAGACAGGAGTGCCTGGCGTGCTCTGGTTCATGGGGTCACAAAGAGTCGGACACGACTAAACAACTGAACAACAACAACATAGTTCCACACAGTGCTCTCTCTTGGTCCTGCTAGTGTGTGACAGAACATTGGGAAACGGATTCTGGGTCGATTTCTAGAGTGCTTTCTAATGCAAATTGCAGTTATTGTGTAATTAATCCTTTAAGCATCCTGGGAGGTAGTTTAAGTTGGGAGACAGGGAGAAAGAGAGAGGGAGAGAGAGAGAGAGAGAGAGAGAGGCAGACACACCCAAGACCACCTAGTGAGCTATTTGGTTGGGCAGGGATTCCACGTTTGGCTTTCAATAGAGTCAAGACTCCATGTTGGAGTCAAACCAAGGACCTTTTCACACAATCATCTGCATGTGTCTTGGCCAGAGGTTGCAAGCTGGCTATGTTCACCTCCCACCACATACAAGATTTTGGATTTCCATTCACCCGGTGTCAGACTTTGAGGGATTACGAAAGTCTTACCAATGCATTTATTCAAGATTCCCAGAGAGATACGGAAGTGCAACCGCTCTGAAGATGCCATTGCTCCAACTGAGCTTCTCCCTCCTCCCTTCCTTACGGTGGCCTCCGTAAGTCTTTTGCTCTTGCACTTTCAATGCATGCCTGTTCTGGGAAAGGGGGACCAGGAATGCTTTCCAGTGATAACGTGTCAGCTGGCTGCTCTGTCTCTCCCGCTCTCTTCTCCCAACCCCTCCCAACTCTTCTGTTCACCTGTCTCTGGGCTGTCACCTTCCTCAAATCCACTCCACTTCCCAGTGGGGAAGAGTTGCGGTGGACTGCGTGGCCACCCACTCCCCACTGGGGGCGGGGACTTAGTCCCCCATTGCCCAGGGGATCTTGGCCACGTCAGAGCCCGGCCAGCCAATCCACTGGCCAGGGGGTGTGGCCAGGACCATTTAATCAGAGGCGTGAGCTGGAGGGTTTCCTCTTTGGCTTGCTTCCTCGATCTCCCTCCCTCCCTATTTTGCAGGTTTAGGCACTGGCCTTGGTTGGTCGCCATTGAGGGGCCCGGGAGGAATTTTTCCACTTGGCAAATTGGCACCAGCCACTTGGTTTTCGCCTGCCTCGTAGCAATGGTCACAACTTTGTTAGGGTTGCGGTTAGGCATTGTTTGACCTTGTGGGGGGGGGGGGAGGTGTGGCCATCACCTGCCCCTCCAAGCTGAAGGGTATTCCCTTAAAGGAATCCAGGGGTGTGGATCTTGTCCGAAGTCCAGGGCTGGGCTAGGGCCATGACACAACCCTGACGGGAACATCAGGGGGAGCTTGAGTTGGTCTGCATCGACGGGGCTCCCCCTTCTGGTGGTTTACCCTTACCGGACTCCCTGCGCAAGAGGCAGGAGTCAGATATAGTCGGATCCATTCAATGCCTAAGCGGCGCTCATCTTGCTCTACAGGCTGAGGCAGCCGGCGTTTGTCCACTTCCGCAGACATTTTTTCTTTTTCCTGTGGCCAGCATGACTAAGCCGCTTCTGGCAAAGCCAGAGCAGCTCACGGAAATGCCGTTTACCTCCCCGCTGGAGTGGTACCTATTTATCTACTTGCACTGCATGCTTTCGAACTGCTAGGTTCATTTTCGAACTGCTAGCTGCATTTTAAATTGTATTTTATTAACCTGTATTTTAAATTGTTTTCCCCCCTCTATTATGTTTTTATTGTAATTTTACTGGTGTTAGCCACCCTGAGCCCAGCTCTGGCCGGGGAGGGCGGGGTATAAGTAAAATTATTATTATTATTATTATTATTATTATTATTATTATTATTATTATTTGGCAGGAGCTGGGACCAAACAACGGGAGCTCACTCCATCGCGGGGCCTCAAACCGCCGACCTTCTGATCGGCAAGTCCAAGCAGCAGAGTAGTTTAAACCACAGCGCCACCCGCGTCCTAATGCTCTTTTAAAGCCACCCAAGTTGGTGTCCATTAGTACATCTTGGTTTTCCCAGTAGTGATGTATGGAAGTGAGAGCTGGACCATAAAAAAAAAAATCGCGGAAGAATTGATGCTTTTGAATTCTGGTGCTGGAGGAGACTCTGGAGAGTCCCATAGACTGCAAGAAGATCCAACCTCTCCATACTTAAGGAAATCAGCCCTGAGTGCTCACTGGAAGGACAGATTGTGAAGCTGAGGCTCCAATACTTTGGCCTCCTCATGAGAAGAGAAGACTCCCTGGAGAAGACCCTGATGTTGGGAAAGATGGAGGGCACAAGGAGAAGGGAATGACAGAGGACGAGATGGTGGGACAGTGTTCTCGAAGCTACCAGCATGAGTTTGACCAAACTGCGGGAGGCAGTGGAAGACAGGAGTGCCTGGTATGCTCTGGTCCAGGGGGTCACGAAGAGTCGGACACGACTAAACAACAACAACAAGTACATCTTGTGTGAGCTGCCTGGGCTAGGTAGGACTTTGCTAATGGAGGGCCCAGGGCAGCTACAAAGGGCGAGCCTCCTGGGGTGCTGAGATACCACCAACTTCTTAAGGGTGCTGGCCAACTGGTCTTCCCAGTCTGGCTGGGTGGGTGTGCCTTTCAAGACTGGTTGCTGGGAATCGCAGATGTGGAGTCCTGCTTGTGGGGTTTTGCTTGTGAGTGTCCCGTCTAGGCCTCTGGTTGGCCACTGTGAGAACAGGGTGTTGGACCAGAGAGAAACTTTGGTCTGTTGGAGCAGCCAAGCTCTTCTGATATTTGCTTTCTGCGTCACATTTCAGCTACAGCATTTCTACAGCGTTTCAACCACAAGCTCTCCATCGCAGCCAGAAACTCCAGCGCCATCGCTTCGGAGGAATGTTAATACCTTCATGGTGACACCAAGGCGGCTGCCCCGAGGTGCCAACCCCTCCTTCCCCCAAACTGGGAAGACCAGTTGGGTTGGTTTGCCTTGCCAGAAAACAGCACGCTTTGGGATTCACGGCACGCTTCTCTTGGGATGACTGCTCCTTCTTTTTGATGCAGGAGCTCAGAAGCTGGAGGGCCGCGAGAAGAAACCGGAGACTCTCTAAGATGGAAGGAACAGGCCTCATTGGTCAGGAGTAGCCAATGGGATGCCCTCCATCTGTTGCTAAACTACAACTCCCATCATCCTTGACCATTGGCGTTGCTGACTGGGGTTGATGGAAGTTGGTGTCCAGCAACATCTGGGGAGAACTTCTGGATTAGGTCCTCTATCCAGTGGTGCAGTTAGGTAATCTTAAGACTGGACTTAATAGTCTGAAGGGCCCCAGCTTTTCAGATGGCTATGGGTATTGCATCCCTTGCATCTAAAGGTGATGATCCAAGGCTGCTATTTTTGGAGACCCTCCTGCCCTTTCTGCTGAATGAAGCTCTGCACCAAAACCAGATACTGCCAACCACTGAAAACCTGAGACTTATGGTTTTGCTATATATGATTTTATTTTGGAGTTGTCTGTTGTAAAGAATGTATATTATGTGAATAAAATAATAAAGACCTGATATTGCCAAACACTGGGAATTTCAGCAGAGATTGTCCACATACATGGCCTTCAGAATTACCTCCACCTTACCTCTATAAGGGACGCGGGTGGTGCTGTGGTCGAAACCACAGAGCCTAGGACTTGCTGATCAGAAGGTCGGCGGTTCGAATCCCCGCGACGGGGTGAGCTCCCATTGCTCGGCCCCTGCTCCTGCCAACCTAGCAGTTTGAAAGCACGTCAAAGTGCAAGTAGATAAATAGGTACCGCTCTGGCAGGAAGGTAAATGGCATTTCCGTTCGCCAGAAGCGGCTTAGCCATGCTGGCCACATGACCTGGAAGCTGTACGCCGGCTCCCTCGGCTAATAAAGCGAGATGAGCGCCGCAACCCCAGAGTCGGTCACGACTGGACCTAATGGTCAGGGGTCCCTTTACCTTTACTACAAGGGTGAGAACAGTCCCTTTCAAACAAAGAAAGAAAAAAGGAAGTTGAATCCATTCCCAGGAAGCCAAATTCTGTTTGAGAGGCCTCATTCCGCCCTCCAGCTGCATCACAGCCTTGATGATACCCTTGTTTAAAACAATTTCCCACCCATCCTTTCTCTGGAAATGTTTGAAGTTTCTCCTCCACCACAACCTTCCCTGGAAGCTCATTCCTACCCTGCTTTGCTCTTGCAATTAGAAAGCTCTTCCTAATATTATCTTTCCTGTTTCTTCAACCCAAGGAAGGAATGCACTTAATTAAAATGCCTCGAGAAGAAAACACCAGGATATTTCAAGGTAACAAGCGCATTTCAGCCATCGGAACAAATTGCACTCGGAGCCACCGCTGAGACCCATCTGGTGGTTGAAATGGCTCGCCAACTCAATGGCCCATTGTCTCATTCAGGCGACCCTCTCATTCTGCGGCTCTTTCCAATAGATCCCCAGTCACAGAGTCGACGGGTTATGCTTGGCAGATCTTTTAACCCAAACCCTCTGGTTATCAAGCTTGAAAGCGGCCTTCAGATGCAAGGAGACCCATTAGTTAACACAGCAATATTCAATCAGAACAGAAGACGAAGTCCAGCTGGGTCAGGGCAGCGGCCTGTCTGTCCAGCACCCTGTTCTCGAAGTAAAGGGTAAAGGGACCCCTGACCATTAGGTCCAGTTGTGGCCGACTCTGGGGTTGCGGCGCTCATCTCGCTTTATTGGCTTCCGGGTCACGTGGCCAGCATGACTAAGCCGCTTCTGGCGAACCAGAGCAGCGCACGGAAACACCGTTTACCTTCCCGCCGGAGCGGTACCTATTTATCTACTTGCACTTAGACGTGCTTTCGAACTGCTAGGTTGGCAGTAGAAGGGACCGAGCAATGGGAGCTCACCCCGTCACGGGGATTCGAACCGCCGACCTTCTGATCGGCAAGTCCTAGGCTCTGTGGTTTAACCCACAGCGCCACCCGCATTCTCAAAGTAGCCAACCAGAATTCTGCATATTAGTCGAGGGAGCTGTACGCTGGCTCCCTCAGCCAATAAAATGAGATGAGCACCGCAACGCCAGAATTAGCCACGACTGGATCTAATGGTCAGGGGTCCCTTTACCTTTAAGAAAAAGTGAGACATTCCAGGATCAAATCAGAAACTGGGATTACTGTAAATCCAGGACTATCTCTGGAAAATAGAAGCACTCGGAGCGTCTAAACCTCCTGGGTTGTGAGTGGGCAAATGTTAACAACCTTACAGTGTATCTCCGCCTATCTTAGAGTTTCACCCAAAGCAGACAGTCCTCAAAACACTCTTGGGGAAATTTGCGATTTTATATGGCAGAAAGTGCTGGCAGAAGTTACGAAGTTCAACGCCAGTGGCTGTGCAGATCTTTGCCACAGGCCTTGTGAGTGGCATCACATAAATAATGACAGCATCTGGCTTTGTTAGTCAGATCGCTGGCTAATAGTCTAAGACGGTGGTGGCTGATGTTTCATCGCTGGGAAAATAATGGCAGGAGATGGAGTCTCGGTAGCTTGGGGGCATTTCTTGAATGAGATATCCACTGGAACAAGGAGAAAGTGGAGGAAGAGCAGATAGGGAGGCAGAAGAGGTGATAAAGAAGGAAGTTTATAGCAGTTGGATTCGAGAGTGAGAGAGAGAGAGATCAATATCAAGCAGGAATCAGCTGGACTTGTGATGTTGAAAGCTTGTCTCTCCAATACTCTCTCTCCTCTAAAGAAACTTAAAAGTTCAATAGCTGGATCCATGCAACTGCCAAGGGCACCATGCTTGGAGGTTCCCTGTTCTGGGACTGTCTCCTAGTTTCTCTCTCTCTCTTTTAAAAATACATTTTTATTGGGTTTTAACACATTAATTAACATTCATACAACAGAACTTCTCATCTTATACAATAATTTTTGGACTTCCGTCAACACCTCTGATGATTTTCCATTCTTGTCACTTATTATGCATTTCTTAATTTCATATTACCTTTAATTATCATTAACTAATAATTCTCCTCATTGTCTTTTTTGCAATATTTCAAATAATTCACCTTACAAAGCTTCTTGCAAACCTACTAGCGTAATCTGTTCATCACAATTACTTTTCAAATAGTCTGTAAATTTACTCCAGTCTTCTGAGAATTTATGGTCCCGCAGGTTTCAAATCCTTCCTGTTAGTTTATCTAATTCTGCATAGTCCATCAATTTCATCCTCCAATCTTCTTTTGTCGGTGATTCTACTTGCTTCCAATTTTGTGCCAATAATATTCTTGCTGCCATCACCTACCTCCGAGTTTCTCATCTTTCCATTCTGAAATTCGGTTCTCCACATTTCCACATCGCTTTGTGATTTTTGATATATTAAAGCAGTGACCTCAAAAAAACGTATCAATGTAGAATCACAGAGCGGGTGACGCTGTGGTCTAAACCACTGAGCCTCTTGGGCTTGCCGATTAGAAGGTCGGCGGTTCGAATCCCTGCGACAAGGTGAGCTCCAGTTGCTCTGTCCCAGCTCCTGCCAACCTAGCAGTTTGAAAGCACAACAGTGCAAGTAGATAAATAGGTACCACTGTGGCAGGAAGATAAACGGCGTTTCCGTGCACTATGGCTTCCATTGTGGTGTTCTGTTGTGCCAGAAGCGGTTTAGTCCTGCTGGCCACATGACCTGGAAAGCTGTCTGTGGACAAATGCCAGCTCCCTCGGCCTCAAAAGCAATATGAGTGCCAAACCCCATAGTGGCCTTCGACTGGACTTGACCATCCAGGGGTCCTTTACCTTTTTAGAGCTGGAAATACCCAAGGATCATCTAGTCCAACCCTCTGCAATTCATTTTAGTGCACCTCCTCAGCAAAACATTTCCCCTTAATCTAATGCATTCTTGGATGTCATTTTCACAAATACATGCATTTTTTAAAAAATGCACACATCACCCTAATATACACATTGCTTTGTCGGAGTACCACATTGCAAAATTAAAAGAAATGTGAATTTCAGAGATCGGCTGTGTTTCAAATGTTTAAAATGAGACGCAAACCAAATTTCTCCTCTCCTGCCTTCACTCCCTGCGTAACTATCCTCTGAAGATCTGAAACAAATCAGGCGAATATGACACCTTCGTTTGTTAGACTGGTCCTGCATGATTCGCACTGGGTTAATGTTAGCGTAGTGCTGTTGCTGTTGTTTTAATTTGCATGAAAATTTGACACATCCAGCAAGCGGCAGGTGCTTGTGAGTGATTTCAATCCACCGTTCCAGTTTATCCTCTTTTGTGTGGCAGGGATAAATCATGCATGCATCTTGGGCGTGAAAGTTGTGAAATGGGCGATAAAAGTAATAACAAAATATTCAGGTATTCAGAAGGAGAGCAAGTGGAGGAAGGAATCTGCTAAAGTTCAGTCTCACCTGGGGCACCATTTCTGGTCTAAGGCCAGCTCTGCCCGTAGCCAGGATTTTGCTTTTCAGAAATGCGAAGAAGTGATGAGTCTGTAAGAATACTGACCCTGATCTGGGAGGCAAGGTGTCAGAATGGAATCAAGGTTGTTGTTGTTTTCTTGGTGTGCAACTGGGCACTAAATGTGGAGTCGGGGTGTATGTGTGTGCTGTTGGAAAGCTGATAATGTACAGTTTGAAAAATGGGAAAATCAAGCACGTGTTTATTAAGCACTTCGAATCAGAGATGGATTTTGGGGAGCGCACCACTGCTTAGAAACACAGGGCTGTAGTGTCAGAAGGGACACATAGGGTCATCTAGCTCAACCCCTTGGCAAAGAAGCATCAGAGATGGCATGCACACAATTTATGCCAGGGCAGAATATGCCCAGTCTCCATACAGCCATACCGCGGGTTACAGACGCTCAGGTTTCGCGTTTTCGGGTTACCGACGCGCCGAAACCTGGAAGTACCAGAATGGGTCACTTCTGGGTTTTGGTGCTCGCGCATGTGTAGAAACACCTAGCTGTTCAAAAGCACGCCAGTGCAAGTAGATAAATAGGTACCGCTCCAGCGGGAAGGTAAACAGCGTTTCCGTGCACTCTGGTTTCCGTCAGTGTCCTGTTGCACCAGAAGTGGTTTAGTCCTGCTAGCCACACGACTCAGAAAGCTGTCTGTGGACAAACACCGGCTCCCTTGGCCTTAAAGCGAGATGAGCGCCAAACCCCATAGTTGCCTTTGACTCGACTTGACCATCCAGGGGTCCTTTACCTTACTTTTACCTTAAAGGTAAAGGTAAAGGGACCCCTGACCATTAGGTCCAGTCGTGACCGACTCTGGGGTGGCGGCACTCATCTCGCTTTATTGGCCGAGGGAGCCGGCGTACAGCTTCTGGGTCATGTGGCCAGCATGACCAAGCCGCTTCTGGCGAACCAGAGCAGCGCACGGAAACGCCGTTTGCCTTCCCACTGGAGCGGTACCTATTTATCTGCTTGCACTTTGACGTGCTTTCGAACTGCTAGGTTGGCAGGAGCAGGGACCGAGCAACGGGAGCTCACCCTGTCATGGGGATTCGAACCGCCGACCTTCTGATTGGCAAGCCCTAGGCTCTGTGGTTTAACCCACAGCGCCACCTATGGAGCACATGACCTGAAAAGCCATCTTCCTCTTCACTGCCCAGGAAGAGCACTCTAACCTGTTACGGGAAACTGATTCATTTCACCACAGCCTGAGGATTATCGGCTCGCGGCGACATTTGGCAGGCACATACTCTGCAAGGAACGATATTCCGACTCAGCATCAGGAAGAACTATCTGGCAGTCGGAGCAGCTCGATGGTGGAACGGTATCCCTCGGGAGGTGATGGACTCTCTTTCCTTGGAAGTTTTTAAGCAGAGGTGGAATGGCCACTTGCCCTGTACGATCTAGCTGAGATTCCTGCATTGCAGAGTGTTGCCCTCCAACTCTCCCCCTTTGATTTGACGACACTGGGGCTGGGGGGGGGGCTTTTCCACCAGTGTTGTGGAAAGTCCTCTCTCCTGCAGAGGCGTTGGCATTCTGTCAGCTCCTGAACATGCAAGTCTTCCAGCAAGCATTCCCCCTAACTTGCAAAGTTGTTGTTTTAACTGTATTTTTTTTTAATGCTTTCATTTTTATGCTTTTAAAGTGTTCGCTTCATCGTATATTTTAATTTAGGACGTTTTCATATTCTTGTGTATTTTAATTATGGATTGATTTCACGGTCGTAAACTGCTTAGAAGCCATTTTGTGTGTGTTCATATTCTAGTTATTATGCAATTATTATAATTATTATAATAAAGGTAAAGGGACCCCTGACCATTAGGTCCAGTCATGGCCGACTCTGGGGTTGCGGCGCTCATCTCGCTTTATTGGCCGAGGGAGCCGGCGTACAGCTTCCGGGTCATGTGGCCAGCATGACTTAGCCGCTTCTGGCGAACCAGAGCAGCGCACGGAAACTCCGTTTACCTTCCCACCAGAGCGGTACCTATTTATCTACTTGCACTTTGTGCTCTCGAACTGCTAGGTTGGCAGGAGCAGGGACCGAGCAACGGGAGCTCACCCTGTCACGGGGATTCGAACCGCCAACCTTCTGATCGACAAGTCCTAGGCTCTGTGGTTTAACCCACAGTGCCACCCGTGTCCCAATTATTATAACAGCAATCATTATAGTGATAATCTAAAAGGGCAGAACCTCGTCCTCCTGCACTCGGTTCGACATGTCACACTTCATGTTTTTATTTCTCTCTCTCTCTCCCCCCCCCCTCTCTCTCTTGTTGGACAGCTCCACGGCTTCTATACATTGGCTATTCTGAGCAAGGCAATGATAACAAAACCAGCTCACAGACATTCCTTGCAATGCACCAGGAGAAGGAAACCCAGCAGGGATTTGGCGGGACGGCAGTAGGGCAGTGGGTGTGTTGAGGGAAGGTAGGGAAAAAGCAGGGAAGCTTCACAAAGTCTTTTGCAACAGGCTCTGCGTGGATGAGGTTGCTGTTAATTCAGCAGGGAGGGACCACACTTGCGAGTCGAGACCCCAAGGCCACCCGCTCGATGGGAAATAACACCCACAAGGACACGGATATTAGGTGAATGTTATTGGGCAAATATTGGCCACAGCTTTATTGATTACAGAATGTGAGCGGTATTGGCTTAGGCATTGGATGGACCCGACTATATCTGACTCCTGCCTCTTGCGCAGGGAGTCCGGTAAGGGTAAACCACCAGAAGGGGGAGCCCCGTCGATGCAGACCAACTCGAGCTCCCCCTGATGTTCCCGTCGGGGTTGTGTCATGGCCCTAGCCCAGCCCTGGACTTCGGACAAGATCCACACCCCTGGATTCCTTTAAGGGAATACCCTTCAGCTTGGAGGGGCAGGTGATGGCCACACCTCCCCTCCCCCCCCACAAGGTCAAACAATGCCTAACCGCAACCCTAACAAAGTTGTGACCATTGCTACGAGGCAGGCGAAAACCACATGGCCTGTGCCAATTTGCCAAGTGGAAAAATTCCTACCACCTCCACCTCCATCGTTCTACCCGGACACTGAGGTCCAGCACCGAGGGCCTTCTGGCGGTTCCCTCACTGCGAGAAGCCAAGTTACAGGGAACCAGGCAGAGGGCCTTCTCGGTAGTGGCGCCCTCCCTGTGGAACGCCCTCCCACCAGATGTCAAAGAGAACAACAACTACAGGACTTTTAGAAGACATCTGAAGGCAGCCCTGTTTAGGGAAGCTTTTAATTTTCGATGTATTATAGTATTTTAATATTCTTTTGGAAGCCGCCCAGAGTGGCTGGGGAAACCCAGCCAGATGGGCGGGGTATAAATAATAAATTATTATTATTATTATTACTACCGGGCCCCTCAATGGCAACCAACCAAGGCCAGTCCCTAAACCTGCAAAATAGGGAGGGAGGGCGGGTGATTGAGGAAGCGAGCCAAAGAGGAAGCCCTCTGGCTCACGCCTCTTATTAAATGGCCTCGGCCACGCCCCCCGGCCAGCGGATTGGCTGGCTGGGCTCTGACGTTGCTGGGATCCCCCGGGAAACAGGGGACTAGGTCCCACCCCCCCGGAGGGGAGTGGGTGGCCACGCGGTCCACTGCAACTCCTCCCCACGGGGAAGTGCAGCGGATTTCCGTTGTCATCGCATGAGCTACTGCATAAAATAGCCATTTCCAGAAGGGTAGTCTGCCAAGGGCCTTGCGGCACCCGAAAAGCTAACACATTTAAGATGGTGTAAGCCAGCCTTCCTCCAGCCAGTTGACTTTGGATTGGGTTGGACTACAACTCCCAACTCCACAAATTAAAAGACGCCTGCGTCTTGGGAGAAAGGCGATGACAAACCTAGACAGCTTCTTAAAAAGCAGAGACATCACCTTGCCAACAAAGGTCTGTATAGTTAAAGCTATGGTTTTCCCAGTAGTGATGTATGGAAGTGAGAGCTGGACCATAAAGAAGGCTGATTGCCGAAGAATTGATGCTTTTGAATTCTGGTGCTGGAGGAGACTCTTGAGAGTCCCATGGACTGCAAGAAGATCCGACCTCTCCATTCTGAAGGAAATCAGCCCTGAGTGCTCACTGGAAGGACAGATCCTGAAGCTGAGGCTCCGACTTTGGCCACCTCATGAGAAGAGAAGACTCCCTGGAAAAGACCCTGATGCTGGGAAAGATGGAGGGCACAAGGAGAAGGGGACGACAGAGGACGAGATGGTGGGACAGTGTTCTCGAAGCTACCAGCATGAGTTTGACCAAACTGTGGGAGGCAGTGGAAGACAGGAGTGCCCGGCGTGCTCTGGTCCAGGGGGTCATGAAGAGTCGGACATGACTAAACGACTAAACAACAACAACAACAACACAACTCTCATCATCCTGATGGAACAACACTTCAGGGCTCCTGTCCCTGCTGCGTGGCTTTGGGGAGGGCCGGCCGTGCAGGTTTTTGAATCCTGGTGACATGTGAAAATGCCTGCCTCAGGCCCCGGAAGGCGGCTGCCAGTCAGAGTAGACTATATGGCGTTAGATGGAGAAGCAGCCTGAGCCTGCCTGACCTGCATGTGTTGTGGGTTTGAGCGCAGAGCCCAGTTCAAGACCTGCCTATTCACCCCAGGTAGGGGCAGGGAATTGGTGGCCCTCCCAGTGCTGATGGAGTCCCATCAGCCTCAAGAAGCAAGGCTGGTGGTCAGGAATGATGGGAGCTTGAGTCCACCAAAAACTGAAAGGGGCGTAGAGTCCTCATCCCTGGGTGGATCTGCACACAGGAAAACCCCCGCTATAAATAAGTCAGAACTTAAATCATTATAACAAAAGGAAAGAAAACACTATGTAAAAATCACATAGAAAATTTGTTTGCTCTCCGGCGCCATCTGCTGTATTATATGTTCATAACACATTCAAAGTGTTGTTTTTTTGACTAATGTAGCTGAGGCCCCTGTCTACGGTGAAGAAGGTGTAGAGATAAAAAGCTTCTGTTCAAAAATGGACAGAAGCATAATTTCCCACCAAAAAAGAAGGGCTAGGCAAGGTGATAGACCAGGCAGAATTGGCAACGTTAACAGACAAAATAAGAGAAATAAGAGAACTTAATGAGGATTGTTTTGTGGAAGAAGGGGAGCCTTTTTCAGACTAAAGAAATACTATACAATGATGAACAAGCCAGCAGGATTCGAACTATGAGCAGCAGAAGAAATTGGAGATTATAGTAGTGTTGTTGTGGTATAAGAGAGAGAAGATAGGGTGCAGCGGAGGTAGAGAAATGAAATCACCATGGAAGTTGACAAAACAAAAGAATTCTTTTTTTACTATGTATTGAAATATATGTGTTAAACTTTGGACAACTTAATAAAACATAGGATAAACAGCTGTGGAGCTAAAAAGAAAACAAGATAAATAAATAAAAATCCTTTCTCTCCTCCTCCTCTTCCTCTTTCCCCGATTTTCTGGACCCCATCTCCTTGACCTACAAGCAACCCCTTTCTTCTTCGAGGTCTCCTGCCCTGAGGAAGGCACGGCAAAACACAGAACTCCAGCTGCCCCGACTCTGGCATGCTCAAGCCTGTCCTTCCGTTCCAAACTTGCTTGTCACGTCACCTGAACAACCAGAGGTCTAAATTCCTTCTGGCTTGGCACCCTGATTGCGTTAAAACGTAAGGAGGAAGGTGGCCGGCCAAAGTTTTCAGCGCTGGGCAAAGGGAGATCTATAAGTAAAATGTGAGAGAGGAAGTGCATCAGGGGCCCGGGGCCCGGGGCCCGGGGCCCGGTCCGAGGGCACATGATGCCCCCAGCTTGCCAGGGGCGGTCTGCTCACAAGGCAGAGTGAAACAGTCCCAGCAAAAGAAGAATGGACACAAAAACTTTATGGAATATGCAGAAATGGCGAAACGTACTGGGAAAATAAGAAATCGAGAGAACAAACTTTTTAGAAAAGAGTGGAAACAGTTTATGGAATATTTACAAATAAACAGTAAACAGAAAAGAACATTGGCAGGATTATTGTAATAACCCGCAGCTTTACAAGAGTATGTATTTAAAGTAGAGGAATAAATGAATAAACTTAACTTCAAATTAACTTAATTTGGAACATGCAGGAAAATAGATGTAAGGAACCACAGAAAGCGGGGGAAGGAAGCAAGTTTTGTAATGTTAAAATGATGGTAAAATTATTGAAATGTACAAAATTTAAAATCACAAAGAAGAAGAAGAAGAAGAAGAAGAAGAAGAAGAAGAGGAGGAGGAGGAAGAGGTCCGCCTCAGCGGCAGAATCCCACGGGACAGCAGTCCCCGGAGAAATCCCAGAGGCTCCGCAAGATTTCGTGAGAGTCTGGCGAGTGGTTGGTGAGATCTTGGAAGTGAGGCTTTGGCAAGGCAGTGGGGAGTCAGCACTGTCCCATTTGGCCTCAGGTGGCAAACCAGGACAGGTCAGCCCCAAAGCTGGGCAGTTCTGGTCTGGTTAGTGTCTGGACGGGCGAATGCTATGCTTCCTTGAGTTCCGTGCTGGCATATAAAGTTGCAGTCAATTAAAGGGAGAAATGCAGAGCAGCTGTCTCCAGGCTGGCTCATTAGGCAAAGCAATATGTTGTTTGGGTGCAGGCAGACGCTCACCAGGCAATCTGCGATTGCCTCCCATGGAGACATGGCGTTGCCCTATCTAGCTTGGCAGAGTTTTCCCAAGGGGCGGGGAACTCCTTCCAGCTTCAGGACCGCAGTCCATCCTGGCCAACTTTCCAGGGGCCGCGTGGCAGGGATGGCAGGGGCCAGGTGCAAAAATGGGCCAAATTCAAATGACTCTTGCAACGCAGCTACATTTTGGCCACACAAAAGCTAGAGTTTTCAAATCACACCCATATAGACGTCCATCCTCCACCCAAATAAATAATAATAATAATAATAATAATAATAATAATATTTTTATACCCCACCCATCTGGCTGGGTTTCTCCAGCCACTCTGGGCGGCTTCCAACAGAATATTAAAAACACGATAAAACTTCCCTGAACAGGGCTGCCTTCAGATGTCTTCTACAAGTCAGATAGTTGTTCATTTCCTTGACATCTGATGGGAGGGCGTTCCACAGGGAGGGTGCCACCACCGAGAAGGCCCTCTGCCTGGTTCCCTGTAACCTCACTTCTCACAGTGAGGGAACCACCAGAAGGCCCTCAGAGCTGGACCTCAGTGTTCTGGGCTGAATGATGGGGGTAGAGACACTCCTTCAGGTGTCGAGGCCGTTTAGGGCTTTCAAGGTCAGTGCCAACACTTTGCGTTGTGCTCGAAAATGTCCTGGGAGCCAATGTAGGTCTTTCAAGACTGGTGTTATATGGTCTCGGCGGCCGCTCCCAGTCACCAGTCTAGCTGCCACATTCTGGATTATTTGCAGTTTCTGGGTGACCTTCAAAGGTAGCCCCACGTAGAGCGCATTGCAGTAGTCCAAGCGGGAGATAACTGGAGCGTGCACCATTCTGGCAAAACAGTCTGCGGGCAGGGAGGGTCTCAGCCTGCGTACCAGATGGAGCCGGTAGACACAGAATTGACCTGCACCTCCATGGACAGCTGTGAGTCCAAAATGACTCCCAGGCTGCGCACCTGGTCCTTCAGGGGCATAGTTACCCCGTTCAGGACCAGGGAGTCCCCCACACCCGCCTGCCGCCGTCCCCCTAAAACAGTACTTCTGTCTTGTCAGGATTCAACCTCAATCTGTTAGCTGCCATCCATCCTCCAGCTGCCTCCCAAGGCATGATGGAGAACAGCAACAACCAGGAAAAGATAGACATAATATTTTACAAGGACAGGAAGAAACATCATGGACAGAATAATTGCCACACACAGGAAGAACAAGGATATAGTTTGTATGCTTCACCTGTAGCTTTATAAATCATTCAATGTGTCAATACGGATGGAAGTCATTAATATTGCAATTGTTGTATAAGGGATTGCTATTTTGATTGAAGTGTACATTAATTGAAATTAATAAGATTTGGAATGCAGAAATGAAGTAAATCATCAAGCCATCAATTCTAGCATGAGGTGGGACAGGACACCTAAATTATATAACTTGGCATCTGAATGATTGGCATTAGCAATTGTACTCTAATTTGGCATTGTTATAATGAGGCTATTATTGAATTATTGTAACTGAAAACTAATAAAAATTATATATACGTTGCTCGCTGGAAAACGCTCCCCTTAGCCGTTAACACAAGCCTGACAGGGAAAATGCAGCATTGCAGATGCGAAAAGTTTGACTAAGGTTGTTGACAAACTGGAGATGGTTGGAGGACCCTGCAAAGATTAAGGGGTTGGGATGTTTTCCTGCAGTCAAGGCCTTCCCAAGCTGGCAATTATGGGCTGCTCTAGCATGCGGCTCAGCGAGGCGTTCAGAAATTGGCACCAGACAGTTTGCAAACCCAGATCCCAGAGACGTTTCTTCCAGATCCTTCCCAGAAGAGAAATTCAATTTGGATGTCCTGCATTTGCAGGAATAAATACCTTACGAGCTCAGAGCTTGCCATCAGGACTGTGCTGGAGCAGAATGGCTGTCAGGCAGGCCAAATTTGCCTTTCATCGCAGTTCAGGATGCCCAGGGGAATTTTTCTGGCAGATGGTGATTAGGAATGGGCAAATCTGTCCATTTCAGTTTCCTTTCTGTTCTCAGTTCTCCAACTCAGTCCACCTGATTTCCACATCAGTTTGTGATTGATTTATTTTTTAAAGACAGCACAATTTGTATGCATTTTGGTACACCTTCCCACCCTTAAATTTCACTACACAGTGGTGTGGGGTTTTTTTGCCAGAGTTTCCCTCTTATACAATAAATTTTCACATGCTATTTTCACTAATATACACATTTCACACAGATTTTCCCCTAACGTACACATTTTTGCATGCATTTTCTGGGTCGCAAATTGCATCACAAATTTCAAATTCAGCATTCAATTGCAAGATGTGTTTTGTATTGTTAACGGCACTGCAAATCTGGTAGGTTTGCAATGAGAGACGGACTGAACCCCATGTTGGCCTGTGAGTCAGACCTTGCCTGCCTGAAGTGACTAACAGCATTTGCATCTGTTAACAACATTGTTTTAGCCCAGTAGCTGCAAAGAAACTGTGTTTTTGTTCTGACGCACCACCTGGGTGACCGCATGCTCCAACAGCAATGGAATTCACCCTAGCAAAATAGATCGAGAGGCCTGTTTTGTGTTTCTTAAAATAGGTGCATGGGATCCAGTCATAACCCACTCTTAATGCAATGCCTTGCAGCTATGGACCGGAAGGTCTGTGGGCAAAATCCAGACTCCTGCAGAGTGCCAATTCTTTCCCTTCCACATTGGAAAAATTCAAAGGAAGAGAACTCCATGGCTTGTCTTGTGATTGTGGCAGTGGGGCTTTCTGAGGGTCCAACCTGGGAGGGCCCCTGACCCATCACCCTCCATAACATGAGACCCCTGTACACCTAGTCACTGACTGTCCAACCTGTTCATTTAAATAAACTTTCAATTAAAAAATACTTTATTTGCAGTATTAAATCTCAAAAAAATGTGTCCTTTTGAGAATTCAGAAAGCTTGCGATCATCTTAAGGCATGACAGATCAACCTTTAGGTTCCCGTTCCATGAACTTTGGGAATGTGACATTATACGCTACATTTCTTTCTTTCTTTTATATCCCACCCTTTCCCCTATGGAGCTCAAGATGGTTCTCTCCCTCCTCATTAGCTCAGTCGGTAGAGCACCAGACTCATAATCACCAGGTCGTGGGTTCGAACCCTGTGCTGGGCCGAAGATTCCATGGGGCTACATTAAAAGCTTTTTGCAGCTTGATAATTAACTGTTAATCGTTCTCTACTCTACTCAGATATTAATACTGCACAGTCTGAAGGGACAGGATGCATAAAAATTGAGTCCTTTTGGAATGAAAACGTAATCAAGGCCTGTAAGTTAAATTCAGACTTTCGCTTGCAGACCTTTCTTCAGCAACATCACAAGAGCATCGAAGAGACATCCAAACACTTCATGATATCTTGTGCATATCATGGAATCGAGCCCCACATTGAACTGCTTTCACGGTGCTATTTTGTCGTTCTTCTATCTGAACTGCCTCGGAGTTCCCTTTTATTTCTTTCCAATGAAAGCTGGTAGGTAAGCAAGCAACACCACAAACTCATTCTTGCTCAGCCGGTAGAGCATGAGACGCTTAGTCTCAGGTTTGTGGGTTCGAGCCCCACGTTGGGCAAAAGATTCCTGCATTGCAGGGGGTTGGACTAGATGACCCTCAGGGTCCCTTCCAATTCTACGTTTCTATTTAATCATCCAACAATCCTGTGAGGCAGGTTCGGTTGAGGGGCAGGGACTGGCCCAGGGAGAGCTTCATGGCTGAGTTGGAATTCGAACCTTGGCCTCCCAGGTTTTAGCCCATCACTCTAACCACTGAACCACCACTGCCTCTATAACCTGCTATAACCTCCGGGCTGGTAAAGAGAGCCTTAACCAGCTTTGAGTCCTCCAGATATTTGGACTACAACTCTCATCAGTCCTAGCCTGGCTGCATACGTGAGTCAAAATGGGCTTCCAAGACGTCTGACCTCTTCCATCACCATAGAAGATCCCCAACATTGACTTTCAAAGAGATGAAACTTGGAACCTTACGCTACGTCATCATCATCATCATTATAATTTACCTATTAAATTTGTATTCCGCCCTTCATCCGAAGATCACAACATAGAAATACAAAATGAGAACGCAAAATGCAAAATGAAAACAAGAACACAAACCAATACCCCACTCACAGACACATTTAAAAGGCCTTAGGAGCAAATTTAAATCTTCACTTTGAGCTTTGTGCCCCAATCCCACTCGAACAGCCGCTGAAAATATTGCTTAGATGTAACCCAGTACCCGGAAAGTAAAGCAATGCGGAACATCTGCATGCACAAACAAGGTATTGCAAATATGAAAAAAATGGTATCTGGTTCCTAGTGAATGTCTAGTTTGCAGCTGTGGTTCCTAACCCAGTAAACGAGACAGGAGCCAGGCCACTCATCAAATTAATTGCACAGACAACTCATTGGAAGCTTGCAGCCTTACTACCTCGGACGATTTGCAAACCCTGCTTCCCCCCCCCCCAAAGGCAATCACTAATTCAGAATAAGTTTTAAAAGGGCAAAAAAAAAAAAAATAAATCTGAATGGGCACACCAAATGGAGTTATGAAATAAATTTTACATTGCCCTAACTGACCCTTCATGCCAGCTTTGTCCTGTGCTGTCAGTGAAGTTGCTCGATTTGGATTCCTGGGTTACCAGAGAATTGTAGAGTTGGGACACCGGAGGGTCATCTAGGCCAACCCCCTGCTATGCAAGGATCTCAACTAGATCATACATGACCGATGGCCACCCAGCCTCCAAGGAAGGAGACCCGACCACCTTCTGAGGGGCCTTTGCTCCACTGTCGAACAGCTCCAACCACCAGAAAGTTCTGCCTCGTCTTTATGTCATCAGATTTGAAGGAAATGCACCTCTCATCTTTACGGGATGCGAACAAGGCACTGCGCGCGAGAACCTCCAGCCTGCTTGCTTTCCAAAACAAAGCCCTGAAATCGTTCCCTACCTGGCGCCAGAGCAGTTTAGTTGCCGGGGCCTCGCTGCCGCTCCATGCTTAATCCCAGACCGCCCGTCGAGTGCGATGGAGAGCCATGGCCACCAAGAGAGAAGCTCTTCAGATGTCCCTCAGGGGACAACGTCCTCTCGACTCGGCCGCCTGAGAGGTGGCTGGTAGGACAGAAACGGCCGAGAGGATGGAGGTGCCAGAAGACGCCCACTCCAGCCTCTGCTGCTAGCAAAGGGAAGGGTGTTACTCACTGGGAATTACTGTACTATTAAGAGACCTACCCTGATTTGGTTGGCTTCCAAAACCTTGCTAGACATGTCCTTACCTGCTGTAAAGGAGGCAGCTCTGAAGCATAGAAGATGGGGGATGGGGAGGAATCTGAAGTTGGTTGGTTTTGGAGGTGAGGCTCAAGGCAAGGGAGCCTGGACGCTTCCCTATGTGAAATGGGGAGTGTGTGTGTGGATGTAGGGGGGAACAGAGCCAATATGTTCACATGGGCTGCATACTTGACCCAACATGAGCACAGGGATGCGGGGAGCTTGTTACGGGCTTGGCTTCCCGCAGCGCAGATCGGCCTCAAATCAAGCTGCGACTCGCTTTCCCCAGAGACGTTAAGGAGCAGCTGGGATTAAGGAGCCGAGGAGGAATGTGGTTTTCTTGGTCCTGATGAGCCTCATACTGTACGGAGGCAGAGTCGCACGATGACAGATGGATAATCGCAGCCCCTTCATCTCTAATACCCCGGGATCGCGCGCTCAATCCGAACCCCGCTTGCAAGGAGATCGAGAACCGCAAAAGTCACCCTAAGCAGTCATTTGCTTGCTAATTTCTCTAGCATTAAGCAATTAGATTTCCAGAGCCACCGACTTAACATCTGCCTCTGGAGACCTCCTTGTAGGGTTTCCAAAAGCAGGGAAGGAAGTTTCAAGGAAAAGTTTTGCAGAAGCACGTCAAGTTTATAGAAGGGTGTTGCAGTCTCTTATATTTTTTTTTTTAAAAAAACACCTGGCTGGTTTTTCCTCACCTGTGCACTGTGGGGACAGCTTTCCCATGAACTAGTCACTATTTGCCACTCTAATTACTGTAAAATGGGAGCAACTGTCCCTTCAAAGGTGCGAAACCTAAGATGATAAAACGCACTGGGAATTAGAAATGTTTTCCCTTTTTTTAAAAGCCATGGAGGTAAGGCCTCCGAAAGGGTGAGGTTAAATGCATCTTTGCCAAATGCAAATTGCATCCCTTGGGGGGGGGGGTGTCCAACTAATATCAGGAATGCAGCAAGAGCGGGGAGGGGCAGTTTAACCCCTTGCTCCCCTGCTGCGCTCCGGGTGAAAAGGGAATAGCTTCTTTGAAGGCTCTGTTTGCGCCGAGAGGAAATCCCGCGTTTTGCTTAAGAGCAGGATCAGTCCTGAGTCAGGCTGCTCTTTCCTAACCTCATTCTCCTGAACTGTGAAATGTGGGGTAAGTACCTTGGCCTCCCTTACAGGTCTGTTGCGAAATAATGCATGTGATGAAACGCCTTGGATCGTATCCAACTGCACGTCCTTTGATCCAGAGGAGGCTTCTGTCGCTAGAAGGGAAGGGAGGTAATCCTTGCCGGTTCCTCTTCTCGCCCCCTCACTGCACCCAGCACGCCCCCTCCCTCCCAAAAAATCTGCTTTGGTGGGCTTGGGACCCTGGAGAATTGTGTGGGATGAGAAATCAGAAAAAGACGCTTCCTCCCCATTCTGCTGCTGCATGTTTTTTCTTTCTGGACTGAACAGGACTTGAACACTCCAAAGGAGCGTTGGTGCTCCCCCCTAGACATTGATGTACTACAATTCCCATCATCCTTGGCTCTTGGCCAGGCTGAGTGAAGCTGGTGGGATTGAAGGTAGCTGCTTCCCTTTGGGACATTTGGAACATTGGGACTTAAAAGAAGCAAGAAATATGATTGGGGCCCCCTTTTGGAATATGGAGGAGTGGTTGGAAGAAACTTGGATCCTATCGGGAAAGAGCTCCTTCGTGACCCGATGACCAACATAAAGGACTATCAACAAAATCGATGGAGAGGGACTGATGGGGACTTGAAGGCCTCGGATGTGAGAAATCCAGGCTAAGAACTGATATTGTGGACATCTTTTGGGGATCGAACCCGGGAAAGAGGGGGGGGGGGTGAGAGCTTCTGAATCCAAAAGGAGGAGAATTTTATGATAGTTAATTTTAGTGTGTTTAGCAACTAATACTTAAAATTGGGAAATTTGTGAAAGGGAACTTAGGTCGACCTTAGAAAAGGATGTTAAGATTATGATTGATGTATAAGTTAAAATTGGTTAATTAAGAAGAACTAAGTTTAAAAAAGGATCATAATAATATTTTGAAGATGAAAGTAAGAACTTGCTGAGCCAACTATTGGAATTAGGATGTATGAAGGGGTGGTGCGGGGAAGTCAGAGAATGTGGTCAAGAAAATAAGGATTTGAAATTATGCATGTTTGTCTTTGTCTTTGTGTGTTTGTGATGTCAATGTAAAATGCGAAAACCCAATAAAAATTATATATATATATAAAAAGAAGGTAGCTGCTTCCCCATCCTTGCACTAAACTTAAAATCGCTGTACAGTGGAGCCTTGGTTCTTAAACTTAATCCATTCTGGGAGTCCGTTCGACTCCCGAAACCATTCGAAAACCAAGATGCAGCTTCCGATTGGCTACAGGAGCTTCCTGCACTCAACCGGAAGCCGCAGAAGCCCCACCAGATGTTCGGCTTCCGAAAAACATTTGCAAACCAGAACACTCACTTCCGGGTTTCCGGCATTTGGGAGCTGATTTGTTTGGGAGTCAAGCAGTTCAAGTCCCACTGTACAGCTGCACTTTGAGAGTAGTGACGAGTATTTCTACGACGCCCCGCTTCACAGATGTGATTCCGCCTCCGGGAACGATCAGGAAACGATGGGAGAGAAGGGAACAAAAAACGGGTTTGCAAGTGTTTTGGTGGTGCCTTTCAAAAGCACCCCACGCCCTGATCCTTCGGGAGATACGGTGAGTGTCACAATAAAAATTATGCACAGTTAAATAAACAAAACTGACTTGCCACCGAACTGTTTTCTTCACCTTTTGGAGGAGAAAGAGCTGTCCAAGGCTGGTGTTTTGGCAAAGGGCACCATTACTAAAATGGTTGCTTCCATCACCCTCTACCTCACCCCCCCCAGGTCTTAATTGTTGGTGTTGACCTTGAAAGCCCTAAACAGCCTTGGCCCAGTATACCTGAAGGAGCGTCTCCATCCCAATCCTTCAGCCTGGACAATGAGGTCCAGCTCCAAGGGCCTTCTTGTGGTTTCCTCATTGTGAGAAGCAAAGCTACAGGGAACCAGGCAGAGGGCCTTCTCAGTAGTGGCACCCACCCTGTGGAACGCCCTCCCACCAGATGTCAAAGAGAAAAACAACTACAGTGGTACCTCAGGTTAAGAACTTAATTCGTTCTGGAGGTCCGTTCTTAACCTGAAACTGTTCTTCACCTGAAGCACCACTTTAGCTAATGGGATCCTCCTGCTGCTGCTGCGCTGCTGCTATACGATTTCTGTTCTCGTCCTGAGGCAAAGTTCTTAACCCGAGGTAATATTTCTGGGTTAGCGGAGTCTGTAACCTGAAGCGTCTGTAACCTGAAGCATCTGTAACCCAAGGTACCACTGTACCAGACTTTTAGAAGACACCTGAAGGCAGCCCTGTTCAGGGAGGTTTTTAATGTGTGATATTTTAATGCATTTTTAACCTTTGTTGGAAGCCGCCCAGAGTGGCTGGGGAGACCCAGCCAGATGGGCAGGGTACAAATAATAAATTATTATTATTATCAATTGGCCCCTGCCTTCTGTTTAGGAAGGTTGAATGGAAAGACCTTGGCAGCAATGGCGTAGCTAGCCGCTCGGGTGCCCAGGGTGGCGCATGCCCTGTACCTGGGGGCGAAGCAAGCCAGGGCAGGGTCCCGCTGTCTCCCCCTCACCTGTAGAGTGACTGAGGGAGAGGCAGTGGGCAGACGCAAGCCCCACGCTGCCGTTTCAGGCAGTGTGGAGTCTGCAGGCACCCAAGCCACCACGTCACTCCCAGGAGAGATGCGTGGCTCGGGCACGCTGCAGGCTCCATGGTAAGTGCCAGCCCCCGTGGTGTGGTACCCAGTGCCAGCCGCACTTCATTGTGTTTGTTGACTGAACTAAAACGTTTTGTGAGCCCCCCCCATTATTTTGAAAACTCATATTTTTGCCAATTTGTCACCCCCCCTCAGTGATGACACCCAGGGCAAACTGTACATGTGAAAAGGATCTAGGAGTCTTGGTTGACCACAAACTTGACATGAGCCAACAGTGTGACGCGGCAGCTAAAAAAGCCAATGCAATTCTGGGC
Source organism: Podarcis vaucheri (assembly GCF_965113315.1). Taxonomy (NCBI): domain Eukaryota; kingdom Metazoa; phylum Chordata; class Lepidosauria; order Squamata; family Lacertidae; genus Podarcis; species Podarcis vaucheri. Next base: position 5,305,764 of record NC_138759.1, read on the forward strand.
TGCATCAATAGGAGTATAGCATCTAGATCAAGGGAAGTAATAGTGCCACTGTATTCTGCTCTGGTCAGACCTCACCTGGAGTACTGTGTCCAGTTCTGGGCACCACAGTTCAAGAAGGACACTGACAAACTGGAACGTGTCCAGAGGAGGGCAACCAAAATGGTCCAAGGCCTGGAAACGATGCCTTATGAGGAACGGCTAAGGGAGCTGGGCATGTTTAGCCTGGAGAAGAGGAGGTTAAGGGGTGATATGATAGCCATGTTCAAATATATAAAAGGATGTCACATAGAGGAGGGAGAAAAGTTGTTTTCTGCTGCTCCAGAGAAGCGGACACGGAGCAATGGATCCAAACTACAAGAAAGAAGATTCCACCTAAACATTAGGAAGAACTTCCTGACAGTAAGAGCTGTTTGACAGTGGAATTTGCTGCCAAGGAGTGTGGTGGAGTCTCCTACTTTGGAGGTCTTTAAGCAGAGGCTTGGCAACCATATGTCAGGAGTGCTCTGATGGTGTTTCCTGCTTGGCAGGGGGTTGGACTCGATGGCCCTTGTGGTCTCTTCCAACTCTATGATTCTATGAAACTGCACCCCCCGCACCCCCCTTCCTACGCCACTGTTTGGCAGGAGGGGTTGGTTCCATTCCATGCATCATTTGTCTGATGAAAATAATTACAATACCCCACCCACCGTAGCCGAGTAAGATGGTGATTGTAAGGTGATTGTGGAGGTCAGTTCTGGATCCACACGTCCTTCCACAGTGGGGACATTGGTTTCCGGGCAGGAGTTGATCACGGTGTGGATTTGCCAAGCGTGCCGTCCTCTTAGCGCGTTTCTTCCTTGCATCCTGAGTTCGAGTGTCTTCAAAGCCCATGACACCTTTGGTCAAGGCTGTTCTCCAACTGGAGCGCTCGCAGGCCAGTGTTTCGCAGTTGTCGGTGTTTATACAGTGGTACCTTGGGTTAAGAACTTGATTCGTTCTGGAGGTCTGTTCTTAACCTGAAACTGTTCTCAACCTGAAGCACCACTTTAGCTAATGGGGCCTCCCACCGCTGCCACACGATTTCTGTTCTCATCCTGAAGCAAAATTCTTAATCCGAGGTACTGTTTCTGGATTAGCGGAGTCTGTAACCTGAGGTACTACTGTACTACATTTTTAAAGATTTGCCTTGAGAGAGTCTTTAAACCTCTTTTGTTGACCACCAGCATTACGCTTTTCTTTTGAAAGTTCAGAGTAGAGTAGTTGCTTTGGAAGACAATAACCAGGTATCGGCACAGCATGACCAGTCCAATGAAGTTGAAGAATCCTTGCTTCGACACTGGTGATCTTTGCTTCTTCCAGTACACTGGCATTTGTTCGCTTGATGTGTAATTTTTTCCGGAGAAACCGTTGATGGAATCTTTCAAGGAGTTGGAGATGGTGTTTATGAGAATAAACAGTTGTTCTCCCAGAGCTACAATTGCCAACATACTTAATGAACCACATCTACCTGGGTTCTTTGGAGGATCCATGTGTATATGGTATGGATGGGGTCTTAATTCACCTCTGTCGATGGGATGGGACAAGACAGGTGGAATTTACACACATATTAAAAAAAGCTGTGAAAATGCTTTATGAAAAACATGTTTTGAAAAATACATTGAATTTCCCATAGCTCACTGTCGCCATCTAGTGTCACATTTGTATATTGCACTTTACAACACACTTAAAACATTTTATTTGTAGCTGTATAGCTGAGTCCAGCTTCTCTGAGTTACTCAAGCCCCTTTGCCACGGCAAGGCATTGAATTATGATGCTGGAGAGTCCCATGGACTGCAAGAAGATCCAACCTCTCCATTCTGAAGGAAATCAGCCCTGAGTGCTCACTGGAAGGACAGATCCTGAAGCTGAGGCTCCAAGACTTTGGCCACCTCATGAGAAGAGAAGACTCCCTGGAAAAGACCCTGATGTTGGGAAAGATGGGGGGTGCAAGGAGAAGGGGACAACAGAGGACGAGATGGTGGGACAGTGTTCTCGAGGCTACCAGCATGAGTTTGACCAAACTGCGGGAGGCAGTGGAAGACAGGAATGCCTGGCGTGCTCTGGTCCAGGGGGTCACGAAGAGTCAAACATGACTAAACAACTAAACAACAACAAGGTGAGTCCGGAGTGTCCTCCTCTGTACCTGGAGGCTGTCAGCTAATTTAGGGGGTGAAGGGGAGGAACTTAACGTTGCAGGAGGTTGCAGGGAAAACACACAGCTCCTGGACCTCCCTGCTGCTGCCAACCTCTCCAACACCCGCCGCCCGAAGCAGCTGGCTTATTCTGCCCTGCAGCGGGGCCAGCCCAGGCGTGCAAAGAAGAGGACATTTTTTGCTCTGTCTTTTGAAACAAGAGCCAGTCGCTTGGAATCCAGGCACATATGCAATGCATCTTGCGCTCAGTAATTCAAACCATTTGCTTTCAGGCCCAGGCCAAGGAGGTTGAGCCAAAACACACATGGCTTCAAGACAACTACAGTTTTATGTTGCACAGAGAGAGTTGTGGATACTTTTCTCGGTTTGGCTGACACAGGCCGTTCCCATGGTTTGGGGGGGTGGATTTAAATTATGGCAAGGATGAGGAACTTACGCAACAGTCTCTGGAATACAAAGCCTGGCTGTCCGTGAAGCCTGGAGATGCACGGGAAAGGCAGTGCGAAGTAATGAGTGGAGCCCTGGGCTTTGATTTGGGAGAATTGCCGCTCCTGGCAAAAAGGACCCGATGTGCAATTGAGCAAGTTGGTGTCTTTGGTCTGTTTCCCTGTCTCCAAAATGGGAACATCCAAGCCTGCCTGCAAAACGTTTTTTCATTTTTGCAAAATAGCCAGTTTATTACCGAGCCACTGTACAGAGCCCAGATACCAGAGCCCAGTATGTTTCCGAGCACAATTCAAAGTGTTGGTGCTGATCTTTAAAGCCCTAAACGGCCTCGGCCCAGTATACCTGAAGGAGCGTCTCCACCCCCATCATTCTGCCCGGACGCTGAGGTCCAGCGCCGAGGGCCTTCTGGCGGTTCCCTCATGGCGAGAAGCAAAGCTACAGGGAACCAGGCAGAGGGCCTTCTCGGTAGTGGCGCCCGCCCTGTGGAACGCCCTCCCATCAGATATCAAAGCGATAAACAACTACCTGACATTCAGAAGACATCTGAAGGCAGCCCTGTTCAGGGAAGTTTTTAATATGTGACATTTTAGTGTATTTTTCATCTTTGTTGGAAGCCGCCCAGAGTGGCTGGGGAAACCCAGCCAGATGGGCGGGGTACAAATAATAAATTATTATTAATTAATTATTATTATTATTATTATTATTATTATTATTATTATTATTATTATACCCTCCTGCTCATCTGGCTGAGTGCCGTAAACCAACCTTTTAGTGAGCCAGTGTGCTGTATTTGTGCTGTACTTGTGGTCAGTGGCGTCGCAACGGGGGGGGGGGGGCGGGGGCGGTGCACCCCTGGTGCTTTGCCGGGGGGGGGTGACAAGAAGGCAACTCGGGGCTGGTGGCAAACTACTATGTGCAGCGCATGTGCGGTGTCGCACGCATGCACTGTATGCAATGATGCTGCACAAGTGCTGTACAAAGTGGTTTGCTGCCGGCGCCGTTCGAGCGCCATACGGATGGCAGTGTGATCCGTCCGTCACCACTACAGCCGCGAGCAGAGGATCCTGGTACTGTCCGTATGGCACTTGAGCGGCGGCACTGGCAAACCGCTATGTCCAGCACCGAGGGCCTTCTGGCAGTTCCCTCCCTGCGAGGAGCCACGTTACAGGGAACCAGGCAGAGGGCCTTCTTGGTGGTGGCACCCGCCCTGTGGAATGCCCTCCCACTAGATGTCAAAGAGAACAACAACTACCAGACTTTTAGAAGACATCTGAAGGCAGCCCTGTTTAGGGAACCTTTTAATGTTTGATGCACTACTGTATTTTAATATCTTGTTGGAAGCCGCCCAGGGTGGCTCCACAGGGCGGGTGCCACTACCAAGAAGGCCCTCTGCCTGGTTCCCTGTAACTTGGCTTCTCGCAGGGAGGGAACCGCCAGAAGGTCCTTGGCCACCTCAGTGTCCGGGCTGAACGATGGGGGTGGAAATGCTCCTTCAGGTCTACTGGGCCTTTGAGGCCGTTTAGGGGTTTCAAGGTCAGCACCAACACTTTGAATTGTGCTCAGAAACGTACTGGGAGCCAATGTACCATTACATTGGAGATGGTCCTTAAACAACAGCATCTTTTGTGGCTGGAGTCAGTGTGGTGTAGTGGTTAAGAGCGGTAGTCACGTAGTCTGGGTAACCGGGTTCGCGTCTCCGCTCCTCCACATGCAGCTGCTGGGTGACCTTGGGCCAGTCACACTTCTTTGAAGTCTCTCAGCCCCACTCACCTCACAGAGTGTTTGTTGTGGGGGAGGAAGGGAAAGGAGATTGTTAGCCGCTTTGAGACTCCTGAAGGGGAGTGAAAGGCGGGATATCAAATCCAAACTCTTCTTCTTCTTCTTTTCTTCAGCGCCCCAGGACCTTCCCAGGCCAGGTGGAAACAAGCCAGCAAAGCAGGGAGCAGGTCTTGCAAGACCCCCAGCAAAGATGGTCTCTGCTTTGAAAAATTGAAAAACAGAGTGCGAGATTGGCTCCATTACTATCAAATAATGGAGGCATATAACCTGGATAAAAAAGCTGGTTTCCAGGTGGAAAAATCAAAATTGGAAATAGAATTGTTAGATCCCAAAATTAAGAATCTGTCAAGAATGTATAACTTGCTGTTGAAATGGAACACTCAGGATGAAATGGTGAAATCTGCTATGATTAAATGGGCACAAGACGTTGGACATAACATTATGATGGTTGTCTGGGAACAGTTATGGACCACAGGTATGAAATTTACGGCATGTAATGCTCTAAGAGAGAACTTAATGAAAATGATTTACAGGTGGTACATGACACCAGTCAAGCTTGCAAAAATTTATAATCTACCTGACAATAAATTTGGGTCAAAATTAAGGGAGAGAAGAATAACAGAGACCTCATTGTGGGAGTTTACTATAGATCCCCAAGCCAAACGGAGGACATAGATGATGCCTTCCTGGAACAGATGGCCAAGCATGCAAAAGGAAGGGAGATAGTAGTAATGGGGGACTTCAATTACCCGGATATTTGTTGGACGTCAAACTCAGCCAAGAGCATAAGGTCAAACAGATTCCTCACTGGCCTTGCAGAGAACTTCATTGTCCAGAAAGTGGGAGAAGCAACAAGAGGAACAGCCATTTTAGATCTGGTCCTAACCAATGTTGATGACCTGGTTAGTGGGGTAGAAGTGGAAGGATCATTAGGCGCGAGTGATCATGCTCTTCTGAAGTTTACTATACAGCGGAAAGGAGCAGCCAAGCATACTAGGACTCAATTTCTTGACTTTAAGAAAGCCGACTTCATAAAACTTAGGGAAGTGCTGGGTGAGATCCCATGGACAACAATACTAAAAGGAAAGGGAGTTCATGATGGCTGGGAGTTTGTTAAGAGGGAGATACTAAAAGCACAACGTCAGGCAATACCAATGAGACGGAAACATGGAAGGTGCCTAAAGAAGCCAGGGTGGCTATCTAAAGAACTTTTAACTTAGTTAAGATTAAAAAAGGATGTGTACAAAAAATGGAAAAGGGGGGAAACCACCAAAGAGGAATTCAAACAAATAGCCAGCACATGTAGACACAAAGTCAGAAAAGCTAAAGCACAGAATGAACTCAGGCTTGCTAGAGAGGTTAAAAGCAACAAAAAAGGCTTTTATGGGTATGTTCGTAGCAAAAGGAAGAACAAAGAAACTGTGGGGTCACTCAGAGGAGAAGATGGTGAAATGCAAACAGGGGACACAGAAAGGGCTGAACTACTCAATGCCTTCTTTGCCTCAGTCTTCTCCGATAAAGAAAACAATGCCCGACCTGAAGAATTTGGAGCAAATGATTCAGCAAAGGAAGCACAGCCCAGAATAACTAAGGAGATAGTACAAGAATATTTGGCTAGTTTAGATGTATTCAAGTCTCCAGGGCCAGATGAACTGCATCCAAGAGTATTAAAAGAACTGGCAGATGTGATCTCAGAACCACTGGCAGTCATCTTTGAGAATTCCTGGAGAACAGGCAAAGTCCCGGCAGACTGGAGGAGGGCAAATGTTGTCCCTATTTTCAAAAAGGGGAAAAGAGAGGACCCAAATAATTACCGCCCAGTCAGTCTGACATCAATAGCAGGGAAGATTCTGGAGCAGATCATTAAGCAAACAGTCTGTGAGCACCTAGAAAGGAATGCTGTGATCACCAATAGTCAGCATGGATTTCTGAAAAATAAGTCATGTCAGACTAACCTGATCTCGTTTTTTGACAGAATTACAAGCCTGGTAGATGAAGGGAACGCAGTGGATGTAGCCTACCTTGATTTCAGCAAGGCATTTGACAAGGTGCCCCATGATATTCTTGTAAAGAAGCTGGTAAAATGCGGTCTTGACTATGCTACCACTCAGTGGATTTGTAACTGGCTGACTGACCGAACCCAAAGGGTGCTCATCAATGGTTCCTCTTCATCCTGGAGAAGAGTGACTAGTGGGGTGCCACAGGGTTCTGTCTTGGGCCCGGTCTTATTCAACATCTTTATCAACGACTTGGATGATGGACTCAAGGGCATCCTGATCAAATTAGCAGATGACACCAAACTGGGAGGGGTGGCTAACACCCCAGAGGACAGGATCACACTTCAAAACGACCTTGACAGATTAGAGAACTGGGCAAAAATAAACAAGATGAATTTTAACAGGGAGAAATGTAAAGTATTGCATTTGGGCAAAAAAAATGAGAGGCACAAATACAAGATGGGTGACACCTGGCTTGAGAGCAGTACATGTGAAAAGGATCTAGGAGTCTTGGTTGACGACAAACTTGACATGAGCCAACAGTGTGACGCGGCAGCTAAAAAAGCCAATGCAATTCTGGGCTGCATCAATAGGAGTATAGCATCTAGATCAAGGGAAGTAATAGTGCCACTGTATTCTGCTCTGGTCAGACCACACCTGGAGTACTGTGTCCAGTTCTGGGCACCACAATTCAAGAAGGACACTGACAAACTGGAACGTGTCCAGAGGAGGGCAACCAAAATGGTCAAAGGCCTGGAAACGATGCCTTATGAGGAACGGCTAAGGGAGCTGGGCATGTTTAGCCTGGAGAAGAGGAGGTTAAGGGGTGATATGATAGCCATGTTCAAATATATAAAAGGATGTCACATAGAGGAGGGAGAAAGGTTGTTTTCTGCTGCTCCGGAGAAGCGGACACGGAGCAATGGATCCAAACTACAAGAAAGAAGATTCCACCTAAACATTAGGAAGAACTTCCTGACAGTAAGAGCTGTTCGACAGTGGAATTTGCTGCCAAGGAGTGTGGTGGAGTCTCCTACTTTGGAGGTCTTTAAGCAGAGGCTTGACAACCATATGTCAGGAGTGCTCTGATGGTGTTTCCTGCTTGGCAGGGGGTTGGACTCGATGGCCCTTGTGGTCTCTTCCAACTCTATGATTCTATGATTCTATGATTCTAAATGTTGGAAAAGTAATGAGACTGAAGGTACATTCTTTCACCTTTGGTGGACATGCCCAAGGATTAAGACATTCTGGGAGATGATTTATAATGAAATGAAAAAGGTATTTAAATATACCTTCCTGAAGAAACCAGAGGCCTTTCTCCTGGGCATGGTCGGCCAATTGGTGTTAAAGAAGGACAGAACTTTTTTTATGTATGCCACAACAGCAGCAAGAATACTCATCGCGAAGTATTGGAAGTCACATGATTTGCCCACCCGGGAAGAATGGCAGATGAAGTTGATGGACTATACGGAACTGGCGGAAATGACTGGCAGAATCCGAGACCAGGGAGAAGAGTTGGTGGAAGAAGACTGGAAAAAATTTAAAGATTATTTACAGAAATATTGTAAAATTAATGAATGTTAGGAAAATGTTGGGATGAAGGTATATGGCCTTAGCAGAAATGTTATAAGGAATTAAGGACAAATAGATTTTTAATGTATTAAAGGGAAAAAATAAGGTTAGAACAAGTTAAGATAAATTACAGGACAGAAAATAGAGGAAGATGGAAAGGGTTTGCTGAAACAGTTAACTGAAGTGGAATACAAAAAGGGAGGTGTGAGGAGGTCGTGGAAACAAGTGAATGAAAGATAAGATACTGAAATTATTGGATGTGTTTTAAATTGTGTTTGTTTTGTGGTGTTAATTTTAATGTTTTAGTGTTAGTGTAATGTAGTGTTTTTGTATTGTATTGTTGATTTTTTTCTTTTTTATAGTCTTTAAACTGTTAATAAATATTATTTAAAAAAACAAAACAAAAAACAAAGATGGTCTCTGGCCCCTTCACCCCAGCAGCCTTTGTAGCTGGAGCCAAGCTAAATGCGGCTCTCAGCTTCTTCTTTTTCAACTCCTTTGCCATTGCTTTCAAGAGAACCTGCTGGGCACTGCTCATTACGTATCAAGTTTTTGTTTCTGAGACGTTTTCCCCAAGTCCCATTTTGTGCCATTTCCCCTCGAGCTGTTATATTTCCATCCCCAGTTCTGCAGCGTCATTAGCAAATATGACACAGTAATTGGCAATAAGTAAACACATTAGCTGTTGGGCGATTCCATCATCCCAGCTGAAGTTTATTCCCGGAACGGCTGGGATCAGCTTTGGAGAAACTGGGACGCCTCTTCACTTTTGCAATCACGGACACGACTTGTAGCACTGAAATATACTCAGAGTCGAGAGTGGATTTCATGCTCTTTAGTGGTGAGGAGGAATGAAAGTTTCCCCAAAGTATCTGCTTTATATACATTATTTACACGATGGGCTGCACGTGATTGGCTAATTCCGGAATTCTCCTGTAGGCCAATCAGGTTGTGGATTCACTTCCACCTGGAGCTGGATTGGGTGGCTCCTGCGGACCAATCATACTGCTGCATTGTTCTAGGACCAATCAGACTGCTGCATTCTGAATCCTATTGTTCTAGGACCAATCAGACTGCTGCATTTTGGATCCTGTTCAACTCAGTACATAACAAGCACTAACAGCAGAACTGCTTTAGTGAGGATACAAAGATGGATTTAAAAGAGAATTGGACAAATTCAGGGAGGGAATGGCTACCGATGGCTACTAGTCATGATGGCAATGTTCTGCCTCCATGGATGCTTCTGAATACCAGTTGCTGGAAGCGACAGGAAGGGAGAGGGCTCTTTGGGTCAAATCCTGCTTGTGGGTTTCCCACAGGCATCTGGCTGGCCCCTGTGAGAAAAGGATGCAGGATGAGATGGGCGATTGGATTTATCCCTCAAGCTCATCTTACGCTCTGCTGTACTATTTGAGCAGTTCAATAAATATTTGGTCAATTCACCCATTTTTCATAAGGCTTGGTCTCCAGACCCTTGATCATCTTGGTCACCCTCCTTATTTGTGGCACCCAGGACTGAGCACAGTATTCCAGGTGTGGTCTGACCATAGCTGTCAACTTACAGATTTGAAAATAAGGGACCAGCAGCCTCGAAAATAAGGGATCGGCAGCCAAAATAAGGGATTTTCAGAGCACAGGTATGTTCAACTTCTGAGCCCCTCCAAGCCAAAGGCAGAAAGCCCAGCCAGCAGCCAAACGAAGCCTCAAGCAGTGGTTCCCATAGCGCAGCAACCCAACAAAGGGGATGCAGCAAGGAAAACCACTGTCACGTCTCCGCTGGGAAGCGCTGAGCAAAGGCGAGTCCCCAGGCAACGTGGCCAATTTGATTGGCACAATGCATGCAAGCTCCACCCCCCAATCGTTCTTAGACTCCTTATTGGGTGAGCAACGCAGCCAAGCAACCCAGTTGGAGCCTCCCTCCTCCCTGGCCGGCAGGGAGGGAGGGAGAGGAGGTGCTTCCTTTGAAACCGGGGAAATTTAAGGGACATCATCAATAAGGGACAGCAGCGGGAAACGGCGCTGGGATAAGGGAGTTTCACACCAAATAAGGGACGGTTGACAGCTATGGGTCTGACCAAGGCAGAATAGAGTGGTGCTATTACTTCCCTAGATCTGGGCTCTGTACTTCTGTTGATGCAGCCTAGAATATCATTTGTGTACTTTTGCTGCTGCATCACACTCAGTGCTGGATTTCCGTATAAGCTAAACAAGCTATAGCTTAGGACCCCACTCTCTTGGGGCCCCCCAAAAAAATTATAGAAGAAAAAAAAACTGGATGTACATTTCCAAAATATAAGATAAAAATCAAATAAAATAAAACCTACATACAGCAACAGTGTTTTGTGTTTGAAACAAAATAAAAAAATTCCTTCCAGTAGCACCTTAGAGACCAACTAAGTTTGTTATTGGTATTAGCTTTCGTGTGCATGCACACTTCTTCAGTGTTTTGTGTTGTGTCTGCTCCTATGATGTAAGTAATGGGCCCCGCCTGCTAGCCTGTTCCCTCAAATATCACTGGAGATTATTTCACTATTAATATACTTCTTCTTAATCGTATTTCACTATTAATATACTTCTTAATTGTTAATTAATTGATACATATCTCTTAATACATACTTCTTAATACATATTTTGTTATGTGCAAATGGCTTTAGATACCTCTTAGGTCCATAAATTACCGTACAGCATATATTCAACACAAAAAACAGCGACAATTTGTTGCTGACAAAGGACAGCTGGACATATAAAGGGCCCCATTACCTTCAGTAGCTTAGGGCCTCAACAAACCTAAATCCGGCCCTGATCACACTGTGGACTCATGTCCAGTTGGTGGTCCACTAAGACCCCTAGGTCCTTTCTACATATACTACTGTCAAGCCAGGAATCTCTCATCTTATATTTGTGCATCCAGTTCTTCCTGCCTAAGGGCAGAACCTGACATTTGTCCCTATTGAAATTCATATGCCACTTTCCCCAAGGGTGATGAAGATTTCTCCCTCTTTAATGTGAAGTATAGTTAAAGCCATGGTTTTCCCAGTAGTGATGTATGGAAGTGAGAGCTGGACCATAAAGAACGCTGATCGCCAAAGAATTGATGCTTTTGAATTCTGGTGCTGGAGGAGACTCTTGAGAGTCCCATGGACTGCAAGAAGATCCAACCTCTCCATTCTGAAGGAAATCAGCCCTGAGTGCTCACTGGAAGGACAGATCGTGAAGCTGAGGCTCCAGTACTTTGGCCACCTCATGAGAAGAGAAGACTCCCTGGAAAAGACCCTGATGTTGGGAAAGATGGAGGGCACAAGGAGAAGGGGGCGATAGAGGACGAGATGGTGGGACAGTGTTCTCGAAGCTACCAGCATGAGTTTGACCAAACTGTGGGAGGCAGTGGAAGACAGGAGTGCCTGGCGTGCTCTGGTCCAGGGGGTCACGAAGAGTCGGACAAGACTAAATGACTAAACAACAACAAGCTTTAGAGTCCCCCATATGTGGGGCAGCCATTTTTGAGTCTCCCTAGCTCAAACATCTCCTTGCTTGATCAGCACCTGTTTGTGCTGTTTGCGTGGGATTTGCACTCCTTCGCGAATTGCATTTGTGTAGCTCTCCCAGACTGTATACTGTATAATGAGCCTCTTTCAATCTGATCCACAAACCAGTTAAACCTGAGAGCTGGATGGAAGCCAATAACTATTAGGCTTTTAAATAACAATCACACTGTGAACTCACGTCAAGTGGGTGGATTGGCCACTTAATTTCATTTTGATTTTACTGTGATTTTGAGCTGTTCTTTAATCAGTTGTTTGATTTTGTGCTTTTAATGTATTATATATTTGGTGTTAGCTGCCCTGAGCCTGGCCTTGGCTGGGGAGGGCGGGGTATAAACACAATTTATGATGCTGCTGCTGCTGATGATGATTGCCAATACCTGGGGATCTCCCCCCTAAGTTATTTATTGAGGCTGCTGGTGCTGATAGACCAAATCATGGTGCTCCTAAACACCCCCTAATCCAAATTTTTATATCTCCATTCTATTCATAGTTCTTCATTACAAGTGGTATTGCAATCCCGCTAATGATTTTAACTGTTTACAGTGGTTTTTAAGATAAATTACAAATTTTCCCCATTCCTTGTTAAAGGAACGAAACAACATTCAACTTTGTTGGATGGTCAGACTGAGTTCTAGCTAGTGTGGTTTTGCGATGCAGTTTTTTTGCTCAAAAACCCGGTACCAAAATGCATATAAAATGTACATATTTTACGGTGGTAATACATTTAGAAACCTGTTCTTTTTTTTTTGGGGGGGGATACATTTAGAAGTACATTGGGACCGCCTCTCCTGGTATGCCCCGCAGAGGACCACAAATGACAACATTTTGGAGGTCCCAAGTCGCAAGGTGGTTAGATTGGTCTCAACTAGGGCCAGGGCCTTTTCAGTACTGGCCCCGACTTGGTGGAACGCTCTGTCTCAAGAGACCAGGGCCCTGCGGGACTTGACATCTTTCCGCAGGGCCTGCAAGACAGAGTTGTTCCACCTGTCCTTTGGTTTGGACTCAGTCTGATCTTTATCTTTCCCTCCCCTTATGGTTTTGATCTATGGGCTACTTTTAAAAAGAGGCTGCAATTTAAATTGCATTTTAACCTGTATTTTAAATTGGTGGTCCCCCCCCCCTATTATGTTTTTATTGTAATTTTACTGGTGTTACCCGCCCTGAGCCCGGCTCTGGCCGGGGAGGGTGGGGTATAAATAAATAAATATAATAATAATAATAATAATAATAATAATTAAGCAGGTTCAAAATACATATTAAAATATGCATTTTCATTTGGAATTTTTTTTGGGTAAAAAAATTGTAGATCCATATGGAAATGGGACATAATTGACTCATGAACTAAGATGTGGGGGGGACACGAAGTGGGTCACCCTGATGGGGGGGCCACTAGGGGCGCATTGGAAGATGGCCGACAATACCATCTCTCCGACCCACACGGGGTAATTAAGAGGCTGTTATGGGAGTAGGCAGCCTCCCTTGTTGCCCCAAGGGAATGGGGAACACTGCCCTTGCCTGCTGTGCCCATAAATCACCCCCAAATTCGAAAGAAGGGGGTGAGGGCACTAGGTAGAATGCCCCCGTGTGGACCTCGGCTCTCCTGGACGCTGTCTCTGATCGCGCACTAGCTGCAGCAATTTGGAATAATTAATTACAAAAGAAGCAAATGCACATATTTCTAGGGGAGTGAAGACTGCTAATTTAAGTGACCTCTGCGAAAGAAGACGACGGGTTGGAGCAACAGGAATATTTTACAATGAAGATACACCAAAGGCGGGGTATGTCGGCAATGGGACTGAATGGGGGGACGGACCTTTTTTACTTTCCTTCTATGTGATTTACAAGAACCCCTCCTCATTAGAACCGTCGGTTTAACTGACCCAAGCAGGATGATTAAGGTCTGTGTGGAGATAAACTTTAACCAAAAGTATGCTTTATGGAGATCGAGAAGCAATAAGAGCATTTGGAATGGCGCAGCAATTAATTCAGAGTCGCCATCTTGCCAAAGGATTTATAGCCGGGAGGAGGAACGGACTTGTTTTCAGACTGCATTCCTGGTGAATCTCCTCAGAGGTTTTGAGAAAGGAGGCAGATTGGTGAAGATGAATGACGCTAAGACTGTTTTGATGTATGGAAGTGATGTTATATGGAAAACGTCTGGATATGGCTACTGGATAAAAAATAATAATAATATCCACGCAGGATTACAAACTGTTTTAACCAGCTTGTGGAGACTATCAGAGGTCACAAAGAGAAAGGAAAAATATATGAAAATAACAACAAGAGAAAAAACAATAAGAAAAACAATAAGAAAGGACTGGATAGTACTGTGAACATCATATGGTTAGATTTGTGGACATTAAAACAGCAGCAAGAAGCAAGAAGTTGATTGGATCCCCTTTGGAACTTGAAATATGGGTACACCCAACAAAAATTTAAAATTTGGCTGTGTAATTTGGAATTTATGTAATTTGGTTTGATTTGATGTGATTGGTCGGTTAATAAAAAATTATTATTAAAAAAAAGCAGAAGTGGGTTACCCTGATGGGGGATTCCTTGCCGCGTGTCTGCCTAAGTGTAAACATAGACACTTGAACCTTGCGGCTTTGATCACCTCCCCGAGATCCTGTCATTACCGCATGAATAATAGAGAGCAGAAGGAGGGGAGGGCCCCATCTGACTCTTCCATTATGAATGAGTCCCTTTCATTTTTAAAGTGGTCCGTCTACTCTCCGCCGTCCCTCCAGGGAAGCTTCCATTAAGGCAGACTCTCCAGCCTGTCATTAGGCTCAGCGCTGAGCCACCAGACGACTCGGGAGCCAGATAAAGTCTCCCAATCTAGACTGTATGGAGGAGAGAGGGAAAGGATGCTCAAAGGAGCATCCAAACTCAGGACAAGCAGAGCATGTTTTTTAAGAGTGTAAGAACATAAGACGAGCCATTCTGACTATAAAGGTAAAGGTAAAGGTACCCCTGACCATTAGGTCCAGTCGGGGACGACTCTGGGATTGCGGTGCTCATCTATAGGTCGAGGGAGCTGGCGTTTGTCCTTAGACACCTTCCGGGTCATATAACAACAACAACAACACAGTGGTACCTCGGGTTAAGTACTTAATTCATTCCGGAGGTCCATTCTTAACCTGAAACTGTTCTTAACCTGAAGCACCACTTTAGCTAATGGGGCATCCTGCTGCCGCCACGCCACCGGAGCACAATTTCTGTTCTCATCCTGAAACAAAGTTCTTAACCTGAAGCACTATTTCTGGGTTAGCAGAGTCTGTAACCTGAAGCGTATGTAACCCGAGGTACCACGGTATAGGTAAAGGTAAAGGTACCCCTGACCATTAGGTCCAGTCGCAGATGACTCTGGGGTTGTGGGGCTCATCTTGTTCTACAGGTCGAAGGAGCCGGCGTTTGTGTGCAGACACCTTCTGAGTCTAATAATAATAATAATAATAATAATAATAATAATTTATTATTTGTACCATGCCCATCTGGCTGGGTTTCCCAGCCACTCTGGGCGGCTTCCAACAAAGATTAAAAATACATCATGTGGCCAGCATGACTAAGCCGCTTCTGGCGAACCAGAGCAGCGCACGGAAACGCCGTTTACCTTCCCGCCGGAGTGGTACCTATTTATCTACTTGCACATTTTGCCGTGATTTCGAACTGCTAGGTTGGCAGGAGCAGGGACTGAGCAACGGGAGCTCACCCCGTCATGGGGATTCGATCCGCCGACCTTCTGATCGGCAAGCCCTAGGCTCTGTGGTTTGCACCACAGCACCACCCGCGTCGCTATTCTGATTATAGTCCAACACAATTCCCATCAACCATGCTAGATAGTAGGGCCAGTGGTCAGGAATGACGGGGTTGTAGTGCAACAACATCAGGGACCCCCAAGGTTGGGGAAAACAGATGTCTGTGACGCCCTTAGAGCAGGCATAGGCAAACTTGGCCCTCCAGTTGTCTTGGGACTACAACTCCCATCATCCCTAGCTAACAGGACCAGTGGTCAGGGATGATGGGAATTGTAGTCCCAAAACATATGGAGGGCCAAGTTTGCCTATGCCTGCCTTTGAGCATTTGAAACATTGCACACACATTCCGAGGCTCATAATTGTACGATAATTATGTGACAATTGGCAACATTACAGCACCCATGAAAGCTTGGCCAGTGTTGTGTGCATGGGTATATACACATAAAACAAAACAGAGTTATTAAAGTCTCGATGCAAAATGTCAGCTTCCAGCTTCTTCAGCTGTGAATCAAAGTGTGCATTTTCCGCTGAGACTTTAATATCTCTGCCTTGTTGCTCCCAGTGTGGTGTAGTGGTTAAGAGCGGTAGTCTCGTAATCTGGTGAACCGGGTTCGCTTCCCCGCTCCTCCACATGCAGCTGCTGGATGACCTTGGGCCAGTCACACTTCTCTGAAGTCTCTCAGCCCCACTCACCTCACAGAGTGTTGTGGGGGAGGAAGGGAAAGGAGATTGTTGGTCGCTTTGAGACTCCTTCAGGTAGTGATAAAGTGGGATATCAAATCCAAACTCTTCTTCTTCTTTTTCTGCAATAAATACATGCCTTCGGAATTAACTGCTTCCTTCCTGGATGCAAGGGAAAGCACCTGACACTTGTTTTTTTTTATAATCATGTTTATTAGAATTTCCAATAAAAACAGAATAAGAAAAATAAGAAAGAAAGATAAAAGAGAAGAAAAGACAGAAAAACAAATTTAAACCCTTCTTTTCATAACCTTCTTTCTGGGACTTCCTCCTTCCCCTCCCGACTGTATTCCCCTTTCCTTAAGTTGGTTCCACAAGCTCTCATTCCCGAATTAAACCTAATACATTTTACTCCTAAGCCAATTTAAATTTACACAATCTTAACAACGTTCCTTATCTTAAAATAATACACAATTTCCCCCCCAAGATCCGTTCTCGTTTCCTTCCACGAGTTCCCTCGTTCTTAAAAAAGATAAAAAGTAAGACAAAAACATATAAGATCAAAGTTGTCAAGAATATAAGATAGAAAATATAGGAAAGTTCAAAAAATCGATTACATAGCCTTTGGATTCTAAGATTCCCCCTCCCTTCCCCGGTTTAGATTCCCCATGTCCATCTATCTGTATGTTGTCGGCCTGGAGGTCTTAAGTCCACAGCCAAAATTTTATCTCAGTCCATCTTGCCGGTTTTCTTTGAATTTAGTTATTTTGGTAATGTTTAACTTCAAAAGTCCAGTCTAATAAAGGCCTTTGGTTTTCCTTGATCATTTGGTGCTCCTCTGATTATTCTTTCCATGTCGTAGTTAGTCCTTTGCTCTTTTGTTTCTTGCTTTCTCAGGTTTCTATCTTGTTCAGCTGTTAAAACATTCTTGTTCCAAAATTTAGTGTCTCTACAGAGGTTTGTTATTCAGGGACAAAGACTTACGTCCAGTTCCTTTCTTGCTTCAATAGAAGATTCTATTGTATTATGGTCACCTCTGTAGACAAAATAATATTTCAGTTTTACAGCTTTCCCAGGAGATAAGACCTGTGTACATCCCAGAGTGGTTTTCCACATACGACACTTGTAATGTCCCAAAGCCCCTCTAGGGGGGTTGCAATAACTTTGTATCCTCTAAACCAAAAGTCAAATTATTGTTTCTTCTTCCCCGGCAGTTTGTGTCCATATTTATATCAAATTGTAACAAAAATCACCAGCAGAAAACTTGTAACAAAATCCTCTTTATATTCTCTAGCTTTGACAGCTCCCTTGACAGCTGTCAAATTCTCCATCTCTCTTCACCAGGCTCTCCGAATCACCCCGGTTCCCGGGGGGGGGTTTGCCTTTTTCCTCTCACCCTCCTCTCTTCTCCTCCAGCACAGTTCTTGTAATTCAGATCGTGGAATTAATAATTTTTATCATCAATAAAATTCTGAATCGGTCTTGGTTTCTCAGTCCTTGTTTTAGCATGTTTACAATCAGGGAGGGGACTGACTTCCTTTTTGGATCCCCTCCCGCTCGTGCCAAATCCGGAAAAAAGTTT
The DNA here is from genome assembly GCF_965113315.1 of Podarcis vaucheri. Lineage (NCBI taxonomy): Eukaryota > Metazoa > Chordata > Lepidosauria > Squamata > Lacertidae > Podarcis > Podarcis vaucheri. The sequence continues at coordinate 5,323,297 of NC_138759.1, forward strand.
CTTTTTTCCTCCTTTTATACCCGGTTGCCCAATTACTCACGGGTTGTTGTTAATTGTCCAAATTTCCTTTGGAAGAAGCCAGCGCTCTCCGCCGAATGGCATGCGGCTGCGCTCGGCAGGGGAAGCGGAGGACTCAAAGCACCACGCCACTCCCCGGCGCCCGATCCGTAGCCTTTAAAAAGGCTCCTTCACGAGCCGGGAGGGCGATAACGGTGCCAGCCGAGTCACCATGTCCACGGGATCCGTTCCCGTGGTTTTTAAGGGTCCCCGCGTCGCCGGCGCGGTAGGACCCAGCCCCTGCCGAGCCGACTCCCTCCGGAGCTCGGAGGGAGTCCGCCATTCGGCGATGGCGCCAACCCGGAAGTCGCCGGGAAAGCACCTGACACTTGGAAAAGCATCTTCATAAGGGGGTCATGTGTGCTATTTCACAGAGGCCAGTCCTCTATTTCAAGGGCTGCCCTCCAGGTAAGGCTGGGAAGCACTTTCTGCCTGAGACCCAGAGAGCTGCTGGCAGTCAGTGTAGACAATACTGAACTAAATGGACCAATGGTTTGACTTGGTATAAGGCATCTTTCCTGTGTTCCTTGATTGTAAGATGGTTGGGGCAGAGAGCTTCTTTTGTTTGTTTATTTATTTTGCTCTGTAAAGCTCTACAGTCATACCTCGGGTTGAATATGCTTCATGTTGAGCGTCTTCGAGTTGCGTTCCGGGGCAACCCGGAAGTAACGCTGAGCATTACTTCCAGGTTCCGCCGCTCGTGCATGCGCAGACGCTCACACGCATGCGCAGAAGCGGCGAAAAGTGACACGCGTGTGCGCAGACGTGCAGTTGCTAGTTACATTTGCTTCTGGATGCGAACGGGGCTCCGGAACAGATCCCGTTCTCATCCCGAGGTACCACTGTATTCATTTATTTTCTTGCATGTATTCCCAAGGTGCCATCTGTGGTTCTCCTCTCCCCCTCCCCAACAACCTTGCAAGGTGAGTTAGGTTGAGAGGCAGTGCCTGGCCTAAAGCCACACCCAGCAGGCTTCGTGGCCGAGTGGGGATTCGAACCCTGGTCTCTTGGTTCCTAGTCCAACACTCTAACCACTACACCATGCTGGCCACTGGTGCAGCACAGACGAAGAAATAACCGGAGCTGTGTTGAATAACACTCTCCAAGTTCAAACTAGTTGTCTTTCCAGCGTAGTAAAAGAAATAGCATTTTGTGTCGTTACACAACAACACTAGTAATGTGGAATTAATTATGGACACGGAGCAATGGATCCAAACTACAAGAAAGAAGATTCCACCTAAACATTAGGAAGAACTTCCTGACAGTAAGAGCTGTTCAACACTGGAATTTGCTGCCAAGGAGTGTGGTGGAGTCTCCTGCTTTGGAGGTCTTTAAGCAGAGGCTTGACAACCATATGTCAGGAGTGCTCTGATGGTGTTTCCTGCTTGGCAGGGGGTTGGACTCGATGGCCCTTGTGGTCTCTTCCAACTCTATGATTCTATGATTCTATTCTATGATTCTATGAATTACAGATATCGGTTAAACCACAGAGCCTAGGACTTGCCGATCAGAAGGTCGGCGGTTCGAATCCCTGCGATGGGGTGAGCTTCTGTAGATAAATAGGTACCACTGCAGTGGGAAGGTAAACGCCGTTTCCATGCACTGCTCTGGTTCGCCAGAAGTGGCTTAGTCATGCTGGCCACATGACCCAGAAGCTGTATGCCGGCTCCCTCAGCTAATAAAGCGAGATGAGCGCCGCAACCCCAGAGTCGGTCACGACTGGACCTAATGGTTGGGAGTCCCTTTACCTTAACAGATGGGTAAAAGATGTAGAAAACTTTATCTTAAATATGGAACCCATAGAGGGAAGTTAGGAGGTCCGAAGGTTCAAAAGAACCTTGTATTTTAATGTTTGAAATGGTTAAAGTTAAAATGTATAAAATTATGTAAAACCAATAAAAAATTATATATCTAAAAAAAGAAATAGCATTTTGTGATCCATCCAAATTTCTTTATTGCCTCATGGTCCAAAAGCAGTCACGGCTGGCGTCGCCGCTCACGTTCTGGGAATAGCAGGCGCATGAAATAAATTGCACTTCCACGTTGAACCCTAAGTGCATTTGAGGCTCACAACAGGCACTGGCTGTCCTGACGCACAGAGCTGAGGACGAGACTTCCTTGCGGATCCCGGGAGACTTGGCTTGATGGCATAGACTCCCAGTGGGCTCCCTGGTGAGGCCGAGAGAAAGATATGTCAGATCACACACAAGCGCAGCCTGCAGTGTGGCTGTTATAAATAGAAAAGTGGTATTTCAAAGACCGGCAGCATCCGAGTCCAACCCTCTCCCTTTCTTCCTTTGCTTTGTTTTGGAAAAAGCAATGTATCTGACAGCTCAGGTAGGGCATAGACAGTGCATAGTAGCCATCCACTGACCCAATCCTTCATCATCTCCAAGTTCTCAGAGGCGATGTTTATTATCTTCCCAAACTTCAGGGCCGGATACAGGTTTCATGAGGCCCTAAGCTACTGAAGGTAACGTGGGCCTATCACCAACGTACCTACGGTACTGCCTCTCCTGGTGTGCCCCGCGGAGGACCTTAAGGTCCACACATGACAACACTTGGGGAGGGGAGGGCGGGGTATAAATACAATTTATGATGCTGCTGCTGATGATGATTGACAATACCTGGGGATTTCCCCCCTAAGTTATTTATTGAGGCTGCTGGTGCTGATAGACCGAATCATGCTGCTCCTAAACACCCCCTAATCCAAATTTTTATATCTCCATTCTATTCATAGTTCTTCGTTACAAGTGGTATTGCAATCCCGCTAATGATGTTAACTGTTTACAGTGGTTTTTAAGATAAATTATAAATTTTCCCCATTCCTTGTTAAAGGAACGAAACAACATTCAGCTTTGTTAGATGGCCAGACTAAGTTCTAGCTAGTGTGGTTTTGCAATGCAGTTTTTTTGCTCAAAAACTCTGTACCAAAACGCATTTAAAATGTGCATATTTTACGGTGGTAATACATTTAGAAACCTGTACTTTTTTTGGGGGGGGGGACCGCCTCTCCTGGTATGCCCCGCAGAGGACCACAAATGACAACATTTTGGAGGTCCCAAGTCGCAAGGTGGTTAGACAGGTCTCAACTAGGGCCAGGGCCTTTTCAGTACTGGCCCCGACTTGGTGGAACGCTCTGTCTCAAGAGACCAGGGCCCTGCGGGACTTGACATCTTTCCGCAGGGCCTTCAAGACAGAGCTGTTCCGCCTGGCCTTTGGTTTGGACCTGGTCTGACCCTTATGTTTCCCTCCCCTTATGGTTTTGATGTACGGGCTACTATTAAAATGAGGCTGCATTTTAAATTGCATTTTAACTTGTATTTTAAATTGGTGGCTCCCCCCCCCCTATTATGTTTTTATTGTAATTTTACTGGTGTTAGCCGCCCTGAGCCCGGCTCTGGCCAGGAAAGGCAGGGTAGAAATAAAATTTATTATTACTATTATTAGTCCAGCTGTCCTTTGTCAACAACAAATTGTGGCTGTTTTTTTGTGTTGAATATATGCTATATGGTAATTTATGGACCTAATAGGTATCTAAAGCCTATTTGCACGTGTTGGCATGCAACCAGTCCATGCAGAATGTTGTTGTTGTTGTTGTTGTTTAGTCGTATCCGACTCTTCGTGACCCCCTGGACCAGAGCACACCAGGCACTCCTGTTTTCCACTGTCTCCCACAGTTTGGTCAAACTCATGCCAGTAGCTTCGAGAACACTGTCCCACCATCTCATCCTCTGTCATCCCCTTCTCCTTGTGCCCTCCATCTTTCCCAACATCAGGGTCTTTTCCAGGGAGTCTTCTCTTCTCATGAGGTGGCCAAAGTCTTGGAGCCTCAGCTTCAGGATCTGTCCTTGCAGTGAGCACTCAGGGCTGATTTCCTTTAGAATGGAGAGGTTGGATGTTCTCGCAGGCCATGGGACTCTCAAGAGTCTCCTCCAGCACCATCATTCAAAAGCAGGAGAGCCAGGGTCGGATTTAGGTTTGATGAGGCCCTAAGCTACTGAAGGTAATGGGGTCCTTTATATGTCCAGCTGTCAACAACAAATTGTCACTGTTTTTTGTGTTGAATATATGCTATATGGTAATTTATGGACCTAATAGGTATCTAAATCCATTTGCCCATGTTGGCATGCAACCAGTCCGTGCAGAATGTAGGCACCCTATATGTAGAAAGGAGCAAACCAGTGATATTTGAGGGAGCAGGCTAGCAGGCAGGGCCCATGACTTACATCACAGGAGCCAACACAACACAAAACACTCTTGCTGTATGTAGGTTTTATTTTATTTGTTTTTTATATTATATTTTGGAAATGTACATCCAGGTTGTTTTTTCCCTTTAATTTTTTTGGGGGGCCCCAAGAGAGTGGAGCCCTAAGGTACAGCTTGTTTAGCTTATATGTAAATCCAGCACTGCCCAAGTTCTACATATGTAATCCATGACAGACCATTGAGGCAGTTCAGTGGAAATGGATTCAGTGGAAATGGACTTGATTTGATTGAATGCTTGCATCCCACTTTTCCAGTGACAAATGCCAAACTCAAAGCGGCTCACAACTATTGCAGTAGCATTAAAAAAAAGAACAGACAGTACAATCGCTACAACTATCAAACACAACAGCGCATAAATAAAGCAAATAACAGCAAATTCACTCAAAATGATGAATTCACCAGGATTCAATAAAGTCATCAGAATTCAGAATATCAGAAAAACGTCATAAAATATCAGAAATCATTCATCAAAATGATCAATGGTTCAGTCAGCAGAGCATGAGACTCTTTATCTCAGGGCTGTGGATTCGAGTCCCACATAGGCCAAAATACATTCCTACATCTTGCACAATTCTTCGATTCTATGAAATTCAACAAAGCCACAGCATAGAAATGTTATACTGTATTTTAAGAGAGAAACAATGACCAGGCACACCACCAAGCGCTGCTGCGGCTTTTGGGGAAAGTTCAAAAGGTTAGGAAACTGTAAAGCAGTCTCTGTGTTTCTTATTAATGTTTAAACCTTCCATGCCGATAAGAAGCTTTCAGCATTTGCAAACACAAGTGGCTTTTGAAAAGGAGGGGAATCGTTCAAGGGACGAAAGTTTCCACATTCTGATTCTCTCTTTTTCCACGCTCAAACCAGAGCTGTAAATTCTTTATAAAAGCATGTTGCAATTCATTTCCCCTTCGCCTGACTTGTCCCTTCTTGTTTGCAAATGTTTCTGAACACGACCAGATCAAAAAAACAAAAAACAAAAAGAAAGAAAGGAAGGAAGGAAAGAAAGAAAGAAAGAAAGAAAGAAAGAAAGAAAGAAAGAAAGAGGAAAAGCTCTGTTGGAAATAAAAACAAACACCTACCCCACTGTGGAGCAGTATGGGGATAACATCACCAACATAGTTTAGCCACTAGGGGGCTCTGGATTTAATTGTAGTCAGCTCCTACTTTGCAAATACAGTGGTACCTCTGGATGCGAACGGGATCCGTTCTGGAGCCCCGTTCGCATCATGAGCAGAACGCAACCCGCATCTGCGTGTGTGCGGGTCACGATTCGCTGCGTCTGCGCATGCGCGTATGTAATGACTAGATTAGAATGAAGATATTGTTTTATTTGTAGATGGGTGCTTTTTTTCTCTCCTTTTTTGTGTTTTGTGTTTCTTGTTTGTATAGTTTTATTTTGGATTCAACGTTTGTAATTTTTGTTGTAATTTTGCATTGAAAATAAAATTACATTATTTAAAAAAAGGATTTGCTTCCTTTGACCTTGCTATGGACTTCGGTTGGTCGCCGTTGAGGGGCTTGGTAGGAATTTTTCAACTTGGCAAATTGGCACCAGCCACTTGATTTTCGCCTACCTCGTAGTAAATCGTCACAACTTTCTGGGTATTGGTGGCTAGGCATTGGAATACAGTGGTGCCCCGCAAGACGAATGCCTTGCAAGACAGAAAACTTGCTAGACGAAAGAGTTTTCCGTTTTGAAGGTGCTCCGCAAAACGAATCTCCTATGGGCTTGCTTCGCAAGACAACAATGTCTTGCGAGTTCCTGCGGGTTTTTTTCTCCCCCCCCCTTTTTCTAAGCCACTAAGCTGCTTATCAGCTGATCCGATAAGCTGATAAACCGCTAATAGCGCTAATCCACTAATCCGTCAATGGGCTTGCTTCGCAAGACAAAAAAAAAGCTAGACGAAGAGAATCACAGAACGGATTCTTTTCGTCTTGCGAGGCACCGCTGTAGTTCTATAGATGGAAAAAGGGGAGGTAGCGCCATCACCTGCCCCGCATATTGAAGGGTAGTCTGATAAAGGATTCCGGGGGGTGTGGCCCTGTCCGAAGCCTAGGGAGGTGAGGGCCTAAGGCACGCCCACAATTGGTGACCTTGGGGGAGTTCCTAGTTGATGTGCATCAGCAGGACTCCCCCTACTGGTGGTTAACCCTTCCCGGACTTCAAGCAGACGGGCTGGAGTCGGATATAGTTGGTTAGGACCAATGCCTAAGCCAATACCACTCATCACCTGTAACCAATAAAGCTGTGGCCTTTTTTAGCCCATTAACCTTAATAATTGTGTCATGTGTCATTATTTCTACATGGGGGGGGGGCGCAGGAACTCGCCACACAATTCCAGTGACACATTCCTAACTGGGAACACAATGCAAGGATGGAATCTGGTGAGGGGAATCTAGTGAGATCTCTGACTGATGGATCTGACCAGGCTGGTCTCCCCTTGCCTTGATATTCATTCTGGAAGGCAGAGGGGCTTTCAGCCTCATGGCAACCTCTGCCCTCCACTTGGCTGATAGCAGGAGTCCCAGAGGGGGCTTTCATCCTGCTCTGCGGTCCCAAAGCAGATGCAGACAGGATCGTTTGAGAGGAAGAGTCTGGAAGCATCTGCCTGATGAGAACTTGCATGCCTGACTGCTGCTAAGTCCAGACATGGCAGGCGAGTGTGAATAACCTTTTAGTATGTGTGATCCAGAACCTGAATCATCACTCTGGGTGATAAGGACTGGAGCACTGATATTTTGACCTCCAAAGGGTGCCCAGATGTATTAACTTGCTGGTCCCGTGGGTTACCTGAGAGGCGAGGTCCAAGTCCGGTCCGTGGTCAAAGGTGCAATGTGGAGGTAGTCCGTAGTAGCTGAAGCTGGGTGCAGGGCAGGGAGTTGGGTGAAGTCAGGAACAGGCTTGCAAGCAGGGAGCCAGGACAGATCAGGAACTCTGGCAGAAGAGCAGGACAGGGTTCAGGCAAGAACTAGCAACCAACATTGTTGCTCCCACAACTTGGGACTGGGGCTGGCCAGCTTTTATCTGCCCCGAGGCATAGGGCGGCCCCGATCCTTTGATGCCTCGCCTCTCCTGGCCTGGAGGCAAGCACTCCTCCTGCAGGAACTTGGTTCCCTCTGCCTCTCTACCCTGAGCCTCTGTAGCTCAGGAGAGGCTGGAGGTTTACCGGACCCAGAGGCAACCTCAGATTCCTCTGACAGGGCTGAGAGTGGAGCACCTGCAGGCAATAGATCCTCCATCACCTCCGGAGCCAGAGCAGACTCAGCTGATGCCTGCACCTGAGGATCCAGCACAGGTGAGGACCCTTCAGGCTCATGCCCCAGCCCCGGCTCAGCTGGTTCTGGAGGCGGGGACACCTGTGCAGGCTGGAATCCCTCAGGTTAAGCCTCCGAGTCTGAATCTCAGGCCATCACAATTAAGTTGGTTTGCATATTTCAGGAGAAAAGCATCCTGTGTTGCAGAGAAGGACCCACACTTCTGAAGTGCCCTCTTCCTCATCAGAAGCGAGTTGACAGAACATTTCCTCTCCGATAAAACACCTGCTTTTCCCAGGCACCTTCTTCTGGAGGTGATCCCTGGCTGGAAGCTCTGTTTGTACTGTGTTGTCTTGTATCTGTGGCTATGGAGCCTCTGATGCCAACAGTGGGAGTGTCAAGCCAGCTTGTTCAACATTCCCCTGCTGAACAACTCATACTGTCATATATTTGAAGGTGGCTCTCATATCACCTCTCAGTCTTCTCTGTTGTTCTTGTTTAGTCATTTAGTCATGTCCAACTCTTGGTGACCCCCTGGACCAGAGCACGCCAGGCACTCCTGTCTTCCACTGCCTCCTGCAGTTTGGTCAAACTCATTTTTAGTAGCTTCAAGAACACTGTCCCACCATCTCGTCCTCTGTCGTCCCCTTCTCCTTGTGCCCTCCATCTTTCCCAACATCAGGGGCTTTTCCAGGGAGTCTTCTCTTCTCATGAGGTGGCCAAAGTCTTGGAGCCTCCGCTTCAGGATCTGTCCTTCCAGTGAGCACTGAGGGCTGATTTCCTTAAGAATGGAGAGGTTTGATCTTCTTGCAGTCCATGGGACTCTCAAGAGTCTCCTCCAGCACCATAACTCAAAAGCATCAATTCTTTGGTGATCAGCCTTCTTTATGGTCCAGCTCTCACTTCCATACAGCAAACCCAGCTCCTTCAACCACTCCTCATAAGGTTTGGTTTCCATAACCCTCATCATCTTGGTCGTCCTCCTCTGCAGATGTTCCAGCTTGTCGATATCCTTCCTAAACTGTGGTGCGCAGAACCAGGCACAGGACTCCAGGTGAGTTCTGGCCAAGGCAGAATAGACCACTGTGAAAACAGGATCCCGGACTAGATGACCCATTGGCCTCATCCAGCAGGCTTTTCTTATATGCTCTTCTCTGGGAATTTCTGTCTGTGATGGATAGAGCAACTTTTGTACTGTTCCCCAAGAACCTCTATGCTGGACATTTGGGTAGTTTGTAGCATGGTGTAGTGTTTAAGAGTGGTGGACTCGTAATCTGGTGAACTGGGTTCGCTTTCCCGCTCCTCCACATGCAGCTGCTGGGTGACCTTGGGCCAGTCACACTTCTTTGAAGTCTCTCAGCCCCATAGAGTGTTTGTTGTGGGGGAGGAAGGGAAAGGAGATTGTTAGTTGCTTTGAGACTCCTTCGGGTAGTGATAAAGCGGGATATCAAGTCCAAACACTTCTTTTTCTTCTTCTTGTATGGTTTGAAGTGTAATAAGAATTTTAAGGTCTTAGATATATAATAAATGTTCATAAATGTACCAAGCAAACATGTACATAAATCTATAAACCACATGTCTGAAGCAATACAGGAAGACAGTCCTGAAACCATTTTGACTCCCAAACTGACCAAATGTTTTCTCTGCAAGGAGGGAGAGGGTGAGGGAACCTTCCCATTTTCTCAGGAATTGGGTAATCACCATCTCAAAGGAATGGGCAGACTACCGGAAAAGGCAATCAGATAAGGCATTATCAGATAACCTGGCAGACAGGAAAAACAACAACATTCAAATTTCTGTTGTAGACCACCTTTTCTGTGATGCAGGTATGATGTTTGTGGGCTTTGGTCTTGGGTTACACCCCTTCTGTGATGTATGTATGTTGTATGGAGGGGTGGTCTTGAGCTCCAGGGCAAGGAATTTAAAATGTCTATATAAGGGCAGGCACACCTTGGTTCTGGGTCCTCCTCCTTCTCCTGCGTGTGAGGGGAGCACCCTGTTGCAACCGATCAACAAAGATCAGGCTGACTAGCTGCTTTGCTTCTCAATATTCTCTGGTTGGCCCCTTTTATTTTCTTCTACCAATAGGGAACCCACTTAAGGCCTCTATATGGGCTCTTGGATACCCCATAAGGGAAGAAGGGCAGATTTTGTTTACAATAATATCAAGTCCAAACTCTTCTTCTTCTTGTATGGTTTGATGGTTGGAGGATGTTATATAATTGTCATTACGTACCAGAAATCCAAGCTTTTTAAAAGAAAGAAAGAAATCCAATGCAATGGAAAGGTAGTGAAGGAGCGTCTCCACCTCCATCGTTCTGCCCGGACACTGAAGTCCAGCGCCGAGGGCCTTTTGGTGGTTCCCTCCCTGCGAGAAACCAAGTTACAGGGAACCAGGCAGAGGGCCTTCTCGGTGGTGGCGCCCTCCCTGTGGAATGCCTTCCCACCAGATGTCAAAGAGAACAACAACTACCAGACTTTTAGAAGACATCTGAAGGCAGCCCTGTTTAGGGAAGCTTTTAATGTTTGATGCATTACTGTATTTTAAAACATCTGAAGAAGTATCTGAAGAAGTGTGCATGCACACGAAAGCTCATACCAAGAACTAACTTAGTTGGTCTTGAAGGTGCTACTGGAAGGAATTTTTTTATTTTTTATTTTAAAATTTTGTTGGAAGCCGCCCAGAGTGGCTGGGGAGGCCCGGCCAGATGGGCGGGGTATAAAGAATAAATGATGATGATGATGATGATGAAGAAGAAGAAATGCTCAGCTTGGGTGCTGCAGCTGCTCATCCAAGAAAGTCAATTGAGGTGGTTTGTCAAAGTCCTTTTCAAAGGGGGAGAAGCCTTCATTCCCTGCCCCCATTGAAGAGCACCTAGAGTCCTAAAAGCCCCATTGAAGAGTCCTAAAATCAACACCCAGCAGGGCATCCTTATCACAACATTGAGGGTGGATGGGTGGGACCTGCAATGGCATCATTGTGGTGAAATCAGTAAACACAGCTGGTTTGTTGACAGCCGAAAACTCTCCACCAGAGCATAATTTTGAGGAATACAACCAGTCATTGAGAGCCCAATGATAGATATACGGTATGACTAGCAGTTACTTGCGAGATTACATGGTTTGCCTGGAAATTGATGCAAGGCCCGAAAGCTCTTCTGTTTGCTCGTGGATGTTGCCTTGGCTGTTTATCTTGAAGTGGAGCAATGAGTGAGGAGGTGATTTGAGAACTTAAGAAACCCCGGCTGCTGAATCAGGCCAAGCGCTCGCCTAGTCCAGAATCCCGATTTCACAGTGGCCAACCAGATGGGGAACTTGGAAGCAGGACCTGTGCGCAAGAGCATTCCCTTCCCTTGCAATTCTTGGCAGCTGGGATTTGGAAGCATACGGCCGTGAATATAGCCATTGTGATCACAAGGGGAGCGTAAGAACATAAGACAAGCCTGGTGGATCAGGACAATGACCCATCTAGACCAGTGTCCTGTTGTGAGTCAAGGACCCGCCACCTGCATAGGATTATAAATAACACACACATCTCATTATACATGACTAAGCCATTTCTCACCTTCTCACCCCTTGCCTTTTCCTGTAAGACCTATTACAGTCGTTAAGAGTCGTCAACAGGCTCATCTCAGCTATCTGCCAATCTCCCATTCCCACCACCCTTCTGAGTAATACCCCTCCCCACCTTCTCACTATATAGAAGGATCTGGCAACTTCTGTTTCAGTGTATCTGAAGAAGTGTGCATGCACACGAAAGCTTATACCAAGAACTAACTTAGTTGGTCTTTAAGGTGCTACAGGAAGGAATTTTTTTATTTTGACTATGGCAGACCAACACGGCTACCTATCTGTAACTGGAACACACAGACACATTTATTGGTTACAGCATGTGAGTAGTACAGTGGTGCCTCACAAGACGAAAAGAATCTGTTCTGTGATTCTCTTCATCTAGCGGTTTGACGGATTAGCGGATTAGCGCTATTAGCGGCTTTTAGCAGCTTATCGGCTTATCGGATCAGCTGATAAGCGGCTTAGCGGCTTAGAAAAAGGGGGGGGGAGGAAAAAAACTCCGCAGGAACTCGCAAGACATTGTTGTCTTGCGAAACAAGCCCATAGGAAATTCGTTTTGCGAAGCACCTCCAAAACGGAAAACCCTTTCGTCTAGCAGGTTTTCCGTCTTGCGAGGCATTCGTCTTGCAGGGCACCACTGTATTGGCTTAGGCATTGGATGACACAGCAATACCAGACTCCACCCCGCACAGCCGGGAGTCATATCAGGGTTAACAACCAATGGGAGGAGCTTGTTGATGCAAATACAGCTGGAAGCTCCCCCGTGACGTCACCGGGGGTCATGCCATGGCCCTAGCCACCAGCAGGGCATCGGACATGATCCACGACAACCGGATTCCTTAATGGAATACCCAAAAGAGGAGGGGTAGATGATGGCCATATCCAATCCCCCAACAGAGCACACCTATTCCAATGCCTAACCGCCAATACCAGAAAGTTGTGATGAATTGCTACGAGGTAGGTGAAAAAACCAAGAGGCTGGTGCCAGTTTGCCAAATGGATAAAATGTCCTTCCAGGCCCCTTGGGCAACCAAGGCAACCAACCAAAGTCCATGGCAAGGTCAATATGTAGAGGAAGCTGACCTAAAAGGGAGGGAGGGAGATATGATGCAAACAGGAACCGACTGGAAACCAAGCACTGCCATGGCTGTTTAAATGTGGCTAGCCCCGCCCACCAGCCGGCCCTATTGGTCGGCTGAAAGGCTTGGCCATGGCAGCAGAAGCAATCAGGAGCAGGGAGTCGAATACGCCTCCCTGCTGCTGCTGGAAGCTGCTCCCGCTCACAACCCCTCCCCTCTGGGAGGAAGAGAGGCCTTCTCACAGTGGCCAGCCAGATACCTCTGGGAAGCATGCAAGCAGAATTCGAACCCTTTCCCCTCCTGTGGTTTCTGGCAACTGGTATTCAGAAGTGTTTCTGCCTCCAACTGTGGAGGCACAGCAGGGGGCCCAACGTGAATAAAAGATTGGGGGGCCTAGGTAAGCCCCAACCCACATAATCAATCATAAGATGCAGCACACCCTTCCCATTTGAATGGCAATGGCCGTCAACTTTGTGGCCCCCCAGACCCCAACCTCGGCCCCTAGGAGTTGGCTCCTATGAGGCACAGCATAGACATCATGGTAAATAGCCATCAAGAGCCTTAATCTTCGTGAATTTGTCTAATTCTCCTTCAAGTTGATAGTCATCACACAATCCAATATGGCTTGGAGCTCTGCAAAGATCCTTGTGTGACTTGGTGTCAGGTTTCGGGGGATCAGATCCCTCCCCTGGGGGCAGTAAATAAGCAGATCAAATGAAAGGAGCTTTCTCGCCAGATGAGTTCTTTAATAATCACGGCGAGAGACAAAGGAATGCATCTCTCTCTCTAAAAATGGCGGTGCTCCTAATAAAGGTTTACCCCCTCCGTCCCCGTTAATCTATGTCACTCCTACATCGGGCAGTCTGAGCTTGTTGCTGTTGCACTTTCTGTTCTATCACTTTCCAACCCCATCTAGTCTTCGGTGAAGGGGGGGGGGGATTCAGGAGTGCAGTCCAAGGACACTGAATCCGCCAGCTGTCTCTCTACTGCCGTTTCCTTTTCTAGCTGTCCCTCACCCAGTATTTCCCAGCTTTCCCCCTCTGGACTATGCCCTTCTGCAAACCACTGTTCTAAATCAATACCATTCCTCCTCAGTCCAGTCCCTGACACTTGGTCCTACTTGAAGGCTTCCCAGGGGTATCTGCTTGGCCCCTGAGAGAACAGGATGATGGGCTAGATGTCATCTTGATGAAAGCCACAGCATACGGCTGTCACCGGAGGCATCTGCTGATAACAACTAGGACTTCACGGCATGGGTTGGGTTCCATTGCAAGAGCATCCTAAGAGAGCCAAGCCAGTTTACTACCCAGGGCAATAAAACCACCCTGCACGCTGTTTTGTCTGCTAGAGAGCAGGTTCTGTCTTGCCTTAGTGATCCTAAAAAAAGAGGCATTCATTACCTGGTTAGAAGATGACACAACATGACTCACGCGCTCTTGCGAAGTCCAAACCTGTCTGTCTTGACCCAGTCACCTGGCAAACACAAAGGATGAGCTCTGAAGGTGGTTACCCAAGACATTTCCCTGCCATCTGCCAACAAGGCAGATGAGCATTGACCGTTCTTGGCACACCTGGGCATTCAGGGCTGGATTAAGCCACACAAAGCATTCTATAGAGGTAACCCCTTGATATAGGAGGTTTACATGACTGTATCCCAACGTGTGAGTTCTCACTGGAAGGACAGATTGTGAAGCTGAGGCTCCAAGACTTTGGCCACCTCATGGGAAGAGAAGACTCCCTGGAAAAGACTCTGGTGTTGGGAAAGATGGAGGGCACAAGGAGAAGGGGACGACAGAGGATGAGATGGTGGGACAGTGTTCTCGAAGCTACCAGCATGAGTTTGACCAAACTGCAGGAGGCAGTGGAAGACAGGAGTGCCTGGCGTGCTCTGGTCCAGGGGGCAAGAAGAGTCAGACACGACTAAATGACAAAACAACAACAACATCCCAACGTGAACGTATGCAGAGGAAGGCGACCAAGATGGTAAATGGTCTAGAGACCAAGCCTTATGAGGAATGGTTGAGGGAGTTGGGGATGAGCCTGGAGAAGACTGAGAGATGCTATGATGGTCACCTTCAAATATCCAAAGGACTGTCTCATGGATGGTGGGTGCAAGCGTGTTTTCAGCTGCTCTGGAGGGTAGGATCTCATGAACTCAAATGACAAGAAAGGAGAGTCCAGCTAAACGTTAGGAAGAACTTTCTGATGGTAAAAGCTGGAATGGACCTCCTTGGAAGGTGGTGGACTCTCCTTCATTGGATGTTTTTAAACAAAGATTCATTAGTGTGATGGCCTGGGACTTGGGCTCAGACCCAGAGGAGTCTCAGTTTGCACTGGATCCTTTGCCTCTCGCGGTGTCTGAACCAAGTCTGGGGCTTGATCCTGAAGAGTCCCAGTCTGCACAGGTTCCCCTACAGCAAACACCAGCTGGGCCGAGTCAGGGCCTGAGCCTGCCCTGGCTCCAGATGCAGGGATTCCCTCGTTGCCTTCAGCTGGGCCATCGCTTACAGCTGCTCCACTGTCAGGGGAGGCTGTCCCCTGGGTCAGGGGAGGCTGAGGCGACCCCTAGGTCTAGTAACCCACCGACGTCTCCCGAGCTGCAGAGACTAAGGTCTGAGAGAAGGAGAGACCTGAGTACTCGCAGGAGGAGAGCTCGCCTTCGGGTGAAACAGGGGGATGAGTCTATGGGGGATGAGGACCGGCCGCTACCCCAACAAAGATAAAAGGTGGTCGGACCCTGCCCCAGGTTGCGGGAGCAACATTGCTGTATGCCAGATCCTGCCTGAGATCCTGTACCTGTCCTTGCCGGGTTTCCTGCCTCGTGTCCTGCACTGGCCCTGTTGGACTGACTCCTAGCGGAACCTCTGGCCCGGTCCTGGACCGCGGTTACCCCCAGGCCCAGCACAATTAGATTGCAAGGGGTTGGAGTAAATAACACTTGGGCATCCCTTGCAGCTCTGCAATTCTACGAAGAAACCCTAGAAGTGTGTGGTGGAATCCAGTTACAGATAGGTAGCCGTGTTGGTCTGCCATAGTCAAAATAAAAAAATTCCTTCCAGTAGCACCTTAAAGACCAACTAAGATAGTTCTTGGGATGAGCTTTCGTGTGCATGCACACTTCTTCAGATACACTGAAACAGAAGTTGCCAGATCCTTCTATATAGTGAGAAGGTGGGGAGGGGTATTACTCAGAAGGGTGGTGGGAATGGGAGATTGGCAGATAGCTGAGATGACATTATACATGACTAAGCCATTTCTCAACTTCTCACCCCTTGCCTTTTCCTGTAAGACCTATTGCAGTCGTTAAGAGTCGTCAACAGGCTCATCTCAGCTATCTGCCAATCTCCCATTCCCACCACCCTTCTGAGTAATACCCCTCCCCACCTTCTCAATATATAGAAGGATCTGGCAACTTCTGTTTCAGTGTATCTGAAGAACTGTGCATGCACACGAAAGCTCATACCAAGAACTAACTTAGTTGGTCTTTAAGGTGCTACTGGAAGGAATTTTTTTATTTTGGTGGAATCCAAAATGCTAAATGTTCCATATTCTGATCTGAGGATTACTTGGTCCTTGAATTAAGAGGTCAACTTCTGCACTGTGTTCCTAAAAGATCTGTGGCATCTTTGACTGCAAGCAGTTTATTTCCCATCCAGTTTCTGCGTGGTGCTGTATGTGTGAAGCCTCCCAGTCTCTCACCATCGCACACCTGACCTTGGCCACGTCCTCGGAGGATGTGCAAGTCGTAAAGGGAGACAGGAATGGGAAAGTGCGGCGTTTTCTGCTACACCGAGCAAATTACCATGCCAATTCATCAAGGCAAACATATGGGGATCTGCTCTCTTCCTGCCTTTGCAACAAAGGCGTTCTTGACTGCAGGCGATGAACTGCAAACCTCTCCAGAAGTTTGCAGAGAGCTGAAACCGCTGTTTCCGACTGGAGTGGCTCCTCTCACCCCTTTGGATACAACACCGAAAAACCTAAGAGCTTGCTGGAGCAGCCCAGTGGCCCACATAGTCCAGCGTGTTGTTGTCACAGTTGCCAACCAGATGCTTGTTGAAAGCCTGCAGCGGCGTAGCGTGAGTTGTCAGCACCCGGGGCAACGCAAGTAATTTGCGCCCCCTAACCCGGGGCAAGGCAAGTAATTTGCGCCCCCCCAACCCCTAACCTGTGAGTTGCCGCTGGCGCTGCCGCCCAAACGACGCCGCGTGCCCGGAGGAGGAGGGGGCAGAGAGGCGAGGAAAATGCAACGGCCCAGCAGCTGCTGCAGCAGCGGCGGAGGCGGGGCTGTGAGGAGGGGCTGCCTGGCGCGTCCTCCGCGGCGAGCGCTGAGAGCCGCTGCCTGCCGGGCGCCTTCAGCACGGACGCGTGCACAGCTCGTCGGTTCCGCGAGACATGCGGCTCCGCTACAGCCTGCGCCCGAGGCTCTTCGGCGACTCCGGAGGCAGCGAGCGCGCCCCCCCAGATGTTGCACCCGGTGCGGCCGGCACCCCTGGCACCCCCCACGCTACGCCACTGAAAGCCTGTAAAGGAGGATTTGAGCCCAAGAGTCCTGTCTCCTTCTGTGGTTTCTATGAACTGGCATTCAGAAGCACCACTGCCTCCAACTGTGGAAGAAGAGCAGAACCATTCTGGCCAGCCACTGATAGAAAGGTAGCGGGTGGCGCTGTGGGTTAAACCACAGAACCTAGGACTTGCTGATCAGAAGGTTGGCGGTTCGAATCCCTGCGACGGGGTGAGCTCCCGTTGCTCTGTCCCTGCTCCTGCCAACCTAGCAGTTCAAAAGCACGTCAAAGTGCAAGTGGATAAATAGGTACCGCTTCAGCGGGAAGGTAAACGGCGTTTCCATGTGCTCTGGTTCACCAGAAGCGGCTTAGTCATGCCATCCACATGACCTGGAAGCTGTACGCCGGCTCCCTCGGCCAATAAAGCGAGGTGAGCACCGCAACCCCAGAGTTGGCCACGACTGGACCTAATGGTCAGGAATCCCTTTACCCTTTACTGGCCGCTTTACTGACAGTTTTTCCGGATCATGTAGCCAGCACGACTAAGCTGCTTCAGGCGAACCAGAGCAACGCACGGAAACGCCGTTTACCTTCCCACCGGAGCGGTACCAATTTATCTAATTGCACTTTTTGGTGTTCTTTCAAACTGCTAGGTTGGCAGCAGCAGGGACTGAGCAACGGGAGCTCACTCTGTTGCAGGGATTCGAACCGACCTTCCGATCGGGACACCCTAGGCTCAGTGGTTTAGACCACAGCGCCACCCGCATCCCTCCAGTAGCCACCCATAGCCCTGTTTGAATGTAATAAAACCTTAAAGTAGTTTACAGTATATATATATATATACACACACATATGTATATATGTATATGTATGTTTTCGTGCAATGCTCTGGTTTGCCAGAAGCGGCTTAGTCATGCTGGCCACATGACCCGGAAGCTGTATGCCGGCTCCCTCAGCCAATAAAGTGAGATGAGCGCCACAACCCCAGAGTCGGCCACAACTGGACCTAATGGTCAGGGGTCCCTTTACACACACACACACACACACACACACACACACACACACACACACAATATATATAACATACAAAATACAGCAAAAGTGATAAGCATAACCAATGCAAATGCATGCAGAAACAGGGGGAAAAAATGGGGAGGGAAAATTTGAAATAACTGAGAATACAACACAGCATTTAACTATCACATATATTTTTTAAAAGAAAAATAGGCAAGTCAATTCATTTCTCAATAAAGCCTTTCCACGTGCTTATCTGTAGAACAGGGGGTTTAGTGAGCCATTCAATTGATTTAACATAGGAGAAAAACTTAAAAGATTCTTTTTTAAATTGACATGGTTTAAGTCTTTATCTTACCATAGTGTGGAGCAAAATGGTGAGCAGCTATTTCCTGTTTCTGAGGAACTTCAAGCCCTCCTAACTTTTATTCCCCCTTAGAGTTCTTCATCTTTAAACCAGATTTGGATTGGCGCACAGCCTTCCAAACAGAGAGCTGTCCTCTGTAGAATTTAACACGTGGTCACTTCACGCTTTAGCTCAGTCTTGCCCAATCTGTTGTCTTCTAGATGTTTTGAACCACAGCTCCCATCAGCCCCAGCCAGCATTGCCAATAGTCAGGGATGATGGAACTTGTAGTATACAGCGGTACCTTGGTTCTCAAACACCTTGGTACTCAAACAACTTGGAACCCAAACACTGCAAACCCGGAAGTAAGTGTTCCAGTTTGAGCACATTTTTCGTAAGCTGAACACGCTCCGTTTTGAGTGCCACGCTTCCGATTTGAGTGTTACGCTGAGGTCTGTTTTGCTATTTCTTTTGCGTTTTTGCGGCTTTTTTGTTTTGCTTTTGTGACTGTGTGGAACCCAGTTCAGCTACTGATTAATTGTGTGACGGCAGTACATTGTTTATTGCTTTCATTTTATGGATCGGCGGCCTCGTTAGATAGTAGCATTCATGTTAAATTGTTGTTTTAGGGGTTGTTTTTAAAAGTCTGGAACAGATTCATCCGTTTTGCGTGACTTTCTGTGGGAAAGCGTGCCTTTGGTTTTGGAATGCTTTGGTTTGGGAACGGACTTCCGGAATGGATTAAGTTTGAGAACCAAGACACCACTGTACAGTCATACCTCGGGTCTGTCCTGGAGTGTCAACACAAGGGGGCTTGTGAAGAAGGCGCAGCAGAGACTGTACTTTTTGAGAATACTAAGGAAAAACCATCTTCCGCAGAAACTGCTGCTTGCCTTCTATCACTGTGCCATTGAGAGCGTGCTCACTTATGGCTTATATGTGTGTTACGGAAGCTGTACTACCCAGGACAGGATGGGGTTGTGCAGGGTAGTTAAGGCAGCAGAGAGCATTGTTGGCTGCCCACTCTCCACCTTAGAGCAGATTTATGCCACAAGGTGCCATAGGAAGGCACTGGACATAGTAAAAGATCCATCGCATCCTGGTCACTGTCTCTTCGAGCTCCTGCCGTCGGGACGGAGATACAGGTCGATGAAGACAAGAACGAGCCGTCTTAAGAACAGCTTCTTCTCCAGAGCGATCTCGGCCCTGAATGGGAAGCCCGGACTTTGAAAGTCATCTAATCTCCCTTGCTGTATTATACTGTATTGTTTAATTAGTGTTTTTATGGAGCAGTCAAGTAATTTCGTTGTCCCCGAAGGGGGCAATGACAATAAAGATATTATTATTATTATTATTATTATTATTATTATTATTATTATTATTATTATTAAAGTTGCTTCAGTTTGAGTGCATTTGGGTTGCGCTCTGCGGTGACCCGGAAGTAACGGAACACATTACTTCCAGGTTTCGCCGCTCACGCATGCGCAGTCAAAATGACGTCATGCACATGTGCGGAAGTGGTGAATCGCGACCCGCGCATGCGCAGACGTGGGTTGCGTTTGCTTCAGGATGCGAACAGGGCTCCGGAACAGATCCAGTTCGTATCCAGAGGTACCGCTGTATATTTAAAAATACTGGGAGAGCAACAGGTAGTGGAGAGCTGCTTTAAGCTGTTGCTCCACGTATGGTGGTCCTTTATGCTATATGGCAAATCAGTTCTGAAGCTAAGAGGTTCTCCCCAAACACAGCTCCGTGATAGAGCAATCATTTTGCATGCAGGAGACTTGGAGTTCAATCTCCGTCATCTTAATTTAAGAGGATGGAGCAGGAAACCCCACTGGTCTTACCCAACTAGCCCTCTGGATCTCTGCCCAGGTCTGCTAATGGCAATTGTAGCTGTACTTTGGCACCTGCTGACAAGTCCCACTGCAGATTCTCATTGTTTCCTCAAGGAGATAAGAGCTTCGATTCAGACAGATGGAGGGAGTGGAGGTGTGAAAAGTGCACAGGCAAGGAAGTGACAGGGCAGTCGATCAAGTTCAGATAGATCCCGGATGAATTAAAGCAAAGGGCCGATTATCGTGACCGGGAGCAAAGCCACGATCACACAAAGATGTTGAGATGAGGCTATAAAGGGAGCACGGACTGATGGGACCAGTCACTTCTGTTTCGGTTTTTTGATAACATTTTATTAATTTTCAAAAAAACAAATTCCAAAAATACAAATTCAAAACAAAACAAAACAAATTGACCT
This sequence comes from Podarcis vaucheri, assembly GCF_965113315.1. NCBI lineage: Eukaryota > Metazoa > Chordata > Lepidosauria > Squamata > Lacertidae > Podarcis > Podarcis vaucheri. The sequence continues at coordinate 5,343,650 of NC_138759.1, forward strand.
CCCCCTATTCCCTTCCTTGGTTTATTTATTTATTATTTATCAACATACCGCATGTCCATTGTTAAGTTTGAAAACCATTTAAATTACCTATTTATAACAAAATTAAAAGTAGTCCTAAAATCCTGCTAATGTGTTAACATCTGTACGATGTTTCTGTATATACCGTATTTTTTTGCTCTATAAGACACACTTTTTCCCTCCTAAAAAGTAAGGGGAAATGTGTGTGCATCTTATGGAGTGAATGCAGGCTGTGCAGCTATCCCAGAAGCCAGAACAGGAAGAGGGAATGCTGCTTTCACTGCACAGCAATCCCTCTTGCTGTTCTGGCTTCTGAGCTTCAGAATACTTTTTTCTTGTTTTCCTCCTCCAAAAACTAAGTGCGTCTTATGGTCTGGTGCGTCTTATAGAGCAAAAAATATGGTGCACAACAAAACATCTTCCATTCTTCCTTAAATTCATTGTCATCTCTTCCTCTTAGTTTCATTGCTTGGCAGGGGGTTGGACTCGATGGCCCTTGGGGTCTATTCCAACTCTATGATTCTATGATTCATTGTCATTTTTGCCATTTCAGCAAATTCCATTAATTTGACTTGCCAATCTTCTTTAGCTGGGAAACTTTCTTCTTTCCAATGTTGTGTTATCAGTGTGCAGCCATAGTTGCATATATAAATAAGTTCTTTTTTGGATCTTGGTAAGTCCACTCTTGTAATACCTAGTAGGAAAGCTTCTGGTTTTTTAAAAACAAAGGTTATTTTAAACATCTTCTTCATTTCATTATAGATCATTTCCCAATATTTCTTTATAATTTTACAATCCCACCACATGTGAAAAAATGTCAGATGGGACCAGTCACTTCTGGTCACGGTTACAGAAGGTGGCCTGGCATTAAGTTGTGTTCTGGGACTGAAATGAGGTTTTAAAAAATAATTCCTAGGAATGCATGGAACGATTTTTAAAAAAAGAAATTTTATTTATCATTTTCAATTTTACAACATTCATACAAATCAAAGAAAGCAAACCCTACACTTAACACTGAATTCCCCCCTTCCATGGTTCTTTTCAACTTTCTTTTACTGCTGCCTATTCTAATTATTCCTTATTATTTCTTTTCCAGATTTTTTTCTCAGTTTATAATCTACTACTAAATTTATTCTAATCCTGCTAACGTTTTGAGCTTACAATAATTTTTCAAATATTCCACCATTTTCCTTTCCAGCCATACAAAATATCGTTTGGAAGTGATTTTCCTTTTCTAATGCATGCATTTATTTTGATGGGTTATGTTTGGGTTCTGCCAGGAGGAGAAAGGAAGAGGCGGGGGCTCAGTCTTGTTGATGTCTGTTGCATTACATAAAACCAAATAAACAAATCTTTAAAAGAAAACCTAAAAAGAAAATAATTCCCTTTGAGTTGCAGCTAACAAAATCATCTCATTGACGTGAGGACTTCTACATGTGCAATGAAACATTCCCTCTCCTACCACTTTCACTTACTGGTCACAATTTATGTGAAATCCAGCATCGCCTGAGCTCTGTGAGCACAGCTTTCTCCTGATTGAAGTGGAGAGTGTTTGAGGACTGGGACCAAAACTATTGTACCACAAACCTTACTGCATGCTTGTGAAACATGGACCACTTATAAACGCCCTTTCCAACTCCTCGAAAAATTCCATTAACGGTGTCTCCGAAAATTTTTACACATCACTTGGGAAGACAGGCGAACAAATACCAGTGTACTGGAAGAAGCAAAGATCACCAGTGTTGAAGCAATGATTCTTCAACATCAACTTCGTTGGACTGGTCATGTTGTGCGGATGCCTGATGATCGTCTTCCAAAGAAACTACTCTATTCCGAACTTAAGAATGGAAAGTGTAGTGCTGGTGGTTGACAAAAGAGGTTTAAAGAATCTCAAATCTAAAAAAATGTCGGTGGACAACTGGGAAACACTGGCCTTCGAGTGCTCCAGTTGGAGAACAGCCTTTACCAAAGGTGTCATGGACTTTGAAGACACTCGAACTCAGGACGCAAGGGTGAAACGTGCTAAGAGGAAGGCACGCTTGGCAAATCCACACCGTGATCAACTCCCGCCCGGGAACCAATGTCCCCACTGTGGAAGGACGTGTGGATCCAGAATTGGCCCCCACAGTCACTTACGGATTCACTTTTAAGACTGTGTTTATGGAAGACAATCTTACTCGGCTAAGAGGGATCGCCAAAGAGAAGACAGTTTATACGGGGGTGGGGGAAAATAAATAAATCCCATCTCACCTCATTCAGGAGCTTTTACTCACTTATTGGGGCCAAGGACTTTGGAAGCATCTCTGGTTAGCCTGACCTTCCCAGACCCTGGTAAGCAGCCCTCTGTCTCATGGCACGAGGTGGGCTGGGGGTTCCCAGAGGTTCCTGACGTTGCACGATTTGCACGCGGACCCCCGGAACTGAACCATCATGTAAAATGCAAGCCCACTGTACAGACAAATGTGTAGGTTTGAGCAGAGCTATCAGCATTTGGCACTGGAAACCCAAATTTATGAACTTGTATAAGATACATGTATTGGAGAGATTTCCATTCTTCCCTCCAAACAATCCCCAAAGTTTCCTCTTCGTTTTGCAAATCTGTATTTCATTTGCCTGTTTTGAAGCTTGCGGCAGACACTGCCAGCTGGAACGGAAATATATCGCCTCTCCATTAACCGAGTCATCGACAGCGGTGTTCGACAAGACTTATTACAAGACCATTTACATATAGGGATGGTGCAATATTTTGAACAATGTCAGCCCGGAGGAGCTGCTTAGTTTCTGAGCGAAAAGAGCTGTTGTCTTCCATGGCCTGCATGTTAACATCCCTGAAACATTTGGCTGACCACTCCATGGGAAGGACTGTGGACAAGATGGACCCTAGGCCTGATCCAGCAGGGCTCCTATTCAGCTACTATTTTTTAAAACTTCTCCAATGAATTTTAAATTAAACAGCAATTTAATTAAATTATTTTTTTTTTAAAAAAAGGTGGGTCCCAAAAATGTCCACCTCAAGTGTCAAAAGCCAGGGGGAAGAGGGGCATCTTCAACATTCTCCAAAAGCTGTGCAATGAGGGTGGGAGACACATATCTATGGGGAAGGAGTTCCATGACTTTGGGGCCACCACAGAGAAGACCCTCGCCCAGGCCACCACCTCTTACGTTCAAGTTTTTAATGGGAAGTTTTTAATGTTTGATGTTTTATCATGGTTTTAATATACTGTTGGGAGTTGCCCAGAGTGGCTGGGGAAACCCAACCAGATGGGTGGGGTATAAATAATAAATTACTATGATGATGAAGCCATGGTTTTCCAAGTAGTGATGTATGGAAGTGAGAGCTGGACCATCAAGAAGGCTGATCGCCGAAGAATTGATGCTTTTGAATTGTGGTGCTGGAGGAGACTCTTGAGAGTCCCATGGACTGCAAGAAGATCAAACCTCCCCATTCTGAAGGAAATCAGCCCTGAGTGCTCACTAGAAGGACAGATCCTGAAGCTGAGGCTCCAAGACTTTGGCCACCTCACGAGAAGAGAAGACTCCTTGGAAAAGACCCTGATGTTGGGAAAGATGGAGGGCACAAGGAGAAGGGGACAACAGAGGACGACATGGTTGGACAGTGTTCTTGAAGCTACTAACATGAGTTTGACCAAACTGCAGGAGGCAGTGGAAGACAGGAGTGCCTGGCGTTCTCTGGTCCATGGGGTCATGAAGAGTCGGTCACGGCTAAACGACTAAACAACAACATGATGATGATTATTATTATTCTTATAAGTGGGTCTGTCTCAAGACTTTGTATCGCTGAGTTGTCCTGTTTACTGGTTGGTTGGTTGAACAAAATGCACACGCCTCTAAGTGATTTACAATGGCCAATAAAAACGGTTAAGAACGTCCAAGTATTAGAAATCACCCCAGAACTGGCCCTACTAAACATCTTCCAAGACAATAATGCCCACTCACATCAATAAAGAACTCATAACCCACCTACTTTCAGCAGCCAGAAGCACCATAGCCACACACTGGAGAGAGGGGGCAGGAGTAAGCATGGACCAATGGTACCAAGTAGTATGGGAAACAGCCTTACTAGAAAAATTAACCAATAAACTGAAACTGACACGGGGACAAATAGAAGAAGATGCCTTCACCCCAGTATGGCTCCCCTTTATCACATACACAGCCCAGCAAGACAACGACAAAACTCCACCAACAACATACAAATCAATATGGCTAACCTGATCCAAAACACCCACCCACCCCACTCACACATGAAAACAAAGACCACCACAGCCAACCACAAATGAACAGCCACACCCTAGGCCAGGGGTCTGCCACCTTTAAGACAAAAAGAGCCACTTGGACCCGTTTCCAAAAAGAAAAAGAAACTGGGAGCCGCAAAACTCGTCATTATAAAAATAACTTTTTTGTCACTTTTTATTATTTCTTTGTTTGACCCCTCAGAATTACTCCTCCTCATAGAAATAAACGTTAAATTAACAAGTTACCTTTTTGTGTGTGTGTGTTCTTCACTCCCCTTCAAAACAGTGACCAGCGTACATGCCCCCCTTTCAATGCTGTGACCAGCGTACATGCCCCTTACAATGTAGCGGGCAGGCGGGCGGGAAGGTGACGTCGGGACGGTGCGTGACTAACGCACGCACCGCCCCCATGCAATGTCACAGCCAGTACAGCGCCCGCCACAGTGGGGAGTGTCGGGGCGCACAATGCGCCTCCTCCCATCGCTAGTATCCACCCCGGAGCCGCGGCAAAGGTGTAAAAGAGCCACGTGCGGCTCTGGAGCCGCGGGTTACTGACCCCTGCCCTAGGCCAACCCCAACCTCTCTCACCAGCAAAGGAACACAAGCAAATAGCAAAGAGAACCTGCACAAATGATGCTGACACAAAACCCACACATACATTAACTAAAATCATCGCCTCCCAACCCCACCCCCACCCACCACGGCCCCCTCCACCTCCTCCCCTCTTTTCTTCCTAATGTAACACTCATGTGTCAACAAATGAAACTGATCTGTAGAAAATGTAACTCGAAAATTGCACATACTTTTGTAACCAAGAAATCTTTAATAAATAAATAAAAAACACACCCAAGTAAAAACAATTAAAACTAAAGAGAGATTAAAACACACCAACATCTGAATGCCTGGATAAAGGTAAAGGGACCCCTGACCGTTAGGTCCAGTCGCGGACGACTCTGGGGTTGCGGCGCTCATCTCGCTTTACTGGCCAAGGGACCTGGCGTACAGCTTCCGGGTCATGTGGCCAGCAGGACTAAGCTGCTTCTGACGAATCAGAGCAGTGCACGGAAACGCTGTTTACCTTCCCGCCGGAGCGGTACCTATTTATCTACTTGCACTTTGATGTGCTTTCGAACTGCTAGGTTGGCAGGAGCAGGGACCAAACAACGGGAGCTCACCCCGTCCCGGGGATTCGAACCACCGACCTTCTGATTGGCAAACCCTAGGCTCTGTGGTTTTAGACCACAGCGCCACCCGCGTCCTGCATGCCTGGATAGCCTTGCCTACACAAAAGTGTTTTAAGCAGGTGCTGAAAAGAATACCGCAAAGGCACCTTCCTTGTTTCAACTGGCAGGGAGGGTAGGCGCTGCCTCAGTAAAATATCAATTTTGTATGAGTGTGGAACAATATTGTGTGGCTGGCTGGCACCCTGTTACCCTTCCAGGACACTCCATTCCATTCCCCCTCTCCCCTGGTTTTTTGTTCCCCACCCAAATGTCAACCAGCACAAACACTGGAGTTTCACCAGCGGTGTCTTGGTTTCATAAGCAATGACATTCTCTGCCTGAAAAATGGATTCAGAGACAGAAAAGCGGGACCTGAACTCAAATGAATACAGCATGGAGGACTCTGGCTCCAGCCAGCCACTCAGCTATGCCCATTTCCAGGAGACTCCATTCCGTTCCCTCTCCTCTGTGGCTTTCCGACTATCTTTTCAGCAATCGTTGGCCACTGAGCATGCTCCTTCCTGGTTGGGCTGTTGGGGGTTTGATTGCTCTTTGGTGGATTTCCCCGGCTCCTGAATATTTTGTGTACTACTGTGAATGGCTGGGTTTCTCTGAGTTTTCTATCATTTCTCTTTTGCGGGTGAATGGTGCAGTTTTGACCATTCAAAGGTTGGCCCTTGGAGAAGGGAACTGACTAGTGGCATATTTAGGATAATGGATTCCCTGCACTCCTGGACTTAAAGGTAAAGGTAAAGGTCCAGTCGGGGTCAACTCTGGGGTTGCGGTGCTCATCTCGCTTTATTGGCCGAGGGAGCCAGCGTACAGCTTCCGGGTCATGTGGCCAGCATGACTAAGCCGCTTCTGGCGAACCAGAGCAGCGCACAGAAACGCCGTTTACCTTCCCGCCGGAGCGGTACCTATTTATCTACTTGCATTTTGATGTGCTTTCGAACTGCTAGGTGGGCAGGAGCAGGGACCGCGCAACAGGAGCTCACCCTGTTGCGGGGATTCGAACCGCCGACCTTCTGATCGGCAAGTCCTAGGCTCTGTGGTTTAACCCACAGCGCCACCCGCGTCCCTCCTGGACTTACTTGGAGGCAAAGGTCTAACAGTACAATGCTGTACAATCTACTCAAAGGTAAGACCTTTGGAGTTTAATGGTGCTTAGCCCCTTAGCTACTTTTGCTAAAGCTGTGCAAGCCACATTCCACTCACTAATTGCAAGAAATTTTAAATGGCAGCTCTGTGAAAACTTCTTGGCACAGAAAGGCCCCTTTCAAGGGAACAGAAGGCAAGCAAGGGATTTGTTCCAGGATAGTAAGAGCAGTGCTGCCATCTTCTGGTTCTTGTGACACATTAATAGGCTGGCAACCGCCTGCCACAAGAGGCAATGGAGTTTGCTTCCGGGGGTGAAGTCAAACTGCTGTGTTTAGTAGCACTGAAGGAACCTCCTTGGGGCACAACCTCGGTGCTGCCCAGATGAGAAGACCCCCCTCTCGTCCTCACTGATGGGGTCCAAACAAAAGCAGGGCAAGACACTTGGCACTAGCTGGGCTTCAGGAGTTGCCGGGAGGAGGCGTACAAGGAGCCATCCCTCGGTCTTTAGAACTCCACTCTGGATTTTGGTATGGTTTACTCCAAAACCTTTCCTTCTCCTGAAGATATCCCTCAAGGCAGCGGAGGTTTAGGATCAGATTTTTCCTTCTCCTAAGTCGGCTCCCTTCCCAGGTTGCCAAGCCCCATCTGCCCCCCATTTCCGTCTACAAAACATGCATGTTATGTACTGAGTTGAATAGGATCCAAAATGCAGCAGTCTGATTGGTCCTAGAACAATAGGATCCAGAATGCAGCAGTCTGATTGGTCCTAGAACAATAGGATTCAGAATGCAGCAGTCTGATTGATCCTAGAACAATAGGATTCAGAATGCAGCAGTCTTGATTGGTCCTAGAACAATAGGATTCAGAATGCAGCAGTCTGATTGGTCCTAGAACAATAGGATTCAGAATGCAACAGTCTGATTGGTCCACAGGAGCCACCCAATCCAGCTCCAGGTGAAAGTGAATCCGCAACCTGATTGGCCTACAGGAGAATTCTGGAATTAGCCAATCACGTGGGGCCCATTGTGTAAATAATGTATATAAAGCATACATTCTGGGGGAACTTCCATTCCTCCTCACCACTATGAGCTGAATAAAGAGCATGAAATCCACTCTCGACTCCGAGTATATTTCAATGCAGAAACCACCTTATTGATCATTGAACTCCCTATTGGTCTTGTATCTTCAATCCACGGGAGCCTGTCTTTGCATGCAGAAGAAGACCATTAATAGGCAGAAGTCTACTAACGTTTGCCTAGTTTAATCAGAGTAGCAATTAGAGCGTTTGAGAAGGAGGGGGATACTTCCTGGTGTGCGTGGAAGGGAATCCCTTAACAGCCACATTCCTTCAAGGCTATTTGTTGCTGTCAACTATTGCTTCACCTGCAGCTTTTTGCCCCACTTTTATTTCCTGGGTGGATCTCCTTCCTCTTTCCCAGCCAATCAGGGATCACAGTATGATCCTGATAACATTCTAAATTGTGTTATAGATAATATTCTTATTGTGTTACGTCTTGTGGGTGCTTTGCTCTTCTCAGGAGGCTTGTGTGGAAGGAGGGCCTGTCAGAAAACCCCACGTTCTGCAGAGACTGGATCCGACATGGAAAACCTCCAGAATGGACCTCCAGAATGGATGCAGTCCCAGCAGAGCCTACAAATTTAAAAGGCACCAAACACAAGCCTTGATTGTCAAGGAAAAACCAGGAATGTACTTTCTGCCTGCCAATTTTTACTCTGTAGTGAAGGAATGGGTTTCCCAAACCCAAAACTGACTGTGCAGTCAGTTTGAAACGGGCACCAAAATCCCTATTTTTCCTTAGCTAAAATCCATTAACTTGAGCTCTGAGTCAATGTATAAACAAAAACCAGGCTGTATAAACAAGTGCTCAGAGCCCTCTCCTTTATCAGTTCATGATGGCAAGGATGGCCTTGGCTGTTCCAGTAGAACAGGGATGACACGTCTACGTCTTATCTTACGTCCTGACCTCACTCTGACGCACAGACCTAGTCTGGGAACAGCGCCAGAGTATGTTCTTGGAGTTGGAGACCTCTTGCTCCAAGATAAGAGTAGGAACAGGAATACCCTTTTATGGTCAGGAGTACAGGAAGGAAAACCCTTTTATGGTTAAGAGTGCCGGAGCAGGAACATCTGTGATGTCAACCTATGTGTACAAGCTGACGTGCTTGGATTCCTGGGGAAGGGGGAGAGGGTGCCTGGAGGATATATATACTGCATGAAATTTCCCATTTCTTTGGACTTGCTGTGGACTGACCACACAAGTGCCTTCTGCTATCCAGAGAGCAGAATTAACTCTTTCTTTGAATCAACCTCGGTGTCATTTGACTTCCTTCCTCCCTCCCGGGAGCAATGCAGACCCAGCCGGTGAACTCCAATAAGGCTACAGTAGCTGTGTTTTCACCTGTACCACACCTGACGTCATATGATCCCAGCCAAAGGGGGAACATATGGTTGTTAGGATATTTCCGTTCTACCTTAAAAGGGAGCAGGATGTTTGTGTCACAGCCTGCGTATTTCCTGTTTTCACAGGATGTTTATGTTTCCTATTGCTTTCGTTTTCCCTCTGTGTCTGGAGACACTGACGCAAGCAGTCATGTCTTTCTTTGTTCTGATCAACGCTGAATAAAACTTGTAAATAATGCTCTCCTGAGTGCGACTTTTGCTGTGCATTATCTGCTGATAGAGTGTGCATGAGCTCTGGAATGTGGCAAGATATTTTCTAGAAACTCATGTCGCTAATTGCTGATACTGCGTGCCTACGGGAGATCGATAGATCATCCGGCAGACGGCTTGGGGCCATGATGGACTTTGTCTCCCTGGCAGTATCCCAACAATGGTGTCAGGTGTGGGGCAGGTGGCTTGGGGGAAACAGCCACAAGGGCTAAATTGGGACTCGCATGTGGCCTGTGGACTGGAAGAGGTCTCTCATGTCTGCTCTACAATATCATCTTCAGCCCCTCCATTTCCCATCGCCTCCGAAAGAAGATTGGATGGCAATTTCTGGCCTGAAAGGGTGGTTTGCCCTTTCAACACAGCACTCACTTTTTGAACAGACTCTTCAGCAAAACTCACCTCTCCACAGATATTGCTACTGGCATATCTTGACGCTCATGTCTTCGAACCTGTCCACAGCTCATTTGCCGACACGCAGAGTGGGAGATTTCTAGAAGTACTTTTGCTTGTTTGTTTTGAGAAAGGAGTAAGGCAGAGAGGCAACAGAACCACAACAGTGAGGAATATATTGATCCAAATAATGCTGAGAGCCATTCGCTCTTGGAGGGGTGATGAGGTCTCTTCTCCTGCTGTGGGCCAAATCTGCTCCTTCTCTTGTGAGTGGCAGGGACTTTTGACACTCCAGATGTCCTGGGAGCAGAGAGAAAGGAATATTATTGCACAGAGACCAACGGGTTGTCGTTTTCTTAAAATCTCAAGATGACAAGCCAACTGTGTCTACAGGTTAAAGGTAAAGGGACCCCTGACCATTAGGTCCAGTCGTGACCGACTCTGGGGTTGGGGTGCTCATCTCGCTTTATTGGCCGAGGGAGCCGGCGTACAGCTTCCGGGTCATGTGGCCAGCATGACTAAGCCGCTTCTGGCGAACCAGAGCAGCGCACGGAAACGCCGTTTACCTTCCCGCCGGAGGGGGACCTATTTATCTACTTGCACTTTGACGTGCTTTCGAACTGCTAGGTTATCAGGAGTTGGGACCGAGCAACAGGAGCTCATCCCGTCGCGGGGATTGGAACCGCCAACCTTCTGATCAGCAAGCCCTGTGGTTTAACCCACAGCGCCACCTGTCTACAAGTTAGCCATCACTAATCCACAGAGAAGCTATGATTCAAAACCTTTCTGCGAGCATGAAATGCATTCCCCCCCCCCCGCGCACTGTTATCTCCTATGAACATTTTGGTACACATCACTTGGCAGGAGAACCACATAGCAAAATCCATGGAGGTTTGAATTTCAAAAGATGGCTGAGATTTGGTTCGCGTCTTGTTTCAGAAAGTGCAAATTGGGAATATTAGCTTATCATTGTGAATCAAATCGCTTTTCTTTCCCATTCTTACTTCAGTCTACAGCTCCATTTTGCCCAGGCCTTCTTAGAGCAGAACAGCATGTTATGTGCCTAAGTAAATAAATAAAATCATTCACCAGCGTTTTAAAACAACACTTCCTTGGTGTTTATGAGACACTTTGATTTGATACAAAGCTCATGTATTGACACAGAATGCAAACGAAGAACATGCAACTTATCATTTATGAAGGACCAGGTGCGCAGCCTGGGAGTCATTTTGGACTCACAGCTGTCCATGGAGGCGCAGGGCAATTCTGTGTCCAGGGCGGCTGCCTACCAGCTCCACCTGGTACACAGGCTGAGAGCCTACCTGCCCGCAGACTGTCTCGCCAGAGTGGTGCATGGTCTAGTTATCTCCCGCTTGGACTACTGCAATGGACTCTATGTGGGGCTACTTTGGAAGGTTACCCGGAAACTGCAACTAAGGCAGCAGCTAGACTGGTGACTGGGAGTGGCCGCCGGGACCATATAACACCAGTCTTGAAAGACCTACATTGGCTCCCAGTACGTTTCCGAGCACAATTCAAAGTGTTGGTGCTGACCTTGAAAGCCCTAAATGGCCTCGGTCCAGTATACCTGAAAGGAGCGTCTCCACCCCCATTGTTCTGCCTGGACGCTGAGGTCCAGCGCCAAGGGCCTTCTGGTGGTTCCCTCATTGCGAGAAGTGAGGTTACAGGGAACCAGACAGAGGGCCTTCTCGGTAGTGGCGCCCGCCCTGTGGAACGCCCTCCCTTCAGATGTGAAGGAAATAAGCAGCTATCCTATCTTTAAAGGACATCTGAAGGCAGCCCTGTTTAGGGAAGTTTTTAATATTTAATGCTGTATTGTTTTTAACATTTGATTGGGAGCCGCCCAGAGTGACTGGGGAGACTCAGCCAGATGGGTGGGGTATGTATGTATGTATAAATAAATAAGTAAATAAATAAAATTATATGTTCAGGTGGCAAAGTTATGCACCCTCCCACAAACCCATTGATTCTCCCTTAAAAGTCCTCCCTAGTCTCTCTTTCCCTCTCCCACATCTGATGCCAAATGATAAGACTCCGTCAGTCTCAGACAGCATGGCAAACAGTAAGGGGCAACGGGAGCTCTATAAATGGATGACACCACATTCAGACCCTTCAGGGGTTCCTATTTTCCCACGACAGCTCTGGATTTACCATCCTGGTTTCTGATTTCAACCCGGAATGTCCTGCTTTTCCTTAGGCCGTCCCTGTTTTCATTGGAGAAAAGTTGGAGGGTATGGAGTTAACTGACCCCCGAGCCATCTGAAGGCAGCCTTGTATAGTTTTTTCTAATGTTTAATGTTTTGCTATGTTTTTATATATGTTGGAAGCTGCCCAGAGTGGCTGGGGCAACCCAGTAAGATGAGCCGGGTATAAACAACAACAACAACAACAACAACAACAACAACAACAACAGGACGTCCCTATTTTCATTGGAGAGATGTTGAAGAGCATGCACAATGGCTATGCTTGGTGTAGCCTATCCCTTCTGGATCAAGAGTGGCTGGGGTAGAGGTAAAGGACCCCTGAATGGTTAAGTCCAGTCAAAGGCAACTATGGGGTTGCAGCGCTCATCTCGCTATTCAAGCTGAGGGAGCTGGCGTTTGCCACAGACAGCTTTCCGGGTCATGTGGCCAGCAGGACTAAACTGCTTCTGGCACAATGGAACACCGTGACAGAAACCAGAGCGCATGGAAACACCATTCCCGCCACAGTAGTACCTATTTATCTACTTGCACTGGCATGCTTAGAACTGCTAGGTTGGCAGGAGCTGGGACAGAGCAACGGGAGCTCACCCTGTCGCAAGGATTTGAACCGCCGACCTTCTGATCTGCAAGCCCAAGAGGCTCAGTGGTTTAGACCACAGCGCCACCCGCATCCGTACAGCGGCTGGGGAAACGCAGCCAGATGGGTGGGGTATAAATAAATCATCATCATCATCAACAACAACTTAATGGTATCTAAAGGATGATTCTAGACGATTTTTAAAACTATCAAACCAATCTTGAAGCAACAATTGCATTGCCCTTTCCGCTCTCCCCTGCTTTCTCGCTTCCAAAGAGGGATGCTCAAGGAATTTGATCTCTGCAAATTCTGAATCCCAATGCAAACTTCCCATGCGTGAACTGAAAGGTGGTTCTCCAACAGCTGCGAGAGGTACTTACGGGACCAACCTCACTCGTAGAGTTCTTGGACGGAAGCGACTTCCATGATGGTGCTGGGTTGCCCCCACATGGGGGCAGACCTTTGGGTGATGCTGCTCCTGCTTCGGCCGGCAACTTTCCTCCTCAGCAGATCTCCGCCCCACTTCTTGAGCAGGCAGGCAGTCACCTCAGAAGCTGCCACTTGAACGTCGTGGCTGGGCGCCGCCTCAAGCTTATCGAGCGCTGAAACAGGAGGGGCAGATGTGTCAAGGGACCAACTCTTCAAGTAACAAGAGCCGATATGCCAATAGAACCTAACTACCACTACTATAAGGGATTCGGGTGGTGCTGTGGGTTAAACCACAGAGCCTAGGGTTTGCCGATCAGAAGGTCGGCAGTTCGAATCCCTGCGATGGGGTGAGCTCCCGTTGCTCGGTCCCTGCTCCTGCCAACCTAGCAGTTCGAAAGCACGTCAAAGTGCAAGTAGATAAACAGGTACCATTCTGGCGGGAAGGTAAACGGTGTTTCCCTGCGCTGCTCTCATTCGCCAGAAGCGGTTTAGTCATGCTGGCCACATGACTCCCTCGGCCAATAAAGCGAGATGAGCACCGCAACCCCAGAGTCGGCCACGACTGGACCTAATGGTCAGGGGTCCCTTTACCCTTTACCTTTTACCACTACTATATACTGCTGCTGCGTTGGCTCAGTTTTTTCCCTTTTAGCCTTCTGGGTCCTGCAGAATTCGGCTCCTGCAGGCTAAAAAGGAAAAAAACCGAGCCAAAAAACTGAGCCATGGATAGTGCATATGCGGGACAGGCGATTGGTTGCAGCCGCGAACAGGAGCTTTTCAGCGGCGATTGGGTGAGTGATTGGTGGCTGTGGCAAGGGCTGCTTAGGATTGGCTGTGGTGGCGGCAATTGGGTGGGTGATTGGCAGCTGGTGGCAGCGAGCATTCAGACGCTTGTTTTCTTCTGTGATGCATGCGATGGGCAGCGTTTGTCAGTCGGGTAAGTGATTTTCGGCTCAACAACTTTGGGCAATCCTCCCCATTTTCTTAAATTGGAGACCCCAAATGTAGGTGGCGTCTTATATACGGGGGCGTGTTATAAACAGAAAAATACGGTATTTTGTGGGATGTTATCCATTGGAGCAGTCAAATACAACATTCCTTGTTTCCCTAGAGTGGACACAGGCACGGGGATGTTACTCCAGCCAGTATAGCTTCCTGTTCCACTGGTCTGGAGCGTCCTCCCCCTGCGTGTGACCAGGGAGATGGGCGTGACTCTGGCTGACTCCATAAAAAAGCCGAGTCATGCAGCCATTTCTCTCTCTTGATGCCATGATGTTCTCCTGCAGCCATTTTTGTTCTCTTGATGCTGTTCTTTTAATGTATTTTGCTGTCTGCTGGCTCTCAGCCAACAGCACATGGGCTCAATTCCCATAAGGGATGAACTCACACTATGATCTGTTACTTTTATATGCCTGTTGTCTTTGTCCATGGAGTTTTCTTGGCAGGGATACTGGAGTGGCTTGCCGGTTCATGCTCCATCTTAAAAAGTATCTTTAAAAGATGCATCTTAAAAAGCAGAGACATCACCTTGCCAACAAAGGTCCATAGTGATGTATGGAAGTGAGAGCTGGACCATAAAGAGGGCTGATCGCCGAAGAATTGATGCTTTTGAATTCTGGTGCTGGAGGAGACTCTGGAGAGTCCCATGGACTGCAAGAAGATCAAACCTCTCCATTCTGAAGGAAATCAGCCCTGAGTGCTCACTGGAAGGACAGATCCTGAAGCTGAGGCTCCAAGACTTTGACCACCTCATGAGAAGAGAAGACTCCCTGGAAAAGACCCTGATGCTGGGAAAGATGGAGGGCACAAGGAGAAGGGGACGACAGAGGACGAGATGGTGGGACAGTGTTCTCGAAGCTACCAGCATGAGTTTGGCCAAACTGTGGGAGGCAGTGGAAGAAAGGAGTGCCTGGCGTGCTCTGGTCCAGGGGGTCACGAAGAGTCGGACACGACTAAATGACTAAACAACAACAACATGTTCTGTAACTACAAGCTGAAGCCTGCCTTCAGGGATCATACTGCGAACTGAATGCGAGTAAACTTCTTGTCACCTTTAAGGAAAGACTCTTGCTTCTATATTCTTTTAAAAGGGATAAAAGGGGACACCAGGAAGAATCTAGTCTGATCAAGCCAGACTGGATTGCTTAACTAATGAAGTTGAAACGAATCTGCAAACTACCTTCCTGCCCTATCAAGGGGAATGTGTTTTTTTAAGGACGTGCAAGAATAAGAGTAAAATAATTCAACCAGGAGGGGGAGTTAAGGGAAGTCAATTAAGATTTGTGGTTCAAATTTCTGGATGTGAATATTATTATTGTTTTTCATTTTTGTTATTTTGGGAAAATTAATAAACTGTTATCCCAAAATTGGGGGGGGGGAGAGAGGAATGTGCTTTGCTACAAGACTCATTAGCCACCTTCCACCTGCCTTGCTCCACCCTCTAGTCTCCGCTTCTCAATTTGATTGTATTATTTTATGTACTGTGGCTTTCCGTGATTATAGTTTAGAAATTATTTATTGCAACTGTTGAGTTGATTTCTGTTTAACTTTTTTATGTTATGTATTATTATTTTATACTACTCTAATAATTGTTGAATGTTACTTTTTGATGTAGGTTGCTTATTTTAAAGTTTTGCTTTATTAACACTTTTTTAGATTGCTATAAGATGTGCATTTTTTGTTTCTTCAGCTTGTAAGCCGCCTTGAGTATTGTAAAATATTATTGTAAGAAAGACGGTATACAAATAAAAAAATGATGATGATGATGATGATGATGGATGGAAGGAAGGATAATATTGAATCAATATATCCTCTCTGACCATCCTTAACATTCCCACATATTTTCTGTGCAATTCGCTACTTGCATTGTTAGAAAACTCCTACAATGGAAGGGAGAAAAAGGAGAAACATATCCTTGAGCAGGCCTTGCAAGCAGAGCTGCTGCTGCCCTCATTGGAAACCCTGCAGAGGTGACTTTTGAATGACTTACAGGCCAGCAATAGCAGCCGCAAAGTTTCGTCTAGTTCTGTGAGCTGCATGCAGTCCAGAATGACTCCTGGAGGAAAGAAGTTAAACAAGGATAGGTCAGGTATCTGATGCCATCTTAGCTATAAAATCCCCAGAGCGGTTTAATAATAATAAAAATAATAATAAATTTTTATTTGTACCCCGCCCGCCCTGGCCAGAGCCGGGCTCAGGGCAGCTAACATCATAAAACTAACACAGTATACAGTCATACCTCGGGTTACAGACGCTTCAGGTTGCACGTTTTCGGGTTATGGACGCGCCGAAACCTGGAAGTACCGGAACGGGTTACTTCCAGGTTTCAGCGCTCGCGCATGCGCAGATACACTAAATCGCGCTTTGCGCATGCGCAGAAGCGCCAAATCGCAACCCACATCTGCGCAGACGCGGCGCTGCAAGTTGCGGACGCTGTGGGTTGTGAACGTGCCTCCTGCACGGATCACGTTCGCAACCCGAGCATCCACTGTACAAAGAACATAAGAACATGAAAACAGGCAATCAATTAATTAAAATACATCTTAAAATTAGTTCAGAGCAAATTAAAATCTGGACAGATGGCAGTCCGCGGGTAAAATTGAGAGTGGTTTAACAATCAACAGCCCTTTCCACGGAACTCTGGGAATTGTAGTTCCGGAAGGGGAGCAGGGGTCGTCCAACAACTCACGGCACCTGTCCCAAACTACACTTCCCAGAATTATTTGGGGTTGGGGAGCCCAGAGTGGTATAATAGTGAAACTTACCAGAAAATAAGAAATCAAGATAACAAGCTTTTTTATAAAAGAATGGAAATGATTGACTGAATATTTACAAACTGTAGACAGATAAGAACATTGGCAGCATAATTGTAATAACCTGCATTTTTATAAGAGTATGTATTTAAAGGAGATGAATATACAAGCAAACTGATTTAATTTGGATATGCAGAAAATATGAAAAACAAATTTAAGGAACTGAAGAAAGAGGGGGAAGGAAATCAAGTTTTGAACTATTAAAGTGATTGAAATGTATAAAACTGAAAATCATAAATAAAATATTCTTTAAAAAGCACGATGCGGTATAATAGTGTAACATGAGTGTGAGATTCCTGGACTTGTCATACTGTAAATCTGATAGAATCATAGAATCATAGAGTTGGAAGAGACCACAAGGGCCATCGAGTCCAACCCCCTGCCAAGCAGGAAACACCATCAGAGCACTCCTGACATATGGTTGTCAAGCCTCTGCTTAAAGACCTCCACATCTCTAACCTGGTGCCTTGCAGATGTTTTAATCAATCAACCAACCAATCAATCAATCAATTAAATCAATCAATCAATCAATCAATCAAATCAATCATTAGACTTATTAGTAGCTGGCTATCTGAAAGGTCTCCAAGTGATTTGCATTTAAAAACTTAAACAAAATTACATTACACCATGGACCATTCACATGAAACACCGACGTTCTCATGCAAAGACCAAAAGACCAACAACTCATGTTCACAGGCGGACAGAGAAAACTACGTCTCCCATCAGCCCCCGGCGGCCTGGCCTCTCACCTGACAACTCAAGGGCTCTGATCTGGATCTCTTCCCACCTGCTTTGGAAATAGGCTTTGGTCTTTTTCAAGAGCTCTCTCCTCATCGCTGGGTGGCTGTTTACCTGACATTGACCAAACACAACATTCTCATTAGCTTCCTTGGCTGCAAATAAAATAAAATAAAATAAAATAACATAAAATAACATAAAATAACATAAAATAACATAAAATAACATAAAATAACATAAAATAATAAAATAAAATAACATAAAAAGAGGCAATAGTGATACAACAAAATGACTCTTCTTTTTTAATTTTAATTTTAATTTTTTAATTTTAATTTTAATATTTTAATTTTAATTTTAATTTCCTGTTTAGGGAAGCTTTTAATGTTTGATGTATTATGGTATTTTAATATTTTGTTGGAAGCTGCCCAGAGTGGCTGGAGAAGTCCAGCCAGATGGGCGGGGTATAAATAATTTTAATTTTAATTTTAAGCTGATAGATCACACTGTAGTGCCTTTTGTGACAAATTTCCCTTTTGTGAGTTTCATTACCAAACACGGTGCTGTGCGTTTTATAGAAATTAAATATACAAACAAAATCAACAGGCATTTCCCATCTCTTCCCTGTCGTCGTCCCCCTTCTGTAATACTGGGTGTGGAGTGGCCAGTTTCTGAATTCTTGAGGCCTCCTCCACTCTTAGGAACCAGAGAAGCATGTCCCCTCGCGGGCGGCTCTGTTGCAGAATACAGCTGTGACAACTCAGCGCTAAGGCTTTAAACCATATGGTTGGGGGTTCGAGTCCACCCAGGGACAGCTGTGGGCGGGATTCATGCATCACAGGGGGGTTGAGCTAGATGACCCCAGGGAGTCCCTTCCAACTCGGCAACGCTTCTATGATTTCTCAACTTCACTGCCGCCTTCCTGCCACTCTGCCACAAGGACACTGCACTTATAGCAGGCCTAGGCAAACTCGGCCCTCCAGATGTTTTGGGACTACAACTCCCATCATCCCTGACCACTGATGGGAGTTGTAGTCCCAAAACATCTGGAGGGCCAAGTTTGCCTGTGCCTGATTTATAGCCTCCTCATTCAGGGATCTCTTTGTCTCTCACCAGCTGCTTGCATATGTGCATGCGTAAATTTGGGAGCCCCAAACTGCTGGTGGTGTACAGTTCTTCCAGATGGACTCTCAATTTCCCTTTGGCCAAAAATGGCACCGAATGTAGAAATGCGGCTCTGCAGGCCTGAAAGAAAGAAGAGAGAGGGTGTAGGGGGAAAGCAGAACTGTGCAGTTCCAGAATTATCAGTAGGCTCCTTCAAAGACGTGAATGCACTGCAGGAAAATAATAATAATTTACAGAAACCAAACTGTTGGAAGGAAAATACTGCTCTCTTTCCCTTATGGGGTATCTAAGAGCCCGTATAGAGTCCTTAAGTAGGTTTTCAATCGGAAGGAGAAAAATAACAGAGGCATAGCTGTCAACTTACAGATTTGAAAATAAGGGACCAGCAGCCTCGAAAATAAGGGATCAGCAGCCAAAATAAGGGATTTCAGACAACCAGCTCCTTTCCTTTGCCCCATAACAGTCAATCGAAGGAGCCTCCAAAACAAATCCAAAAGCCCCCCCCCCATGAGATTGCCGCCCACCATTGTACTCAACCACCTCCTTTCCTTTCCCCCACCATGTGCCCCCGCTCCAGACAGACCTTTTCCCCGGCAAGGGTGAGTGGGACGTCGATGGCGTAACCATCCGATTCCAAGCACAGGTATGTTCAGCTTCTGAGCCCCTCCGAGCCAAAAGGCAGAAAGCCCAGCTAGCAGCCAAACGAAGCCTCAAGCGGTGGTTCCCACAGTGCAGCAACCCAGCAAAGGGGATGCAGCAAGGAAAACCACCGTCACCTCTCTGCTGGGAAGCGCTGAGCAAAGGCGAGTCCCCAGGCAAGGCGGCCGATTTGATTGGCACAAGGCATGCAAGCTCTACCCCCCAGTCGTTCTTAGACTCCTTATTGGGTGAGCAATTCAGCCAAGCAACCCAGTTGGAGCCTCCCTCCTCCCTGGCCGGCAGGGAGGGAGGGAGGGAGGGAGAGGAGCTGCTTCCTTTGAAACCCGGGAAATTTAAGGGACATCATCAATAAGGGACAGGAGCGGGAAACAGCGCTGGGATAAGGGAGTTTCCTGCCAAATAAGGGACGGTTGACAGCTGTGAACAGAGGCCAACCAGAGAATATTGAGAAGCAAAGCAGCTAGTAAGCCTGATCTTTATTAAACTGTTGCAACAGGGTCCCCCGCTCACCCCACGCAGGGAGGGAGGAGAGGAACCTAGAACAATGGTGTGCAAGCATTTATATAGACATTTGAAAATTGCCTCCCCTGTAGCTCAAGACCACCCCCCAAAACATCATACATGCAGTCTACAGCAGAAAGCCTGTCTGCCAGGATACCCGATAATGGTCACTGCTTGCTTTTACCTGGGCATCCTGGCCATTCTTTTGTGATGTTCAATACTCAGTTCCTGAATCCAGGTTACAAGCTCACCTTATTCATACACAGATACGCCCTTAAGACAGGATTTCTGAGCAAAGAGACAAAGGGGAGGAAATTTTCCCATTTCCTTCCTCCTTGCAGAGAAACATTTGAGGTCAATTTGGGAGAGTCAAAATGGTTTCAGGATTGCTCTCCTGTACTATTTCAGACACACTTACGTATGTGTTTGCCTTGTAAATTTATGGACATATGATTTATATATATGAGACCTCAGAACTCCTATAACATAAACATTGAGCATGACAGATTTACTTCTGCGTAGACACATTTAGGATTGCACTGATCTAGGAGGTGCCAGTCTAGACAGTTATTATGAGAGATCTCTCAGAGATCAAATTATGCAGGAACCTCTACTTTGGGCCTCACTCTGTGCCATCGTAACGTGACTTTGCCAGGAGGCAACGGCTAAGGAACTATCACTTTCCTTTGGTATTCAGTGACCCTGATGGGATGGACGGGGCTCTGGGTCTTACCTCAGACACCTTGGGATTGGGGTCCCACTGGTGAATCAGAAGTGGCACCAAACTCTTCCTCGCTTGCTCGGCAAAAAAAGTTCTGTATCTGAATTTGGGCAAGTCAGCCAGGATGCCAAAAAGATGGAATGATGCCTCGCGAATCTCCGCATCAACCTGTAGGCAGGAAAAGAAACAACCCGCAACCGATGATCATTCTTTATTTATAATTTCATAAAATGTATACACTGCATGATAGTAAAAGAAATCAGCAACTGCATAGAGAGATTTTACTTTCTTGGGCTCCATGATCACTGCAGATGGTGACAGCAGCCACGAAATTAAAAGACGCCTGCTTCTTGGGAGAAAAGCAATGACAAACCTAGACAGCGTCTTAAAAAGCAGAGACATCGCCTTGCTAACAAAGGTCCGTATAGTTAATCTATGGTTTTCCCAGTAGTGATGTATGGAAGTGAGAGCTGGACCATAAAGAAGGCTGATTGCTGAAGAATTGATGCTTTTGAATTCTGGTGCTGGAGGAGACTCTGGAGAGTCCCATGGACTGCAAGAAGATCAAACCTCTCCATTCTTAAGGAAATCAGCCCTGAGTCTCCTTCAGCACCAGAACTGCTCACATGCTTACCTTCCTGCCACAGCGGTATCTATTTATCTACTTGCACTGGTGTGCTTTTGAACTGCTAGGTTGGCAGGAGCTGGGACAGAGGAACGGGAGCTCACTCCGTCGCGGGGATTTAAACCACTGACCTTCTGATCGGCAAGCCCAAGAGGCTCAGTGGTTTAGACCACAGCGCCAATCGCGTCCCTTAACTACCACCCAAGACCAATCCACAGCTTCCTGGAGGGTCCATTGCGCAACATCACTGCAGAGCATCCCTTCCCTATAGCAGAGATGAGCTGGCAGCAAGCAATGGCAAGGGCTGTAGCTCATTGGCAGAACATCTGCTTCGTATGCAAAAGGTCCTAAGTTCAATCCCCATTGGCGTCTCCAGGCAGGGCTAGAAGAGCCTTTTGGCTTGAAAGACTGGGAGAGTCACTGCCAGTCAGTGCAGATGACATTGAGTTAGATGGAACCATAGTCTGACTCATTCATTGCAAGGCAGTTTCCTATGTTCATCATGGGAAGGTAACCTGAAACACAAAGTCGGATCTCAGGAAAATTTGAAGGGTGGGGTTGTGGTTTAACGTGTCCAGAGGAGGGCAACCAAAATGGTCAAAGGCCTGGAAACGATGCCTTATGAGGAACGGCTAAGGGAGCTGGGCATGTTTAGCCTGGAGAAGAGGAGGTTAAGGGGTGATATGATAGCCATGTTCAAATATATAAAAGGATGTCACATAGAGGAGGGAGAAAGGTTGTTTTCTGCTGCTCCAGAGAAGCGGACACGGAGCAATGGATCCAAACTACAAGAAAGAAGATTCCACCTAAACATTAGGAAGAACTTCCTGACAGTAAGAGCTGTTCGACAGTGGAATTTGCTGCCAAGGAGTGTGGTGGAGTCTCCTACTTTGGAGGTCTTTAAGCAGAGGCTTGACAACCATATGTCAGGAGTGCTCTGATGGTGTTTCCTGCTTGGCAGGGGGTTGGACTCGCTGACCCTTGTGGTCTATTCCAACTCTATGATTCTAGGATTCTAGGATTCTCTCACTGGCTTACATCACTCAGGTAGGTGATGGTCTTCATAGAGATGTCTTTGAACATGAAGCCCACATCCTGCCTTTTCAGGTGAGGAAAGACCAGGGCAAGGGCTTTGAGACCCTCCAGCACCACATTTGCGTCGTACAACGTTCCCAGGAAAATAGCCACAATGGTCCTCTTCTGCTGTTTCACCTGGAAGGGAGGACATGAGATGAGCACCCATGATATGGCAGAGAGGCAAGAGTCCTTTTTCAAAATACTCATTTTATCTTCGTGACAGATGCAATGATATATACAGAACAAAAATGGGGAGGGGGGGACTATAAAATCCATAATCCCTTATGTGAAATAATTTACGAGGCCAAATTAAATATATCGACCAGCAAGCACACAGATACACTTTAGCATTTATTCTTAGTAAATACGCCTGGGGGAAAAAAAGAAGTCTAATTAAGTCTAAGTCAATAGATATGTGGCTTCTCAAATAACCTCAACTGCCTCTTGGCTTAGTTTAGAGCGGCTGTGATTTTGCCTGCAGTACAGTGGTACCTCGGGTTACAGACGCTTCAGGTTATATATGCTGCAGGTTACAGACTCTGCTAAGCCAGAAATAGTACCTCGGGTTAAGAACTTTGCTTCAGGATGAGAACAGAAATCGTGCTCCGGTGGCATGGCGGCAGCGGGAGGCCCCATTAGCTAAAGTGGTGCTTCAGGTTAAGAACAGTTTCAGGTTAAGAATGGACCTCCAGAACAAATTAAGTTTTTAACCCGAGGTACCACTGTATATAGAAATGAGCAAACCAGTGATATTTTAGGGAGTAGGCTAGCAGGCCATGACTTACATCACAGGAGCCTACACAACACCAAACACTGTTACTGTATGTAGGTTTTATTTTATTTGTACATCCAGATTTTTTCCCTTTAAATTTTTTTGGGGCCCCCAAGAGAGTGGGGCCCCTAAGCTATAACTTGCTTAGCTTATACAGTGGTACCTCGGGTTACATACGCTTCAGGTTACAGAGTACCTCGGGTTAAGAACTTTGCTTTAGGATGAGAACAAAAATCGTGCTCCGGCGGCAGGAGGCCCCATTAGCTAAAGCGGTGCTTCAGGTTAAGAACAGTTTCAGGTTAAGAACGGACCTCCGGAACGAATTAAGTTCTTAACCCGAGGTACCACTGTATACAGAAACATCGTACACTGTATTGAATAAAATTCTCCCACTGCTCTAATGAATCATTTGGTCCTTCCATAAAGAGTTTGAAATACTTTTTTTTAAAAAAAAGATATTTATTAAAGTTGTTAAAGTATAACAGTAAAAATGAAAAATAAAAAGAAACATACAAAATAAAAACAGTTTAAAAAAACACACATTGATTTTCCATAACATATTTTCCTTACACTTATTTCCCAGGACCTCCTCATACCTCCCTTTTTTGTATTCCACTTCATTTTGTTAGTTCAGCAAATCCTTACCATTGAGCTTTTACCCTTTTGCAAACCTTTTTTCCTATCTCTTAAAGCATTACAGCTGGAAACCACTTAGTTTCTATCCAACATCCTTCTAGCATTCATTAATTTTACAATATTTCTGTAAATCGTCTTTAAATTTCTTCCAGTCTTCTTTCACCATCTCTTCTCCCTGGTCTCGGATTCTGCCATAAAGAGTTTGAAATACAGCGCAGGGTTCCTCATTGTCAGCTGAAGCCCTCAGCAAGGACTACCATTTGCGCAATGGGACTCCCCCCCTTCTTCCCACATGCACCCCCAAAACTGGCTTGGGGGGGTGTCTGGAGCAGTGCTTGGAGCAGGGGGAGAAAGAGGATTGTTCTCTCTGGCAAGCCGAAATGTTAGAATCATAGAATTGTAGAACTGGAAGGGACTCAGAGGATGGTCTAGTACAGGGGTTCAGCAACATTTTCCAGCCATGGGCTCGTCCACCTGTTAGGATATACCGGTAGTTCCGTTCCACCTTAGAAGGGAACAGGCATGACTGTTGTGTGTCGCACTTGCTGGGAACTTCCGTTTGTATATTGCTTTTGCTTTTAGCTGCTTGCTGGAGACGAAGGGAAGCAGGCATGCTTTTTCCTTTGTTGTTGTTTTTTTAAAGATATTTATTAGAATGTTACAAACAAACAAAAAAGTTACAGAATTAAGGATAAAAAATAGAACAGAATAACAACAATAAAAGAAAAAGAGATACAAAAATACAAAGACAAAATACATAAAAAGTAAAAAGAAAGTTAGAAAAAAAAGAATCACTATTTTCATGTGTTATATTTCAATTACTTGTTTCCTGACCTCCTCACACCCCCCTTTTTTGTATTCCAGTTCAAATATTTAATTCAGCAAATCCTTACCCTCTATCATTTATCTTTACTTAATATCTTAACCTATTTATAACTATATATTTCCAACCATTGTCAATCCGTATTTACATATTCTTATTAATCTTTTTACCAATACCACTTATTTTCAATCCAACATCCCTTTAACATTCATTAATTTTACAGTATTTCTGCAAATAGTCTTTAAATTTCTTCCAGTCTTCTTCCACCACTTCTTCTCCCTGATCTCGGATTCTGCCGGTCATTTCTGCCAGTTCCATGTAGTCCATCACCTTCATCTGCCATTCTTCCAGTGTGGGTAAATCTTGTGTCTTCCATTACTTTGCAATCAATATTCTTGCTGCTGTTGTTGCATACATTAAAAAAGTTCGGTCCTTTTTTGGCACCAATTGGCCGACTATGCCCAAGAGAAAAGCCTCTGGTTTCTTCAGAAAGGTATATTTAAATACCTTTTTCATTTCATTATAGATCATCTCCCAGAAAGCCTTAATCTTTGGGCACCAGACATGCTTTTTCCTTTGAACTATGCTGAATAAATGCTGTAAATATGCTTATACGTGGCTCTGTCCGCCACTTCTGCTGTGAGAAGATTTATTCACTCTGCTGATAGAGTGTGCTAAGTCTCTAAATGTATCTGAGGCTCGTGTTGCTGTTTGATGCGGTTCCAAGGGAGACCGGTGATCGCCCGGCTGCCGGCCGGTAGCTGGAGCCAGCTGGGGTCCTGCCTGATGCCCCCGTCTCCCCGGCACTATCCCAACACCGCTGTCCCTCAGACCATGTGGTGGCCCGGACTATATTTTGGGAGGTGGGGGAATGAATGCATTCCTGTGCCCCACAAATAACCCAGAGATGCATTTTAAATAAAAGCACACATTCTACTCGTGTAAAAACACGCCGATTCCTGGACCATTCGTGGGCCGAACTGAGAAGGCAATTGGTACAACAGCAGCAAGAATACTCATCGCAAAGTATTGGAAGACACAAGATCTACCCACCTTGGAAGAATGGCAGATGAAGGTGATAGACTATATGGGATTGGCAGAAATGACTGGCAGAATCCGAGACCAGGGGAAAGAGACGGTGGAAGAAGATTGGAAGAAATTTAAGAACTATCTTAAGAAACATTGTAAAATTAATGAGTGTTAAAATAAAAAGAAAGGTTAACAATTAGATAAAATTAAGGGTGAGGATTTGCTGAACTAAATATTTGAAATTGGTACGCAGAAAGGGGAGGTATGAGGAGGTCGGTGAGGTAGGTTTTAAGAAAATAAGGATTTGAAATTATACTTGTTTTTTCTTGTTTGTGTTTGTTTGTATTGTTGTGTTTGATTGTACAATTTGTGAAAACCTAATAAATATTTATATATATAAAAAAAGAGAAGGCAATTGGGCCAGATCTGGCCCCCGGGCCTTAGGTTGCCTAGTCCTGGTCTTGTATAACCCTTTGCAATGCAGAAATATGTTCCATACGGGGCTTGAACCTGCGACCTTGGTGAAATCAGCACCACAATCTAACCAACTGAACTATCCAACTTGTACAGACAGAACGATCAGAAGACCAGGATGTCGAATTCCACAAAATACACAGCAAAACAAAAAGCAAACCAATAACCCCCCTTCTACGAGCACATTAAAAAAAAGCCATAGGATGTTAATCAGCCAAATGCCTAGCTAAAGAGGAACATTATCGCCTGGCATCTTCGTTGCCTCAGGTGAGCCTCCCCGGGGAAAGCATTCCACGAGCAGGAAGCCACTGCAGAAAAGGCCCTGTCTCATGTTGTCACCCTCAGCTGATGCCTTTGACGCACGGACGTCCTGCAATGATGCCACCTTTAAAGAGCAACGCCTCACCTTGTCTGCAGCCACGAGAAGAACGTTTGCCAGGCCCTTGATTGCCATCTGGCGGCTGCCCAGTTGCTGGTCCCCTGCCCTCTTCATCAGGAGGGGAAGGATGGATTTCAGACGCACCCTTTCTCCTAGCATGGGGTCCCGAATCGCCTGCAAATAAACAGACAATTTCATTGAGTTATTCACAGTGGTGCCTCGCAAGACGAAAAGAATCCGTTCTGTGATTCTCTTCGTCTACCGGTTTTTTCGTCTTGCGAAGCAAGCCCATTGACGGATTAGCGGATTAGTGCTATTAGTGCTATTAGCGGCTTTTAGCGGCTTATCGGATCAGCTGATAAGCGGCTTAGGGGCTTAGAAAAAGAGGGGAAGGAAAAAAACCCCGCAGGAACTCGCAATACATTTTCGTCTTGCGAAGCAAGCCCATAGGAGATTCGTTTTGCGAAGCACCTCCAAAACGGAAAACTCTTTCATCTAGCGAGTTTTCCGTCTTGCGAGGCATTCGTCTTGCGGGGCACCACTGCACCATACTTTGTTGCATTTATATACCTATTATTATTATTATTATTATTATTATTATTATTATTATTAATACACTGGTACCTTGGGTTACAGATGCTTCAGGTTACAGTCGCTTCAGGTTACAGACTCGGCTAACCCATAAATAGTACCTCTGGTTAAGAACTTTGCTTCAGGATGAGAACAGAAATTGCGCGGTGGCGGCGGCAGCGGGAAGCCCGATTAGCTAAAGTGGTAGCTCAGGTTAAGAATGGTTTCAGGTTAAGAATGGACCTCAAGAACAAATTAAGTTCTTAATCTGAGATACCAGTGTGTGTGTAAACAATTTTAACAAACATATTTTCAATCAATATATCCATTTACGTTTGCCCCCCTTTTTTATTCCCCCCTCACCCCCCCCAAGGACTTCTCTCAGCTCCCCTCTTTGGTTTCTTTGCACATATTGTTCTCTGCATGTTGTAAAATTGTACATATCATTGCCTTATCTATCATATATTCAACTAATAAATTTGTGGATGTTTATTCAAAAGCTGCCAAGGAGTCCAAATCATTTTGTTGTCTTTTTAAATCATTTGTAAAAAGTTCCCATTTTTCCTTGAAGTCACGATTGTCCTTGTCACGCAGTTTATATGTCAACTTGGCCAATTCCGCATAGTTTTTCTTGCCACTGTTCTTTCGTTGGGATTTCCTCATTCTCAGGAAGAGAGATACACTTTCGATTACGGAAGTCCTTTCGATTCCTCTTGCCAAACCAGAAATGTTGCTATTGTTTTCTCTCTGCTACTGCACTACACAGTGACAACACAGAGCAATTCCTGGAAACAGTGGAGCACTTCCAGTGCTAGTCCTACTCAGAGTAGAACCCCTGAAATTCATGGGAATTGCATACTTAAGTTCATTAATTTCAATGGGTCTACACTGATTAGGACTAGCACTGGACACAAGCCAGAGGTTTCCGTTCTTATGCTCAAATACCACGGCACCTTTTGAAAGCAACACCTGAGATGGCCAGGTCGTACCTCTGAAAAGAAGGCAGTTCCTGTCAGCCGAAGCTTTTCGGACTCTGAAGTCATCCAGGGGAGGGCATTCTCAATGATCTTTTGGTCCAAAAGTCTGTTCTGAAACAGATGTCTATAAGAGAAAAAGGAACATTAGAAGAATGTGAGAACAAGGAGTGTGGTGGAGTCTCCTTCTTTGGAGGTCTTTAAGCAGAGGCTTGACAACCATATGTCAGGAGTGCTCTGATGGTGTTTCCTGCTTGGCAGGGGGTTGGACTCGATGGCCCTTGTGGTCTCTTCCAACTCTATGGTTCTATGATTCTATGATTAAGATGCTCACCTCTACAGCTGTGTGGGCGAGTGAGGGAGTCTCAGTTGGGGTCATTCAAAATACGAGCTCCCCTAGCTCAGAGCACCTTCATTCCAATACGATACGATACGTTAATCTTTATTGTCATTGTCCCATACAGAACAACGAAATTGAAAATCTACACCAGACATTCAGAAACCAACAAGCCTGCTATCCCAGCTATCGCAGCCTAGTTAGCCCCCTAAAAACTCCAATACCCCATAATTAAATACAATATACTCCCATGGAGACTACCTTATACTGCGTTTAAAACCAAAATTGAATTTGGATAGAAACTGTTTCTCAGGCGGCTAGTCCTAGTCTTTATAACCCTGTACCTTCTTCCAGAAGGCAGAAGCTGAAAGAGATCATTTCCGGGGTGCGCACTATCCTGCGCTATCTCTGCAGCTTTCTTATGGCACCTGGAAGCATAGATTTGATCCAAGGTGGGAAGAGTGCTCCCTCGGCCTATAGAGCGAGATGAGCGCGCAACCCCGGAGTCGGTCACAACTGGGCCTAATGGTGAGGGGTCTCTTTACCTCTTTACTTAGGGAGAGTGAACCCAATTATTCTCTCTGCAGTCTTTACAACCCTGGACAGCATTGTTTTTCCCCTGACCGTGCAGCTCGCAAACCACACACACAGACCATAAGTTAATACACTTTCAACAGTACAATGGTAAAATGCCATCAACAGGTCCTTTGAGAGATTATTTTTCCGGAGGGTTCTCAGAAAATATAACCTCTGCTGTGCTCTAAATGGCGGGCCATTGTCCAAAAATCTGCTCCTTGATCTCAGGAAGCATCCTGCATAATTTGATTGCAATCTCTTAGAAGGTGACCAAACGCATAGCCAACAGGCAAACGATTTCCCCAATATATAGCAGATAGCCTGAACTGCTTCATTGATGGTCTGCTGAACTCTGTATAGGATAACAAAGGAATGTGGCAGTTCCGCAGCTCCATAGGCCACTGCTCCGGAATATAAGGGGAAGTGTGGCAAACGTCAAATGAAGGACTTACTGTAGTTCACTAAGAAGTCCCAAGTCCCTCACCTGGCCAGCAGAGAAGCCCCCTCCTGGTGGGTTCTAGGATCACCAAGTGAAGTCCAGATGTTCACCTCTCCAAACTCTGCCAGTGAGGGATCAGTAGTAAGCTTCAACACGAGAGCCTTCAGACTTGCCACAGAAAGTCTGTGGAGCAAAAGGGCACAGAAAGGGCATCTGAATCGGAAGAAGGTCGGATACTTGAAGAAGAACAGGCCAATGCAAACTGAAAATGGTCTACTGAAAATGCTACTGGAAGGAATTTTTTTATTTTGAAAATGGTCTGCCACCTCTGGTCACCTCTGGTCCTAAAAGCACTGAGCCAGCAGCTGCGGGTGACCTACTAGGCATATTTCAAGGGGTTAGGATTAACGTGCAAAGCCATAAATGACTTGAGCTCCAACTACCTAAACCTGCCTTTCCCAATACCAACCATTTTGGGCAGGGGAGGCCTTTTTTATTGCGCCACCCTCTGCAACAGGGTCTTCTTGGTGGTGGCTCCCTATTTGTGGAACCCTCTTCCTGGTGAGATGTGTCTGCCTCTCTCGTTATTAACATTCAGGAGCAATTAAACAACAACAACACACAAGTCTATTCATTTGGGAGGTTTGATGGCCGAAAGCTATGGAACCTGGCAACCTGGAAATTAATAACTGAGGGTTATGTGACTGTTTTTAAATGTTTGTTGATGTACTTGATGCTTTCATTGTTTCTTGATGTACTAAATGGCTTCATTTTATTTTATTTTATTTTATTTTATAGCATTTTGCTTTCCTAGCTTTTTGCTGTCTTGGGCTCCCATTGGGAAGAAGGGCAGGATAGAAATTAAAAATAAAAATAAAAAGCCTGTTTTGCATGGAAAGAAGTCATAAGGATGGAACTCTGCATGTGCAGCTGTCTAAGAGGAAGCCCAAGGTTCAGTGGCGTAGCGTGGGTTGTCAGCACCCGGGGCAAGGCAAGTAATTTGTGCCCCCTAGCCCGTGGATTTGCGCCCCCTAACCCGTGGATTTGCGCCCCCTAACCCTAGCCCCCAGATGTTGCGCCCGGTGCGGCCGGCCCCCCTGCACCCCCCACGCTACGCCACTGCCAAGGTTTGCACACCTGTATGCTATGTTCATGGGGCTGTTAGTTCAGTTCCTGCAGGCCGACAAGAGAGGCCTCTGTATACGCAAATTTACTAGTTCAGAAGGGCTGCTGTCACAGGAAACCATAGAACTGTAGAACTGGAATGGACCCCAAGGGTCATCTAGTCCAACCGCCTGCAATGCTGGGGTCTCAGCTAAAAAAACCCTGACAAATGGCCACCCAATCCCTGCTTACAAGCCTCCAAGGAAGGAGCGTCCACAACATCCCAAGGGAGCCCATTCCTCTCTTCGGAATCTTATTGCTTGTAGCTTGAATTCATCAGTTTGGGTCCTACCTTCCACAGCGAGAGAAAGCAGTCTTGCTCCATCTTCTGTGCTAGGCCCAGGGGTAACCCGTGAAACGCGGTCCAGGACCGGTCCAGAATCCAGAGGTTCTACTAAGAGTCACTCCCACAGGGCCAAGGCTGGACATGAGGCAGGAAACCAGGCAAGGATAGGTGCAGGATCTAGCATACAGCAATGTTCCTCCTGCAACCTGGGACGGGGTCCAACAGCCTGTTATCTTTGTCGGGATAATGGCCAGTCCTGATCCCCCAGAGACTCACCTCCCTGTCCCGCCCAAAGGCGAGCACTCCTCCTGCGAGTCCTCAGGTCTCTCCTTCTCTCCGACCTCAGTCTCTGCAGCTCGGGAGACGTCGTTGGGTTACTAGACCCAGAGGTCGCCTCAGCCTCTCCTGACCCAACTGGTAGTGGAGCAGCTGTAAGTGATGGCCCAGCTGGAGGCAACGAGGTCATCCCCGCATCTGGAGCCAGGGCAGGCTCAGGCCCCGGACTCGGCCCAGCTGGTGCTTGTTGCAGGGGAACCTGTGCAGACTGGGACTCTTCAGGATCAGGCCCCAGACTTGGTTCAGATGATGCCTGAGGCAAAGGATCCAGTGCAGACTGAGTCTTCTCTGGTTCCGAGTCCCAGCACGAGTCCCAGGCCATCACACCTTCCATGTGACACAGCCGTTCAGTTACTTGAAGACAGGTATCATATCACCTTTCAGTCTCCTCTTCTCTGGGCTTAACAGACCCAATTGCCTCAACTGATCCTCATAAGGCTTGGTGCCCACACCCAAGATCTTTTATTCATTTATTTTATTGATTTATTTTTCCCCTCATGCTTATTTCCATGCTTATTACATACAAAAAACCAAACAAACCAAAAACCAATACTGAAAAGGGGTACAGCTTAAGAGGGGAGGGAAAAGGAAAGAAAATAAAATTTACACAATCTGTTAATAAGATAAAAATTATGACATAAATTTGTGATTGCAATTTCACGTTACAATAAAAATAAAAATCTCATTACCTTTTATACCCGACCTCCCATTTATTCCTTATTTCTTTTTACATAAATTTACTGCCGTATCAAAATTCTATTTTTTATATTAACATTTTCACAATTTATAAATGTTTATATTTATATAACCAATTAATAAAAGCTGCTGGGATGACTCAAAAGCTGCTACCGATTTTAACCTGGTATAATTTTGTTTAAGATATGTTCTGAAGGCTTCCCATGTTGATACAAATTCAATTCTTGGTTTATTTGTTTATTTTTTTCAGATAGACCATGTGATTCAGCATATTCAGTCAATTTTTGTATCCACTCTTGTCTAGAAAGAATTCTGTCGCTCTTCCACCTTGTAGCTATATGAACTCTGGCTGCCACTGTTGCATACAAAAAAAAGATCTTTAAATTTTTAAGGAATATCTGAATCAGCAATGCCCAACAGATATGCTTCTGGTTTCCTAATAAATGAGATTCTTAACATATTTTCTAATTCAAAGCCCAGACCCAAGATCTATATGTTTCCAGAGGAGGCTCTGGTCAGACCTCACCTGGAGTACTGTGTCCAGTTCTGGGCACCACAGTTCAAGAAGGACACTGACAAACTGGAACGTGTCCAGAGGAGGGCAACCAAAATGGTCAAAGGCCTGGAAACGATGCCTTATGAGGAACGGCTAAGGGAGCTGGGCATGTTTAGCCTGGAGAAGAGGAGGTTAAGGGGTGATATGATAGCCATGTTCAAATATATAAAAGGATGTCACATAGAGGAGGGAGAAAGGTTGTTTTCTGCTGCTCCAGAGAAGCGGACACGGAGCAATGGATCCAAACTACAAGAAAGAAGATTCCACCTAAACATTAGGAAGAACTTCCCGACAGTAAGAGCTGTTCGACAGTGGAATTTGCTGCCAAGGAGTGTGGTGGAGTCTCCTACTTTGGAGGTCTTTAAGCAGAGGCTTGACAACTATATGTCAGGAGTGCTATGATGGTGTTTCCTGCTTGGCAGGGGGTTGGACTCGATGGCCCTTGTGGTCTCTTCCAACTCTTCTATGATTCTAGGCCCATGCAAAAAGATGTGGGCAAAGTGGGAGACTGACCTGCAAGGGTTGCCTTCAGACAAATGCTGTTCTCTCAGAAACAGCCTCCGGCGACCCTCGTAAAAGGGCATCCTCGTCTCCAGGGTTTTGCTGACCTGCTTTAGGAGAGTGCAGAACAGCTCTGGAAACAGTTCCTGGATGCCCTCTTCGGTGTGCAGCACAGACAGGACCTCGTAGATGGCGCAAGTGGCCTGAACAGAGAAACAGCAAAAGAATGAAAGGACGCCTGGGTGTGTGAGAGGACGCCTTCCAGTAAAATGGCCGTCATAGAACTGAATCATGGAATTGTAGAGTCAGAAGGAGTTCCAGTGGTCAGACTGAGGTTGAATCCTGACAAGACAGAAGTACTGTTTTTGGGGACAGTAGACGGGCGGGTGTGGAGGACCTACTGGTCCTGAATGGGCCAGGTGCGCAGACTGGGAGTCATACTGGACTCACAGCTGTCCATGGAGGCACAGGTCAATTCTGTGTCCAGGGCGGCTGTCTACCAGCTCCATTTGGTACGCAGGTTGAGACCCTCTCTGCCCACAGACTGTCTCACCAGAGTGGTGCATGCTCTAGTTATCTCCCACTTGGACTACTGCAATGCGGTCTACGTGGGGCTACCTTTGAAGGTGACCCAGAAACTACAACTAATCCAGAATGCAGCAGCTAGACTGGTAACTGGGAGCGGCCACTGAGACTACATAACACCGGTCTTGAAAGACCTACACCGGCTCCCAGTAGGTTTCCGAGCACAATTCAAAGTGTTGGTGCAAAGTGTTGGTGACCTTTAAAACCCTAAACGGCCTCGGCCCAGTATACCTGAATGAGCATCTCCACATTCATTGTTCTGCCTGGACACTGAGATCCAGTGCCAAGGGCCTTCTGGCAGTTCCCTCACTGTGAGAAGCCAAGTTACAGAGGGCCTTCTCGGTAGTGGCACCCGCCCTGTGGAACGCTCTCCCACCAGATGTCAAAGAGAAAAATAACTACCAAACTTTTAGAAGACATCTGAAGGCAGCCCTGTGTAGGGAAGCTTTTAATGTTTAATAGGTTATTGTATTTTAGTGTTTTGTTGGAAGCCGCCCAGAGTGGCTGGGGAAACCCAGCCAGATGGGCGGGGTATAAATAATAATAATAATAATAATAATAATAATAATAATAATAATAATAATAATAAAAATAACAACATCTAGTATCAAGTGGCAGAGGAAACAACCCCACAGCAGGTTGCCAGGAACGGATAAGACAAGGAAAAGTCCTTACCATCTGCTTTTTATTCAATATTTACAGAGAGAGGCTTGGAACTCAGCATCTATGAGTAATGGCATTGCCCTGAGTGACTCTCCACCCCCTTTTCCTCCCACTTCCTCATTCATCATCATCTCTATGGGTGGTGCTGAGGGCCCTTTGCGTCTGAGCTCTTTGCTCTCCTACTTTCAAGGCTCGCCGGGTTCTGGGAAGGTCGGGTCTGGAACGCTTTCTAAGGACACTGTGTCCATCAGCTGTTGTCCTCCTGGTGGTTCCTCTTCCTCATCTCCCTTTATTTCCCAGCTTCCCCCCCTCATCTGCCTCTGAGCTGTGACCTCCCTCAAACCCCTGTTGCGATTCTGAACTGTCTTCTTCTTCTTCTCTGGAAGGGTCAGGCCGGGGAGGCGGTCTCCACCATTCCTCCTTGCCCAGTCCCTGACATCTAGTCCAAATTCTTGCAATGCAGTAACCACAGCTAAATAATTGCTGACAGGCAGCTATCCAGCCTCTGCTGAAAACCTCTGATGAAGGAGAGTCCACTTTCCAAGACTGCCTGGTTTTCTGTGTGCTGTATGGAAAAGCACATGAATGTGACCTTGGAAGGGTTTGTAAGTAAAGCATTTTTAACTTACCAAATGTGTGGTCTCTTTCTATGCTAGGAGAGAAGAGAGGGACTTTGGAAACAACTTAGGAGGGAAACTTTTGTGCTGGAGTTCTCTCACAAAAGAGTACTTGCCCCAAACCTGGATCTTGGGCATCCTGGAATTCTCTTTTTCATATATACCTATATTTTCCTCTTCAACCCCATCAGATTTCTGGTGCATGTGAGGCTACCCCAGTAACCAGGCTCTCCTGGTACTCTTATGTTGTTTCAGTCTACATTAAGCGAACTGAAATCTCTCCGCTGTAAGAATCCCTCCCTGTTTCTCAACTGCTCCTCGCTTCTTCTTGCTCACCTTGAGAGGTCCTTCATCTGCAAATTCCACGCTGTCATTGCTGCCTGAGGAGAAAGGGGCTTCCAGACTTGAAGGCTCTGCCACCCTGGCTGCTAACTTGCATAAAATCAGTAAGGCCTGGGAAGGGTCTTTGCCTAGGGACCTCCAGAGTTCACCCGTTTCACTGCAATGCAACAACACACAAGTTGAAGAGGATTTGTTTTCCCACAAGCACTGTTCACTTAAACCCAGTGGGTCCAATTTGTGGGCTGAAATGCAGATGGAGTATCCCCCCAAATGTACAAAAGCCTGAGCTTAATGCTGGCATGCACCTGTCCATCGGGAGGCGGCGGCAGAATAGGCTCTCGATCACGGTGTCCAGGTGAAAATGGGAGACAGCAGCCACAGCTTCCACAAGGACCTGCCGCAGATCTTCCTGTTTGATGGTGGGCAAGCGGCTGTAGAAAATGTCCAGGATCTCTGAAACCTGACAGGAGCAATTCAGGGGCATGCATTGCTATCAGCAGTCCCACTCGTATGAGTCAATTGCATTCTAGAAATTCCAAATACCTTCTCAGAAATTTAACGCTACTCTGCTTTCTTTGAACAAAGGAGCATAAGAACCTGCTTGCAACTAATAGACTATATGGAAATGGCGGCGCAAAGCATTGGAAGACACAAGACCTACCCACCTTGGAAGAATGGCAGATGCAACTAATAGACTATATGGAAATGGCGGGAATGACTGGCAGAATCCGAGACCAGGGAGAAGAGTTGGTGGAAGAAGATTGGAGGAAATTTAAAACTTATTTACAGAAATATTGTAAAATTTTTGAATGCTGATGACACTGAAATGAATTGAAGGGGTTCTAGCATCAAGGTAAAATGTAAGATGGGATTGATAATAGATAAACTAATAGGACATGAATTTGCTGAACCAATTTTTAAAAAGGGATACAAAAAAGGGAGACGTGAGGAAGTCAGGAAAATAAGTTAACTAAAGATGAGAGATTAAGAAAGAGGGAATTTTTGGTTTCTTTTATATGTGTTTCTTCTTCTTCTTTTTTGTGTTTAATGTTTGTATTTTTGTATTTTGTAACTTT
This sequence comes from Podarcis vaucheri, assembly GCF_965113315.1. Lineage (NCBI taxonomy): Eukaryota > Metazoa > Chordata > Lepidosauria > Squamata > Lacertidae > Podarcis > Podarcis vaucheri. Next base: position 5,379,642 of record NC_138759.1, read on the forward strand.
GTATTTTTCTGTTTTTGTATTTTTCTGAACTTTTCTATTGATAAAACCTAATAAAAGATTATAAAAACAAAAAATGAAGAACAGTTTCAGGTTAAGAACAGACCTACAGAACGAATTAAGTTCTTAACCCGAAGTACCACTGTATGCAAGTAGCAAAAAAAAAAAAAGAACCTGCTTTGTCCTGAGCCAGGCCACGAGGCCTGCTGGCTCTCTATCATACTCACAATGGCTCTCCAGGGTTTCAGAGAGAGGCATTTCCTTCCCCAGCCCTATATTTCTATACGGTCTTATACAGCCCAAGGTAGTGGGTTGGTCCAAGGAATGTGCACACCATGAACAGATTAACACTGCAATCTTATTTGGGGGAAAGGCTGTAGCTCAATGGAAGAGTACCTGCTTTGTTTTTGAAGAAGTAAAACCAAGTTCAGCCGTACCTTGGTGTCATGGTATTGCCGGAGAACGCAGGGGAGGAGGAGGAGAGACAAGCAGAGGAAGGGGGGCAGGAAGTGCCAGTGCAGGAAAGGAGGGGAAGTCAGGAGGAGGGAAGGCTCTCAGATGCTGGAACAGAGCCTCATCCCTGCACAGAAAGCTCTGGCACTGACAGTGATGCAGTGCTGGTTCCTTCTGCTCAGGAAGGGAGAGGGTTAAAGCGCAGGGGGCAGAGACATCAATTGAGAATGCCTTGCCTCTTCTGCTGGAAAGGGGGCGGACATAAGTCACTTCGGGAATCTGAATCACAGGATTCGGACACATGATTGTGTGTGCTGCTTGTACATAATGTAAAATAAAGGATGTATATATGTACCTCTGACTGAGCAGAAGCATTTCTTGCGGAGAGTATTCCCAAGCCATCACACTTGGTTGTCGAACACTTTGGAACTTGTACGTTTTGGCTCCCGAACAATCAAAAACCGGAAGTGAGTGTTTTTGAATGATTTTTGGAAGACGAACATCCGGCGTGGCTTCTGCGGCTTCCAGTTGGCTGCAGGAGCCACACTTTGGTTTCTGAATGTTTTGGAAGTCGAACAGACTTCCGGAACGAATTCCATTTGAAAACCAAGGTACGACTGTACTTCATTCAGGACCCAGTGGTGCTCTGCTGTGCTAAGCTGGTTAGGTCAAAATTTAATTTCGGTTTATGTTCATTGGTTGCTTGAAAACAAGGGTAAGGAACTTCAGCCATGGGGGACACATGCACCCCCAAGCCTCTCTACCTGGCCACCAGGGCTCTCTTTGGCCACACCCCCTTCTACAAGGCCACACCCCTCCCTGGCCCTGCTGTGCGTCCTCTGCAAGAGCTTTTACTTGGCTGGATCTTTGGAGTGATGGGTACATGTAGGAAGTGTTGGGATACTGCCAGGGAGATAAAGTCCATCATGGCCCCAAGCCGTCTGCCGGACGATCCATCGATCTCCCGTAGGCACGCAGTATCAGCAATTAGCGACATGAGTTTCTAGAAAATATCTTGCTACATTCTAGAGCTCATGCACACTCTTTATCAGCAGATAATGCACAGCCAAAAGTTGCACTCAGAAGAGCATTATTTACAAGTTTTTTTCTGCGTTGATCAGAACAAAGAAAGACATGACTGCCTGCATCAGGGTCACCAGCACAGAGAGAAAATGAAAGCAATAGGAAACATAAACATCCTGTGAACAGGACATGCGCAGACTCTCTGACTCACAAAGCCTGCTCCCTTTTAAGGTGGAACGGAAATATCCTAACAGGAAGAGCATCCTTTTGCATGGGCAGAATGTGCGAAGGTGAGAGTCGCACCCATCACTCAGCCAACTTGCCCATCCAGCCCCACCCACACTTGGCATGTACCCCCCCCCGAAGGACTATGAAACACGATCCCTGCCTCTGCTCAAAAGCTAAAGCCAACCTTCCACACCAGCCAAAGCCTGCTCCAACAACCAATTGTAGATTGGTGCCTTTGGAGACCTGTCTGACACATGTCAAACAAAGCTTATAAAAGCTACACCCCCCCATGGTGGCAAGTAGTCACCTGGGCTCCCATAGCATCTCCAGAGTCCCAAAGGATGGTTAACAGCCAGCGACCAGCAGAAATGGCACACATTTCATTTCCGGACACCAGGTCTTCCAGGATGACCTCAATGAAATCCAGGGCTTGATCTGGTGGGAAATGCATGCTGACCACCTGTGAAAACGCCAAAAGTAAAGGTTTGTGAACCTATGATCACAATAACAATTGCACTGAAATGCAACTGTGGTTCATTCTGACCATAGAGAGGGAAATCGTCAAAGAAATGGAAGTGGCATGTATTCCCTCGAAGGTGGTGGGTTTTCCTTTGCTGGAGATTTTAAAACAGAGCTTGGATGGAAATCTGTTGTGGATTCTTCATCTCTGATTCCTGCATTTCTGGGGGTTGGACTAAATAATAATAATTAAAATAATAATAATAATTTGTATTTATACCCCACCCTCCCCAGCCAAGACCGGGCTCAAGGTGGCTAATTGGCTAATACCCGATATAAAAACAATTGATTGAAATACAAGTTAAAAACAAGATTAAAATACAACATTAAAACATTAAAATGCAGCCTCAACTTCAGTAGAAACTCAAATAAAAATTTTTTTTTTTTGGGGGGGGGGGATGAAAACGTCAAGTCTTCACCAAGGCTAACTATCCAGACTGGTCCTACATGGGCCAGAAAAAAGCCAGGGAAGTCCCCAAATAGGAGTTCCATCACAGGAGGAGAAAGGAAAAAAGAAAGAGGGGGAGAGAATTAAATTGATTCCAAGTGAAAGTCCAGGTGGAACAACTCCGTCTTGCAGGCCCTGCGGAAAGAAATCAGATCCTGCAGGGCCCTGGTCTCAGGAGACAGAGCGTTCCACCAGGCTGGAGCCAATGTTGAAAAGGCCCTAGCTCTGGTTGAGGCTAATCTGACTTCCTTAGGGCCTGGGACCTCTAGGGTGTTGCTATTTATGGACCTTAAGATGACCCTTGGGGTCCCTTCCAACTCTGTAGTTCTGTGATTTAATGAAATCTGGTCCACAGATGTTAGCCAAATGATTGGTATACGGCCTCGGTCCAGTATACCTGAAGGAGCGTCTCCACCTCCATCGTTCTACCCAGACACTGAGGTCCAGCACCGAGGGCCTTCTGGCGGTTCCCTCACTGCGAGAAGCCAAGTTACAGGGAACCAGGCAGAGGGCCTTCTCGGTAGTGGCACCCTCCCTGTGGAACGCCCTCCCACCAGATGTCAAAGAGAACAACAACTACCAGACTTTTAGAAGACATCTGAAGGCAGCCCTGTTTAGGGAAGCTTTTAATGTTTGATGTATCATAGTATTTTAATATTCTTTTGGAAGCTGCCCAGAGTGGCTGGGGAAACCCAGCCAGATGGGCGGGGTATAAATAATAAATTATTATTATTATTGGGAAATTTACCTTGGCCATTCTGCACGAAGCTTCGAATAGAGCGCTGGGGATCTCAGCGTTCAGGTCACGACAGGCAGACAGCATTTCTTCCTCCTCCTCTGCTGTGACTTTTGACTGAGCTGGCAAGGGGGAGAGAGAATAGTGATGGATCTATTTCCTGACCAGTGCATTTCTGGCTGGATAGATTTTGCTGAACGGAGGCTTTGCTATGATTCTATGGTTTTAGTCTCACCTTGTATGTGCAAAAGGTAACTAATGCACTGGGCAGCCCACTGCCGGCATCTGATGGAGCCATCACAGGTGTAGGGGGCAAGGAATGCAACCAGTGACCCAAATTGCTGAAAATTTTCTCCATCCTACAGGAAAAGAAAGATTTTAAAGAATCTGTTCATTTGTGCCTGCCTGATCTTTATGACCTGTGTGTGTGTGTGTGTGTGTGTGTGTGAGGATTCTTCCCCCGTGTTGCAGTCATGGGATTGTTTATATCACATGACGGCGTGTGTTTTCATTCCACATTGTGGGAAGTGAAGGAGACAGGATGTTTTTATTACTGTGTTGTAGGACATTTGTCCCTTTGTTGTTGTTTTTAAAATAATATTTATTAAACAATCAAAAGCTTCAAAATTTAAACATGAAATACAAAAACCAAAAAAAGGCTACAAAAATGGGAAAATACAAAACAAAACACATAGAAGTACACAATAAAAAACAGTTAACAGAATAGAAAAGAAGAAGAAGAAAAAACACCAAAAAAGAAAACAAAAAAAGATTAGTATTTTCATATCTTATACCTCATTCACTAGTTTCTTGACCTCCTCACACCTCCCTTTTTGTATTCCAGTTCAGATATTTAGTTCAGCAAGTCCTTACCCTCTATCATTCATCCTTACTCAACATCTTAACCTATAATAAATATATATTTTCCACCATTGTCATCCATATTTACATATTCTTATTAATCTTTTAACTAACACCACTTATTTTCAATCCAACATCCCTTTAACATTCATTAATTTTACAGTATTTCTGTAGGTAGTCTTTAATTTTTTTCCATTCTTCTTCCACCACCTCTTCTCCCTGGTCTCGGATTCTGCCAGACATTTCTGCCGGACATTTGTCCCTTTGTTCTCTCTCTCTGCTGTCTGATGCTGAAGAGGAAGGAGCTGAGTCAAGATGCTCCGAGTGTGTACCATATTTTTCGCTCTATAAGACACACCCAACCATAAGACACACCTAGTTTTTAGGGGAGGAAAACAAGAATAAGAAGCCTCCTGAGCGAAGAGGGAGCGCTCCTCCCCCTTCGGTCAGGAGGCTTTGCGGGGCTATCCCTGAAGCCAGGAGATCAAGCGGGATCGCTGCGCACCGATCCCTCTTGCCCTCCTAGCTTCAGTGAAAGCAAGCCTCCTGGCTTCCCCCCGACCTCCCGCAAGAGCCGTGTGCTCTTTAAAGGGAGCGCGGCTCTTGGGGGCTTTTCTGGGAGGTGGGGGAAGGGACAGAACCACACGCTCTGTCCCTTCCCCCACCTCACGCAAAAGCCAGGGATAGCTGCGCATAGCCTCTTCAGGGCAGCGGGATGAAGGCTCCCCACTGCCCTGTGGAGGCTTCACACGGCTAAGCCAAAAGCTAGAACAGTGAGAGGGAGCACTGCGCAGCGCTCCTTCTCGCTGTTCTGGCTTCTGGGATAGCCCACGAAGCCTGCATTCACTCCATAACATGCACACACATGTCTCCTTACTTTTTAGGAGGGGGAAAGTGCGTTTTATAGAGCGAAAAATATGGTATATGTAAATAAATGTAGTTTAGCCGAAAAGCTGCGCTACTGAGTCTGAACGCTGGATGCCTATACTCTGCTGATCCGAAGTGTGTTGATGCCTCTTGGTATCAGTCGCTGTGATGTTTGGGCTGGAAAAAGCTTTTGAAGCTCCCGAACGTCCGACCAGGTGGGAGAGAACATGCCAGTCGAGCATGTGTCTCTGTCGGACACCTACTCATGTGTAGGACCTCCTGACAGGGGGTCCCCCCTCCATGCCACTTGTGAGATGGATGGTGACCAGAGCTGGGGAGAAATCTAATTCTGATTGACTTTCAACAAGAAGCGACCTGATTTGCCCCTCTCAAGCCAATGCGTGAACTTTCAAAACTCACCCTTCTCTGAATTTTGCTCTGAAAATCTCTGCCCAAATTATGTGTACAAGCGTAGAAACATTAGGGGGGAGTGTGTGCAAACATGGAGATATCAGTGAAAGTAACAGGGGAAATGTATTATATTTTTTGGGGGTGGGGGGGTAGAAATCCTTGCAAAAATGTGAACATTCAGAGCCGTTGTTTTAAATCATTTGTAAGACTGCATTTTAATGGTGTTGCTTACAGATAATAAATATTTATTATTATTATTATTATTATTATTATTATTATTATTATTATTATTAATACCCCACCCTCCCCAGCCAAGGCCGGGCTCAGGGCGGCTAACAGGCAATAATAAAAACAAGTTGAATGAATACAACTTAAAAACAAGATTAAAATACAACAATTAAAATATTGAAACATTAAAATATTAAAATGCAGCCTCATCACAGGAGGAGAAAGGAAAAAGAAAAAAGAAAGAGGGGGAGGGAATCAAATTGGCTCCAAGCCAAAGGCCAGGTGGAAGAACTCTGTCTTACAGGCCCTGCAGAAAGAAATCAGATCCTGCAGGGCCCTGGTCCCATGGGACAGAGTGTTCCACCAGTCCGGAGCCAGTGTTGAAAAGGCCCTGCCTCTGATTGAAGCTAATCTAACTTTCTTAGGGCCCAGTGCCCGGTGGGGCATTCCGGGAGAGGTGGTCCTGTAGGTACGAGGGTCCTAGGCTGTGAAGGGCTTTAAAGGTCAAAACCAGCACCTTAAATCTGACCCTGTACTCCACCGGGAGCCAGTGCAGTTGGAAAAGCACTGGGTGAATATGCGCCCATGGCAGAGACCTCGTGAGGAGCCTCGCTGCAGCATTCTGCATCCGCTGAAGTTTCTGGGATAGTGGGCAGAGATGTGCAGACTGAGCAGCTGGCAAGCAGGTGAAGAGAAGGAAACTCACGGGGAGCTGATAGTTCTCCTGGAAGGCAGCGAGGGTCTGGGAGCTTGCCTGCAGCGCTCTCTCCCTGCTACAGTCCGATACGGTGAACCAGGGGTCTATGAGCTGTTGGCGGAGCAGGAAGGCAAACGCAACTGATATTAGAACATCTATTTTTGTTAAATTCCTGTGCTGCCCGTCATCTGACAATCACAGGGCAGTTTGCAATATAAAAACACAGTGGTAATTTTGTCCACCTCATTAGCTATGGCTATTCTCACACAGGGCCTTGCCACTGTGATGTTGTCGTTGGAATTCTACTCAATATTGATCCAGAGCAGATCCCAACATATAGCAGAGTAAAAACTTAAACATGTTGCAGAGTTCCCCAAAAAATAGATCAGAGGCAATTGTATTTCATCCAGCAGAGTTTTACTGCTACTGAAGGCAAATGAGCATAATGGTCACAGATCCAATACACTCAGGATTGGCGCTGTACATAAGAAATCCAGTTGCAGCAGACTTAACTTAAACTTACAATAACTAATAATACAGTCACATCTCATGTTGTGTCCGCTTCATGTTGCATCTTTTTGCGTTATGTCCCGCCGCAAACTGGAAGTACTGGAATGGGTTACTTCCGGGTTTTGCCACTCGCGCATGCGCAGAAGTCCTAAATCGCGCTTCCCGCATGCACAGGAGACCAAATCGCACCACACGCCTGCGCAGATGCAGTGTTTTAAGTTGTGGGCATTTCACATGACGGACGGGCCTCTGGAACAGATCGCGTCCGTAACATGAGGTACCACTGTAAGTCTAAAACCTTAACGCTAAACATAGTATGTACAGAACACCACACTAGAAGGAAAAGAGATAGAAAGTGAAAGTGAAAGCCAGGCTCCTTCTGGCCTTACTTTTATAGTCAGCATGACCTTGACAGAAAGAGATAAGAAAACCAGTTTAAACCAGCTGTGCTCAGCTTCTCTGAAGAAATAACCCAAACATCCTGAAGTTTCTTTCACACAGAGAAGCTTCCAGAAGCTTCCAGAACCCTCTTGAATTAAGTAGAATAGGAAAAATCTCTACACATCAGATCAAGACTTTCTGCACTAAGAAATGCAAACTGACAGATGTATGCGTTGGTAACCTAGCAGAAAGACGACTGCAATGTTCTCTGTTTGAGTATCCCCTGGAAGACAGTCTGGAAGCTAAAATAAAAAAGGCAATTCATTCCTGAGTGGATTTGGCAGAGCAGGGGCACCTGTGAAGGCAGGGAAGTCGTGGGGGAGGCCTTTTAAGCATCTCCAGATGCCTGAAAAGGTCTCTAAATTGGTTGCCTAATCCAAACCAATGAACGCCAATAGAGAAAGTTTCTCCTGCGGCTCACCTGGAACATCTCGACCATCAGCTCAGGTGTTGGGTGGTCTTCTACGATGCTCGTCACGAGTTTCCTGAGGGCGTCCATGGAGCAAGAGTACAGGGACTGAAAGCACAATGCAAGTAGGGAGATCGGAGGGCCAAGCTAGATGGGACGTCTGGAGATCCATGACTGGATTAAAAATGCTCTAATAAGCAGCTGCAGAGGTCCAGTCAGGACATAGGATGCTGCCTTGCACTGACTCAGACACTGGGTCCATTTATCCCAGTATTGTTCAACTGATAGCAGCTCCCCAAGAAGAAGAAGAAGAAGAGTTTGGATTTGATATCCCGCTTTATCACTACCCTAAGGAGTCTCAAAGCGGCTAACATTCTCCTTTCCCTTCCTCCCCCACAACAAACACTCTGTGAGGTGAGTGGGGCTGAGAGACTTCAAAGAAGTGTGACTGGCCCAAGGTCACCCAGCAGCTGCATGTGGAGAAGCGGAGACGCGAACCCGGTTCCCCAGATTGCAAGACTACCGCTCTTAACCACTACACCACGCTGGCCCAAGGTTTCAGACAGGAGACATTCTTTTCCCCAAAATATTTTATCGTTTTCACTTATTTCTGCAAGAAGCAACCATCAGTCTTCAACAATCCCACCCACCCCAGCAGAAGCACTAAATGTAATTAAACGTTTAAGTCATTTCAGTTTTAGCATTCCATAAGTCCTTGGAGGCCTATAACCAGTGGTTTTTTGAGGTTTTTAAAGGGAAAAGTGGTGTCGGTACTCACCATGAAGTTGGTACAGTAAGTGGAACACTTTTATTTTTAATTTAAAAAAACTATCAAAGATAAAACGATTGCACACAGTCAAAGAATCATCTCCGAATACTCCATAGTGCTTTATCAAAGTGTATATACTAATATCATCACAAACTTAACACAAAAATAAGACATAGCAATCTCCATTGCTTGAACTGTTGTCCACAGCTCAAAAGATATATTGTATCCGCAGCAGTGCTAGTCTGCAAGGTTTATACAAAAGCAGAAACGGGGAGGAGGAAATAATAATATTTAAAATATGTTCTTCATGTGCTCCAAATTGTGCTGTGGGCCAGGAAAAGAGCACTGCCTATAACCATGTTCGAGCAATGTCACATACGTAATATATCTATGCCAGGTTGATTGAAAAGCAGTGATTTTCTTGTCTGTTCGATTGTTGTGGACAGGGTTTGTCAGTTGCCCATCAACATCATGTCCCAGAGTTGTGCGATCTCAAGTAGGGGTAGGTCTACACTGGTCAGTTCTAACGTTAGAAATGCATTATAAAAATGTGACAACAGAGGGTGCTGTGGGGCAGCAATCTGTCGTCAATGGGAAATTGCATTATCAGCTATTATTATGTGTGTGTTTTTACAGTGTTTTTACAATCAGTGGAGATCCAGCCTAGGTCTGCATTCTTACTTGGAGGTGCTAGAGATTGAAACTGGAAAGAGTCTGGCTGCTGGATCAGACCAAAGAGAGCTGATTTAGGAATGCTGCGATCACCAATAGTCAGCATGGATTTCTGAAAAATAAGTCATGTCAGACTAACCTGATCTCGTTTTTTGACAGAATTACAAGCCTGGTAGATGAAGGGAATGCAGTGGATGTAGCCTACCTTGATTTCAGCAAGGCATTTGACAAGGTGCCCCATGATATTCTTGTAAAGAAGCTGGTAAAATGCGGTCTTGACTATGCTACCACTCAGTGGATTTGTAACTGGCTGACTGACTGAACCCAAAGGGTGCTCATCAATGGTTCCTCTTCATCCTGGAGAAGAGTGACTAGTGGGGTGCCACAGGGTTCTGTCTTGGGCCCGGTCTTATTCAACATCTTTATCAACAACTTGGATGATGGACTCAAGGGCATCCTGATCAAATTTGCAGATGACACCAAACTGGGAGGGGTGGCTAACACCCCAGAGGACAGGATCACACTTGACCTTGACAGATTAGAGAACTGGGCCAAAACAAACAAGATGAATTTTAACAGGGAGAAATGTAAAGTATTGCACTTGGGCAAAAAAAATGAGAGGCACAAATACAAGATGGGAGACACCTGGCTTGAGAGCAGTACATGTGAAAAGGATCTAGGAGTCTTGGTTGACCACAAACTTGACATGAGCCAACAGTGTGACGCGGCAGCTAAAAAAGCCAATGCAATTCTGGGCTGTCTCAATAGGAGTATAGCATCTAGATCAAGGGAAGTAATAGTGCCACTGTATTCTGCTCTGGTCAGACCTCACCTGCAGTACTGTGTCCAGTTCTGGGCACTACAATTCAAGAAGGACACTGACAAACTGGAACGTGTCCAGAGGAGGGCAACCAAAATGGCCAAAGGCCTGGAAACGATGCCTTATGAGGAACGGCTAAGGGAGCTGGGCATGTTTAGCCTGGAGAAGAGGAGGTTAAGGGGTGATATGATAGCCATGTTCAAATATATAAAAGGATGTCACATAGAGGAGGGAGAAAGGTTGTTTTCTGCTGCTCCAGAGAAGCGGACACGGAGCAATGGATCCAAACTACAAGAAAGAAGATTCCACCTAAACATTAGGAAGAACTTCCTGACAGTAAGAGCTGTTTGACAGTGGAATTTGCTGCCAAGGAGTGTGGTGGAGTCTCCTTTTTTGGAGGTCTTTAAGCAGAGGCTTGACAACCATATGTCAGGAGTGCTCTGATGGTGTTTCCTGCTTGGCAGGGGGTTGGACTCGATGGCCCTTGGGGTCTCTTCAAACTCTATGATTCTATGATTCTAGTCCAACATTCTGTTCTCATAGTGGCCAGCTAGATGCCTCTTGGAAGTCTGCAAGCAGGACATGAGCAGAAGAGGATTTTCTGTTGGGATACTGCCAGAGAGACAAAGGCCGTCATGACTCCACGTCATCTCTGGTCTCCCGTAGAACAGTATCAGTCAATTAGCGACACGGGCCTCAGAAATAGCTGTCCACATTCCAGGACTCATGCACGCCCTTTTCGCAGAGTTTCCACAACGGAAGATTCACCCAGGAGAGCAGCATATTTACAGCTTTATTCAGCGGTGGTCAGAACAAAGGAAAAACATGACTGCCTGCCTTAGTGCCGAGGCAACAGAGAGAAAACAAAAGCGATATACAAAACAGAAACTTCCTGCGAGCCGGAAGTACGCAGGCTTGTGACACACAACTGCCTTTTCCCTTTTTAAGGTGGAACGGAAATATCCTAACATTTTCCGCATCCTGTGGCTTCCAGCAACTAATGCATTTTCCCACATTCATTATACGCAGTATGCGAATTTTTGTGTGAATTCTCGGTTGAATAACTGCACCATGAAATTTGGAGAGGTGAGGATGACTCTCTCTCTCTCTCTCTCTCTCTCTCTCTCTCTCTCTCTCTCTCTCGGAAGCTTGTATTAAAATGTGAGCTAAATTGAACTCCCAGATGGCAGAAATGACTGGCAGAATCCGAGATCAGGGAGAAGAGTTGGTGGAAGAAGACTGGAGGAAATTTAAAATGTATTTGCAGAAATACTGTAAAATTTTTGAATGTTGAGGACATTGAAATGAATTGCAGGGGTTTTAGCAACAAGGTAAAATGCAAGATTGGATTAATAAATAGATAGACTAACAGGACATGAATTTGCTGAACTAACTTTTAAAAGGGATACAAAAATGGGAGACGCGAGGGAGTCAGGAAAATAAGTTAATCAAAGAGGAGAAATTAAGAAAGAAGGAATTTTTGTCTTTTTATATGTGCTTTTTTCCTTTTCTTTTTTGTGTTTAATGTCTGTATCTCTGTATTTTGTAATTTTGAAGCTTTTTCGTTTTTTGTATTTTTCTAAACTTTTTTATGGATAAAACCTAATAAAATATTATTAAAATAAAAGAAAAGAACTCCCACCCAGTGCTGGATTTACATATAAGCTAAACAAGCTATAGCTTATGGCCCCACTCTCTTGCCCCCCCCCCCAAAAAAAAACAAAAGGAAAAAAAACAACACTGGATACATTTCTAAAATATAAGATAAAAAAACAAATAAAATAAAACCTACATACAGCAACAGTGTTTTGTGTTGTGTAGGCTCCTATGATGTCAGTTATGGGCCCCGCCTGCTAGCCTGCTCCCACAAATATCACTGGTTTGCTCCTTTTTATATAAAGGGTGCCTACATTCTGCATGGACTGGTTGCAGGGCAACATGTGCAAATGGCTTTAGATATCTATTGGGTCCATAAATGATCATATAGCATATATTCAACACACAAAAAAGCGACAATTTGTTGTTGACAAAGGACAGCTGGACATATCAAGGGCCCCATGACCTTCAGTAGCTGAGGGCCTCATCAAACCTAAATCTGGCCCCGGTCCCGCTCTTTGGAATGATCCGGGTAGTGGCCAATCAGATGCATCCAGGAAACCCCCATGTGGATGAGAAAAGAAGATCTGGAAATAAACTTTTGCCACCTACCTCGATCTTTAGAGCATCCCCCGCCGTCTCTTTCAGCTGCTCCAGGGAAGGAAGAGGAAACAAACTCTTGATGCTCTGATCGAGGAGATTGCGAATTTCCTCCATGGCCAAACATGGCTTCAGTTTGCTGGCAGGAGGAAGGTGGACTGATAGGTCACACAGGAGAGACTTGTGGATATCTGAAGAATAGTGGGCCTGACCTCAGTTTGGTTGTGGAACATTTGCTCCCACAAGAGGGAGCGATGGCTGTTGCCAAAGTCTCTTAAACAACCCAGACAGAATCCAAAGAGGAATAGCTCAACTGAGAGAACGTGAGACTCTTTAGTCTCATGGGTCATGGGTTCGAATCCCACACTGAGCAAAAGATCCCTGCATTGCAAGGGGTTAGACTAGAAGACCCTTGTGGTCCCTTTATGATTCTGTGAAAATAAATTATGTGGAAAACTGCTAAGAAACACACCTACCTCAGGAATGCCAGGGCAGTGATGGCTTGGGGACGAAGTGCAGTATTCAGAGCGTCCAGTGGTTCCTCCTTGATGAAATCCTGTGAACACAAGACGGGCAAAGGGCAAAAGGAATTGAGGGTGGGGGAAAACCCTTGAGGGGCAGAGAGATTTCCTCCACTGACGTGCCATGGCCTCTATGATTTCCAAAGGATACCAAGAAAGGATCAAACACTCTTTGCTAAGCCAGTGATTACCGTATTTGTCGCTCGATAAGATGCACCTGACCATAAGAAAAAAAATATATTCTGAATGAAACAGTGGATGTATGATTTTTGTGGTTCATGCTGTGGCCACAGCCTCCTTCATTGCTATATTCCCTTATCTCCCTCCCCTTTCTTCTCCTTTTCTTCTAATTTCTCTCCTCATTTCTTGTTTGAGTATTCCTGTCTCCTCTCCTTGCAAGTTCACTGTCTTTACCTCCTCCCTCCCAGGCAGCCTCCTTTATCGTTAGCGTCCCTTGTCTCCTTCCTGATCACTTGCTGATCAGCTGCTTTGTTTCAACACCCCCTTCCCTCTTTCTAAAAAAAAAATGGCACGATCTGCTTTTTGCCCATGGACAATTCAGCTCCAGGGACCACGCATTCGCTCCATAAGAGACACAGATATTTCCCCTTACTTTTTAGGAGGAAAAAGGTGCGTCTTATGGAGCGAAAAATACGGTAACTTACCTGAAAGGCTAAGGGGCAATCAATCCATGAGGGAAGGACACAGAGGCGACATTTTAGGAGCACCAAGGTGGATCTTGAACGGCCGCCACTGCATTTAGCTACAAAAGTACATTTGCACTACGGGGCTGACCTCTGGGGAAATAACACCGTTCTGCAAATTTGAAGCAGGAGCTGGCTGTGCACAGTGCCGATTGGCTGGGAGCCCATGATGTCATCAGGAAACCTACCCCCTTACAATCCTAGGAGAGGTTCTGCACCTTTGTTAAAAAGTTTCACGCCAAGCCATTTCCGACCTGGGAGGAGAGGGGGTTGCGGGCTAACCCCTCCCACACACGCGGGGGCTGGCCTTTTGCCCCCCGTGTGAACAGGGAATCCCCGGGCATGTCTTCGACCCTGCCTGCCAATCGGCGGGCCAGGGAGGCGTGGCCTAGCCTATTTAAGGCCAGACACGCCTGGGGACCGCCCTCTTTGCCCCTTTCCAGCTGAGCGGTTTTCCCATCCCACCCACCCTTAGGCTTAGCTAGCTCTGACCTTGCTATGGACTCTGGTTGGTCGCCGCAAGGGGCCTGGTAGGAATTTTTCCAATTTGGCGCACTTCTAGCCTTTTGGTTTTTCCGCCTACCTCGTAGCAAACATCACAACTTCCGCAGTATTGGTGGTTAGGCATTGGCAGGGGTTAATTGTTATGCAAATGAATGGGGGGGAAGGAAGCGCCATCACCTTCCCCCAATGAAAAGGGTAGTCCGGTAGAGGACTCCGGGGGGCGTTGCCTTGTCCGAAACCTAGGGAGGTAAGGGCCTCCGGCATGCCCCTGAGTGGTGACACCCGTGGGATCCTAGTTGGCGTACTTCAACAGGACTCCCACGGCTTGTGGATAACCGTTCCCGGTCTCCATGCCAGGTAGTCGATAGGAGCCAATGCCTAAGGCCAATACCTTTCAATTCTGTAATCAATAAAGTTGTGGCCTTTTTATGCCCATTAACCTTAAATAATGTGTCCAGTGTCTTCATTTCACATGGGGGAGGGGACTTGCCACGCAAAGGCCTCTCTGAGTGATGGGGGCTGCCATAGCCTCAGGAAGAACGTCAGGTTCCTCACCAACAAGATGTCCAGGAGCTCCTTTTTGCAAGTTAAGGTGAAGTTCTGGAAGTCCTGGGTCTCGCAGATAGCCTGGCAGATATCTGTGGTGCTCTCAACAAAGGCCAGCTTGAGATTGGAGTCCTGTGTTGCCAAAAGAAAACATTCAAAAAACCCCCCAAACTATTATACAGTGGTGCCTTGCAAGACGAAAAGAATCCGTTCTGTGATTCTCTTCGTCTAGCAGTTTTTTCGTCTTGCGAAGCAAGCCCATTGAAGGATTAGAGGATTAGCACTATTAGCGGCTTTTAGCGGCTTATCTGCTGATCGGATCAGCTGATAAGCAGCTTAGCGGCTTAGCAAAAGGGGGGGAAGGGGGGAAAAACCCGCAGGAACTCGCAAGACATTGTTGTCTTGCGAAGCAAGCCCATAGGAAATTCGTTTTGCGAAGCACCTCCAAAACGGAAAACTCTTTCGTCTAGCGAGTTTTCCGTCTTGCGAGGCATTCCTTGTATTAGGAAATGTTGCTCCGCAGAAACGGATATAGTATTCAAAAGTGTTTTTATGGAGGCATCTTCAATAAAATTTGGGTGAATTTGCACAAAGGGGAGAGAGCTCTAGTGCTGCTTTTAGATTTTCCATGGGGGGCAGCTGTTTGGCCACAGTGAGAACGGGGTGTTGGGCTAGGTGGCGTGGGCGGCGCTGTATCTAAACCACCGAGCCTCTTGGGCTTGCTGATCAGAAGGTTGGCGGTTCGAATCCCCGCGACGGGGTGAGCTCCCATTGCTCTGTCCCAGTTCCTGCCAACCTAGCAGTTCGAAGCTAGGTTTGAACATGATAGCCATGTTCAAATACATAAAAGGATGTCACATAGAGGAGGGAGAAAGGTTGTTTTCTGCTGCTCCAGAGAAGCGGACACGGAGCAATGGATCCAAACTACAAAAAAGAAGATTCCACCTAAACATTAGGAAGAACTTCCTGACAGTAAGAGCTGTTTGACAGTGGAATTTGCTGCCAAGGAGTGTGGTGGAGTCTCCTATTTTGGAGGTCTTTAAGCAGAGGCTTGACAACCATATGTCAGGAGTGCTCTGATGGTGTTTCCTGCTTGGCAGGGGGTTGGACTCGATGGCCCTTGTGGTCTCTTCCAACTCTATGATTCTATGAAGCACGCCAGTGCAAGTAGATAAATAGGTACTGCTGCGGAGGGGAAGGTAAACGGCGTTTCCGTGCGCTCTGGTTTCCGTCACGGTGTCCTGTTGCACCAGAAGTGGTTTAGTCCTGTTGGCCACATGACCCGGGAAGCTGTCTGTGGACAAACGCTGGCTCCCTCGGCCTGAAAGCGAGATGAGCACCGCAACCCCATAGTTGCCTTTGACTGAACTTAACTGTCCAGGGGCCCTTTACCTGTTCAAGACTCCAAGTCAGATAATTCCTTGCTCACCTTGTTCTCGATGCTGACGCCCCAAACCTGGACAAATGAAATGGACAAATTGCCTGGACAAATTGCCAAATAACAAACACAGCACAACAGTCAGCCCATTATCATCTTCTTCTATTATTACTGTTACTATTACTATTATTAAAATTTGTATACCGTATACCTGAAGTTCACAGGGCAGTACACAACATAAAAATGCAAAACGAGAAGCCAAAATACACAACGAAAACAATAATATACACAAATAAACCAATAAACCCCTTCTCACAAGCACATTTAAAAGGACATAGGTGTTTGGGTGAGCTTTCCATCCTGCCCTCCACAAAGACCTACAACGAAGGTTTCGAAGGACCTCTGAGTGCTGGTAGGTTCTTGACTAAGGCCCATTGAACTTTGCCACCCTCTGGAACCAGCTCTGTGGCAAAGACCACCCTCTCCTTTAAAGCACTTGCCTGGCAGCTCTTCCGGTAATAGCAGAGGACATTCTTCATTATGTCGGCTTCCACCCTGGGCAGCAGGAGCTCCTTGGGGGCTTGGAGGGCCACCTTGCCGTAGGTGAGCATTAGCGTTTGGTGGACATGACCCCGTCTGCCCTGCTGGTAGTCCTGAGCAACAGAAAAAATTACTGGGCATGGGTGCTTCTTGTTCCATTTTGCCTGCCTCCGCATGAGCTGTTTAACTTTAAACCTGAAATCACCAGCCTTGTTTTCACTTTTTGCAGAGAATCTAGACCACACCGTTGCCAGATTCTTGCTACCCAGTGTTTTCAGCCCTGTCCTCCTTTATTTTTTGCCAACCTGATTTGCGGCTATTGTTTTTCCAGCCAACAAAGAACTGAAGCACCAGATTTCTCTATGCAAACTGGCAAATGCTTTTTATGGTTTTTCAGTGCTAGGTAAAGGTAAAGGGACCCCTGACCATTAGGTCCAGTCATGACCGACTCTGGGGTTGCGGCACTCATCTCGCTTTATTGGCTGAGGGAGCCGGCGTACAGCTTCCAGGTCATGTGGCCAGCAGGACTAAGCCGCTGCTGGCAAACCAGAGCAGCGCACAGAAACACCATTTACCTTCCCTATTTATCTACTTGCACTTTGACGTGCTTTTGAACTGCTAGGTTGGCAGGAGCAGGGACTGAGGAACGGGAGCTCACCCCATCATGGGGATTCGAACCGCCAACCTTCTGATTAGCAAGTCCTAGCTCTGTGGTTTAACCCACAGCGCCACCTGCGTCCCTTTCCAGTGCTATCGTACTTTTAATTAGTAGCTTGCTCCTTACAGATCCTATTGCTTCCTGTTCGGCACAGCAGCAGCAATACTGACAAAGAGCCACTTTACCCTTTAATTACCCTTGAATTGCTTATTGCCTGTTTGTTCTCTCTCTCTCTCTCTCTCTCTCTCTCTCTCTCTCACACACACACACACACACACAGAGAGAGAGAGAGAGAGAATAATTGATCTCTTTTTTAAAAACAACAACAACACCATGAATTTATTTTAAGTATTATTTCCAGAAGCTCACTCATCTGAATTTGGGAGCTAGCCTGAGGTTAGCACCCAAATGGCAGCGCTCTCTCTCTCTCTCTCTCTCTCTCTCTCTCTCTCTCTCACACACACACACACACACACACACACAACAACTGATCTCCTCTTTTCTTAAAAAAACCCCACGAATTTATTTTAAGGATTATTTCCACAAGCTCACTCATCTGAATTTGGGAGGGGTAAAGGACCGCGTGAATCTCTGCAAAACATGCATCGGCCTTCACTAAAATGAGCTTGTAAACACACCACAGCAACTTTATCCCCTCCCTCAGCAAGTCCCCAATGACACCCCAAAGGAGATTTTCCAAAGAGGAAGTGTGAGGAGGAAACAGGGATGGTGTCGTGCCTCTGTAAGTCCATGCCGGATGCTCCACTGGCAGCAAACCAGGCCTGGGGAAGCGGGAGCTCACGTCTCTCCTGGCGCTGTGCAGAGATAAAGCAGAAATGCTGACAGGGAGGCCATGGGCTTGAGGAGGAATTAAAAGGAGGAAAGCTGAAAGGAGCAGCAGGGGAGAGAGGAATTCTTGGGAGGCGTTCCACTCTGCTTGCAGAGTAAGCAGTTTAAGGGAACAGAGATAAAAAGGTGGTGCCTTCTAAAGCAGCCCGGAAAGAAATGACAGATGAGAAAATGGATTTGGAGAGTGGGAGAAACCCTCAAACCTAGAACAATGTAGCAGGAACCCCCCCACCCCAATCATTCTGTTTGTACAAACTTCACACACACTCACACTCACACACTACATACGCCACATTTCTGTTATAAATTCATAGAAAAATCAACCATACATCGGATTTGCACTGTTCCATTTTTGTTTTACTCCATATGACAAGGACTATCAAAGGGGGGGTGGCTTGGTTCTGGTCAGCCATAATCCCTTCACCATCCCAGCACATCCACAGGAGCCCTGCCCAGTTGCTATGTCAACCCTGATGATCCCAGACAGAAGACAATCATGATCACAAAGAACTTGCATATGGGAGTGGATTCAGCATGGACTGAAACAAAGGACAATGATCAGATCTTCCCTCTGGGGGCAGGAAACTGCAAACTCCCCTTTGTCTCTTGGAAGTGACTCATGGGCAGGGGGAAAGGAAGAACCAGCCAGGTGACAGGACACTCAGGTTACCACCACAACTCCTCCCTCAACCCCTCCTTTCTGTAATGTATGCATGATGTCAACCCCTTCTGTAATGTATGCATGATGTCAACCCCTCCTTTCTGTAATGTATGCATGATGTTTCTGGGGGTGGGCTTGACCTGGAGGATGGGAATTTCAAAAGTTTTTATAAGGTCTTGCAGACCATCTTTCTGGGTCTTTCCTCTCTCTTGCTAGTGAGGGGAACACCCTGTTGCAACAGTTCAATAAAGGCCAAGCCTACAGGCTGCTGTTTTGCTCCAAGTTATCCTGGTTGGTGTCTTTGTTTTTGTCCAAGAGAGCCCTCAGATTTTTCCGGTAACAACAATAGTAAAGAAATAGATTGGATTCAGAATCATAGAATTAAGGGGTCACCAAGGTTAATCTAGTCCAGGCATAGGCAAACTCAGCCCTCCAGATGTTTTGGGACTACAACTACGTGGGGCTGCCCTTGAGACTGACCCAGAAACTCCAGCGGGTGCAGAATGCCTTATGGGGTCCTTGCCGCGGGATAACATTCACCCAGTGCTATACCAGCTATACTGTTCCCGGTGGAGTACAGGATCAGGTTTAAGGTGCTGGTTTTAACCTTTAAAGCCCTATACGGCCTAGGACCCTCGTACCTACGGGACCGCCTCTCCCACGGAGGACCTTACGGTCTTCAAACAAAAACATCTTGGAGGTCCCGGGCCACAGGGAGGTTAGGCTGGCCTCAGCCAGAGCCAGGGCTTTTTCGGTCGTGGCCCCGATCTGATGGGACGCTCTGTCACAAGAGACTAGGGCCCTGCAGGACTTGACATCTTTCCGCAGGGCCTGCAAGATGGAGCTGTTCCACCAGGCCTTTGGCCAAGGCACAGTCTGACCCCCTCCTTTGGCAATCCTCATAGAACTCTAGTCCAGTGGTTGCCATGAATTTGATTTTGAATTGATTTTAGAATGAACTGATTTTGGAATGCATTTCAATTGATTGTGATTTTATGTAAACTGTGTTACTTTTATTGTTGTCAGCCGCTCTGAGCCCGGCTTCAGCTGGGGAGGGCGGGATATAAATAAAATTTTATTATTAGAGTGGTGCCTCGGGTTACATACGCTTCAGGTTACAGACTCCGCTAACCCAGAAATAGTACCTCGAGTTAATAACTTTGCTTCAGGATAAGAACAGAAATCGTGCTCTGGCGGCGCAGCGGCAGCGGGAGGCCCCATTAGCTAAAGTGGTGCTTCAGGTTAAGAACAGTTTCAGGTTAAGAACAGACCTCCGGAACGAATTAAGTACTTAACCTGAGGTACCACTGTATTATCCCTAGCTAACAGGACCAGTGGTCAGGGATGATGGGAGTTGTAGTCCCAAAACTTCTGGAGGGCCGAGTTTGCCTGATCTAACATAAAAAAATTCCTTCCAGTAGCACCTTAAAGACCAGCTAAGTTAGTGTCTCATTATACATGACTAAGCCATTTTTCACCTTCTCACCCCTTGCCTTTTCCTGGAAGACCTATTGCAGTCGTTAAGAGTCGTCAACAGGCTCATCTCAGCTATCTGCCAATCTCCCATTCCCACCACCCTTCTGAGTAATACCCCTCCCCACCTTCTCACTATATAGAAGGATCTGGCAACTTCTGTTTCAGTGTATCTGAAGAAGTGTGCAGGCACACGAAAGCTCATACCAAGAACTAACTTAGTTGGACTTTAAGGTGCTACTGGAAGGATTTTTTTTATTTTGACTATGGCAGACCAACACGGCTACCTACCTGTAACTGATCTAACATAGTCCAACCCCCTGCAAGACAGGAATCTCAGCCAAAGCATCCCTGACAGATGGCCATCCAACCTCTGCTTAAAAACCTCCAAGGAAGTAGAGTCCACCAGCTCCCAAGGGAGACCGTTCCCCTACTGAACCGCAATTACTGTCAGAAAGTTCTTCTTGGTGTTTAACTGGAATCCCCTTTCTTGTAAGGCCGTTCTTAAACCCGCAACGTTTAACCCAGGAGAGAAGTCTCTCTTCCATTACCTTGTAGCGGCTGATGATAGAGGACATCTTAATTTTCAGACCCATCCCAGCTCCAAATTCCTGCAACGTGGCTAAGGTCAGATCTAAATGTCCCACAGCCGAGAAAGAAAGGATCCGGATGATCTTCTGTAAAGTGGAATAGAAATAGAAAAGAATCAGCCTTGTCAGGTCTCAGTGCTTTCTGTTTTTATGTTTAGTTATGTTTGGGACGTGGGTGGCACTGTGGTTAAACCACAGAGCCTAGGACTTGCCGATCAGAAGGTTGGCAGTTCAAATCCCCGCTACGGGGTGAGCTCCCGTTGCTCGGTCCCTGCTCCTGCCAACCTAGCACTTCGAAAGCACGTCAAAGCGCAAGTAGATAAATAGGTACCACTCCGGCGGGAAGGTAAACGGCGTTTCCGTGCGCTGCTCTGGTTCACCAGAAGCGGCTTAGTCATGCTGGCCACATGACCCGGAAGCTGTACGCCGGCTCCCTCGGCCAATAAAACGAGATGAATGCCGCAACCCGAGTCGGTCACGACTGGACCTAATGGTCAGGGGTCCCTTTACCTTTACCTATGTTTTAAATGATTTTTATACACTGTAATTTTTATTTTATTTTTTGCAATTTTTATGTATTCTGCTGAGGAGCTTGGGTGAGGAAGAGAATACAGAAACATCTGAAATAAATAAAATGAAATACATACTAATCCCAGAGACAAAAATGGATGCCATGAGTTTGAGGTTAAACATTTTGGTGATGTCTTTATGGCTTTTCCAGATCACTTCCTGGTTTGATGCTGTGCGTCTGTGCATGATTGCACACATGTCAGTTGCGCCAAAAATGGGAGTTGCCTGGGTCATGAAATTCAACTCAGTGTTGATCCAGAGCAGAACTCCAATGTATAGTTAGCAGAGTAAAAACTTAAACATGTTGCAGGGTTCCCAAAAAATAGACCAGAGGCAATTGTGTTTCATCCAGCAGAGTTTGCTACTGCTACTGAAGGCAAATGAGCATAATGGTCACAGATCCAATACATTCAGGGTTGGCGCTGTCCATAAGAAATCCAGTTGCAGCAGACTTAAACTTACAATAACTTATAGTAAGTCTATAAACCTTAACACTATATACAGAACACCAGAAAGATAGAGAGACAGAAAGTGAAACCCAAGCTCCTTCTAGCCTTACTTTCATGGCCTTGAAAGAAGAGATAAGAGAACCAGTTTAAGCCAGCTGTACTCAGCTTCTCGTAAGAAATAACCCAAACATCACAAACCTTCTGCTTGTTTCTTTCACACAGAGAAGCTTCCAGAACCCTCTTGAATGAATTAGAATAGGAAAGATCTCTACACATATTAGAGCAATACTTTCTGCACTAAGAAATGCAATCTGACAGCCTGGACCTTGTATTATACCACCCACTGAATTTTTGGTGGGAGGGGGCGTTGGAAGAAACTGCCACTAGTAATATTGTACTTTTGTGTGGATGTTAATTGCACACGGTTTGAGGAGCCCGTTCTGGTCTGAGAAGCAGGGAATGTAGCAAAGAGACAAAGCAAAGAAATCACATTTGAAGGGTTCAGAAGTGGTCCCACCAGCATCGCACCTCTCTCTCTAGTTGTTCCATATAGTTTGCATTTTCTATCAAGTGCTTCATCCGACTCTGAACAAAGGCTGGGTCTTCACAACAGGTCAGGGCAATTCCCAGAGATTTATAGAGGAACCTCTGAAAAGGAAGAATAAGGAAAGGATAGGCTAGGTCAGGGGTCGGCAGCCTAAGGCCCATGGGCCAGAAGTGGCCCACGGGGGTCGTTAAACTGGGCCACGAGCAGCCCCCAACTGAGCCACCCTGTGCTGGTCCCATGGGTTAACCATGAGGCGAGGTCTGAGTCCAGTCCGTGGTCGAGGGTGCAGTATGGAGGCTGTCCGTCAAAGCTGAAGCTGGGTCCAAGGCAGGGAGTCAGGTGAGGTCAGGAGCTCCGGCAGGACAGGGGTCAGGCAGGAACTAGCAACCAATAATGTTGCTCCTGCAACCTGGGCCTGGGGCTGGCTGGCTTTTAGCTGTCCCGAGGCATAGGGCGGCCCCGGTCCACGGGTGACTTACCCCTCCTGGCCTGGAGGCGAGCACTCCTCCTGCAGGAACTCAGTTCCCTCCGCCTCTCTGTCCTGAGCCTCTGAAGCTCAGGAGAGGCTGGAGGGTTCCCGGACCCAGAGGCAACCTCACCTTCCCCTGACGGGGCTGAGAGTGGAGCACCTGCAGGCAATGGGTCCTCCATCACCTCAGGAGCCAGAGCAGACTCAGTTGGTGCTTGCACCTGAGGACCCAGCACAGGTGAGGACCCTTCAGGCTCAGGCCCCAGCCCCGGCTCAGCTCGTTCTGGAGGCGGGGACTCCTGTGCAGGCTGGGATTTCTCAGGTTCAGCCTCTGAATCCCAGGCCATCACACACCTGCTCGGCGAGTCCCTGCGCGCTGTGCTAAACCAGCACAGCATGGCGCAGGGACTCACTTCTGCAGTGCTGGAAATCGCACCTGCACATGTGCAGACGCCCGAAATCATGGGAGCACATGCGATCCGGCCCACAGAGGGATCTCTGTTGGAGTGAACCGGCCCAGGTGAGGTAAACCTTGCCGCTAGATGTTGATGTCACGGATCATAGTAGGTGCATCATGGGAGAAGAGAAGAAGAATTTGGATTTGATATCCCGCTTTATCACTACCCTAAGGAGTCTCAAAGCTGCTAACATTCTCCTTTCCTCTTCCTCCCCCACAACAAACACTCTGTGAGGTGAGTGGGGCTGAGAGACTTCAAAGAAGTGTGACTGGCCCAAGGTCACCCAGCAGCTGCATGTGGAGGAGCAGGGAATCGAACCCAGTTCACCAGATTACGAGTCCACTGTTCTTAACCACTACACCACACTGGGAGAAGAACAAAGGAAGTTGGGTTATACCATTGATCCATCTAGCTTAGTATTGTCTGCATTGCAGGAGTGCCAATTTGGCTCAGTGACTGTGGGTGCCCGGGACCGTTGGTGCCACACAGTGTGCATGGCCCTGGCTCCTTCATGGGGAATTTTGTTGGGGCTCAGGCACCCAGGGCCCTGGGGAGTTGGCGCCTATGCTATACTGACTGGCAGAGGCTCTCCAAGGTGTCAGAGTGGGTGCTCTCTCAGTCCTAACTAGAGATGCTGAGAATTGAACATGGGACATTTTACAAGCAAAGAAGATGCTCTACTAAGGGAGCTAGAGAGAGGACCACCTGAGAACTCTCATCTTCCCCACTAGGGATGACATGTTTCCAGTCTTAGCTTCAGCTCTCAGCATTTCCACATCAGTTTGTATTAAAAAAAAAGAAATCCTTGTGAAAGCTTCTCAACATTTTAGTGTGAATTTCTCCTAATACATATTTCTGTATGCAGCTTTGTCCTGGCTAAGGAGGTTGGGCGATATATCGACCTATCTTCCAAAACCAGTTTGAAGTTTCCTAATTTTTGGCCTGGTAATATATCACGAATCATGTTGTGACGCCAGTGAAACCAGTCAATGCTTCTCTCGATTCCTGCAGCCCCTGCTAATTCTGCTGGCTCAGCAATCCTCCAGCAAATTGCAAGAGACTGTTGCCATCAAAAGTCACAATTTGGGGAAAATTGTGAAGCCTATCAATGTCTCTAAATAACTCCATCCATATTTCAGGCATCATGATATATCATGATGCTTAGTTGGTGATATATCATGATGCTGAAAACCGGATATTGCCCAACCCTAATCCAGACTTCATGCCTTTTATTAACTAATTAGCAAAGGAACAAGGACAAATGCCTTTGGAGAGATACACACCCTTTCGGGGGACTGCTGGGCGTAGCTCGTCATCTGACTTTCCAGTTCTCTGCTCAGATTCTGGGTCCAAGTGTTGTCATCAATGGTTTCCAAGGTCCTTCTCAGGAACTATGGAGAAAAAGAAAAAGCAGGAACAAAATATGTTGCCTACCATCACTTCCCAAATGTCCAGGGAAATCTGAACGTATGACAACCGATGTAGGCAGTGCCGTTTTGGCCCATTTTACTCAAAAATAGCTCCAAAACATCCAATTTCTTTTTGCAAAACAAGCTCAACAACCTTTCTGTCTGGAATGGTGACCTTACATTTGCAAAGAAGGGAGATGCCCTTTTGAATAATAATAATAATAATAATAATAATAATAATAATAATAATAATAATATAATAATCTTATTTATACCCCGCCCATCTGGCTGGGATTCCCCAGCCACTCTGGACGGCTTCCAAAAGAATATTAAAATACTATAATACATCAAACATTAAAAACTTCCCGAAACAGGGCTGCCTACAGATGTCTTCTAAAAGCCTGGTAGTTGTTGTTCTCTTTGACATCTGGTGGGAGGGTGTTCCACAGGGAAGGCGCCACTACCGAGAAGGCCCTCTGCCTGGTTCCCTGTAACTTGGCTTCTCGCAGTGAGGGAACCGCCAGAAGGCCCTCGGAGCTGGACCTCAGTGTCCGGGCAGAACGATGGGGGTGGAGACGCTCCTTCAGGTCTACTGGGCTGAGGCCATTTAAGGCTTTAAAGGTCAGCACCAACACTTTGAATTGTGCTCGGAAACGTACTGGGAGCCAATGTAGGTCTTTCAAGACCGGTGTTATGTGGTCTCGGCGGCCTCTCCCAGTCACCAGTCTAGCTGCCGCGTTCTGGATTAGTTGTAGTTTCCGGGTCACCTTCAAAGGTAGCC
The DNA here is from genome assembly GCF_965113315.1 of Podarcis vaucheri. Classification (NCBI taxonomy): domain Eukaryota; kingdom Metazoa; phylum Chordata; class Lepidosauria; order Squamata; family Lacertidae; genus Podarcis; species Podarcis vaucheri. Next base: position 5,405,034 of record NC_138759.1, read on the forward strand.
CCACGTAGAGCGCATTTCAGTAATCCAAGCGGGAGATAACCAGAGCATGCACCACTCTGGCAAGGTATCCCAAACTGGGATGAGGAACCCTTGTGGGAGAAAATTCTCTTGGGGGGGTTCAATATTTGGGGGCGCACACCAGATTAGTCAGGCTTTTAATTCAGGAATGCAAACCACCTTATGTAGGAAAAACACATCATTCGGCTGTTTATTTTCCAACCAACCACCTTCTGCCTCTCCAGCACTTCACCTTCTCTTCCCCCCACCATAGTCCTTGAAAACAGTTGTTGTTGTTGTTGTGTAGTCGTGTCCGACTCTTCGTGACCCCCTGGACCAGAGCACGCCAGGCACTCCTGTCTTCCACTGCCTCCCGCAGTTTGGTCAAACTCATGCTGGTAGCTTCGAGAACACTGTCCCACCATCTCGTCCTCTGCCGTCCCCTTCTCCTTGTGCCCTCAACCTTTCCTAACATCAGGGTCTTTTCCAGGGAGTCTTCTCTTCTCATGAGGTGGCCAAAGTCTTGAAGCCTCAGGAGAGTTACAGTTACTCAACCCAAATTACGGTATATAGGTTTTGTAGTGAAGGCTGTGTCCTTGCAAATGGATACTGCAGAATTTCTACCCCAAGTCTTTAGGACTATACTTCCCATCATTACCTAACGTTGGCCACGCTTGCTCGAACTGCTGGGAGCTGGGAGCCCAGCAACAAACTGAGCTGGTTGGACCAATAGTTTGACTCAAGAGCTTAAATCAGTGATGGCCAAACTTGGCCCTCCAGCAGTTTGGGGACTACAACTCCCATCATCCCTAGCTAACAGGACCAGTGGTCAGGGATGATGGGAACTGTAGTCCAACAACAGCTGGAGGGCCAAGTCTGGCCATCACTGGCTTAAAATGAAAGGATAACCCACCAGTATCCAGGCCTGTTAACTCTTTAGACCTGCCCTACCACATCCCCACCTGTTGCAGGTGAAATCTCAGCACTTCCTTACCTGCAGCAGCTGTTTCTCCCATTCCTGGTTCCTGATCTCAGTACGTTCTATGAGAAAAAGGGGAGGAAATTGTGCCATTTGAGCTGAAACATGAAACCACCGAATTAATAGCAAAATAACATCATAATGAGAACATGGTAATCTGTTTTCAAAAACGTCCTTTGGGTCGCAACATTCCAGGCCATTTCAAGCTTCAAAGGTTGAATGGGGTAACTGTGCCCCTGAAGGACCAGGTGCGCAGCCTGGGAGTCATTTTGGACTCACAGCTGTCCATGGAGGCACAGGTCAAATCTGTGTCCAGGGCAGCTGTTTACCAGCTCCATCTGGTACGTAGGCTGAGACCCTATCTGCCTGTGGACTGTCTCGCCAGAGTGGTGCATGCTCTGGTTATCTCCCGCTTGGACTACTGAAATGCACTCTACGTGGGGCTACCTTTGAAGGTGACTCGGAAACTACAACTAATCCAGAATGCGGCAGCTAGACTGGTGACTGGGAGCGGCCGCCGAGACCATATAACCGGTCTTGAAAGACCTGCATTGGCTCCCAGTACGTTTCCGAGCACAATTCAAAGTGTTGGTGCTGACCTTTAAAGCCCTAAACGGCCTCGGTCCAGTATACCTGAAGGAGCGTCTCCACCCCCATCATTCTGCCCGGACGCTGAGGTCCAGCGCCGAGGGCCTTCTGGCGGTTCCCTCATTGCGAGAAGCAAAGCTACAGGGAACCAGGCAGAGGGCCTTCTCGGTAGTGGCGCCCGCCCTGTGGAACGCCCTCCCATCAGATGTCAAAGCGATAAACAACTACCTGACATTCAGAAGACATCTTAAGGCAGCCCTGTTCAGGGAAGTTTTTAACGTGTGATATTTTATTGTATTTTTGGTTTTTATGGAAGCCGCCCAGAGTGGCTGGGGAGGCCCAGCCAGATGGGCGGGGTATAAATAATAAATTATTATTATTATTATTATACCAGCATCTGTTGCAAAAGCCACATGATACCCATTCTGCTATTGTAAGGACTTGATCTTACAAGTCCCTGGGTGGCCTTGGGCCAGTCACTGCCTCTTAGCCAAACCTACCCTCACAGAGCTGTTGAGAGGGTAAAATGGGGAGCAGAGAACCATGCACACCACCTTGAGAAGAAGGTGCCATATAAACACATTAAAGTAAAGGTAAGGGTACCCCCTGACCATTAGGTACAGTCATGACCAACTCTGGGGTTATGTGCTCATCTCGCTCTACAGGCCGAGGGAACCAGCGTTTGTCCGCAGACAGCTTCCGGGTCATGTGGCCAGCATGACTAAGCCACTTCTGGTGAACCAGAGCAGCGCACGGAAATGCCGTTTACCTTCCCACTGGAGCGGTACCTATTTATCTACTTGCACTAGTGTGCTTTTGGACTGCTAGGTTGGCAGGAGCTGGGACTGAACAATGGGAGCTCACCCCGTCATGGGGATTCGAACTGCCGACCTTCTGATCGGCAAGCCCTAGGCTCAGTGGTTCAGAGCGCCACCCGCGTCCCTATAAACACATTAGACAGGCAAATATGGCCACCTGACAGCCAGATATTCAACTTTACTCCCACGTAAAAAAGAAAAGGGTGGTTGCCACTGGCGGAGGAAGAGGAGTGCGGGGGGGGGTGCACCGCCCCTGGCAGTGCAATCCTGGTGGGGTGCCATTGCGGCTGGTCCCCTGCCCGCGCCCCCAGGATGCACACCAGCCCTGCCCCCCCTGCTCATCGCCACTGGTGGTTGTAGTTTTATCTATCTGGCCAGGGCGAAAGTGTTTCTGGGTGGCCATGCACAAAGGAGGTTTACCTGTTTGCATCATCGCCTTGCTTAGGAAGGAGTCCCAAAGGAATGGGATTTGTTTGGCCCACAACTTGGTGATGGCCGTGTGGATGTTGCAGTGCAAGGCGTGTAAGAGTTGCAGTGCCCAGCTCCCTCTTTGGTTCGGATTGGACGCCAAGACCTGTCGGCAGGAGAGCGTGAGGAATGAGGATGTTGTTTTCTCCACAATGCTGCAACTGCTAGACAACCCCAGGCAGCCCAGACTTGCTTATGTTCCTGGTTAGAACAAACTTGCAGTTAGATTGCTTGTAAACAAGGCAGCTTGCAGCTGGAATATGGTTTATTTTGTGGGAATATTCTGGGGTGCAGGAGAGGCTATATTGACTAATTATATCCTTATCCAACTTGTGCTAACAAGTTCCCAAAATATCAGCAGAGTTTATAGACATTCCCCTTTAAGTTCGCAACGGTAACGTGTGCACAGGTTCGCAAGAACCTCTATAATAATTACTCTGGTAATTTCTCCTTTTGTTCCCTCTTAAAATACAAGACACGCCACGGTCTTTATAAAAGTATAAAAGAGTTTACTCACGTTCTGTTCACAATATGATCCCAGAAGGCAGACAGCTTAAAAAGGTTACATACATTCAGAATCTATCTTGTAGCAAGATAGTCCTTATCTCCTCTCTTGGCTGAGAGCCAAGAGAGCATCCTTAGATGTTTCCTCATCGAAGGAAGATGGCAGAGAGAGATGGCTGCCTGCCCTGTGCTTTTGTCATTACCTGCACAGGTGAGGCCACACCCACCTCTGGTCACATGCGGAGGAAGTCCGTCCCCAGGAAGTTTACCTGCTTGCTGGACAGACATCCCTCCCCATGTTCTAACATGTACACTCTAGGAATGTTGTCATTGACTGCTCCTGTGTTTACTTCCCACATATTTCAGGGTCAGCCAGGTTCACCTGGGCCAGTTCACTCCAGCAGAGATCCCTCTGTGGGCTGGATTGTAGGCCGCAATTTCCAACATCTACGTCTGTGCAGACGCAATTTCTGGCACCGCGGAATCAAGTTCCCGCGCAGTGTGCGTGGGGACTCGCTGAGTGGGCGGCTGGATTTGGGGGCGGCTCGTGGGTTGGTTAAATGACCCCCGTGGGCTGCTTGTGGCCCATGGGCCTTAGCTTGCCTACCCCCGGTTTATTTATAGGCTTGAGCAGGTATAGAACTCATTTACACCTGTAACTGGGACAACTAGTGGTCAGGATGTGGCTGTCGCTTGCACCAGTACAGTGGTACCTCGGGTTAAGAACTTAATTCGTTCCGGAGGTCCATTCTTAACCTGAAACTGTTCTTAACCTGAAGCACCACTTTAGCTAATGGGGCCTCCCGCTGCCCCACCAGTGCGTGATTTCTGTTCTCATCCTGAAGCAAAGTTCTTAACCCGAGATACTATTTCTGGGTTAGCGGAGTCTGTAACCTGAGGCACCACTGTATGTTGATGCATAGGAACATAGACCAAATAAGGAACAGGGTAAACAAAGGGGGCAGGGGCCCTCCAATTCGAGTTTAATGGAACAACATTAACAGGGGCAGAGAGCTTAGTAAGATAATTATGCGTTAAGGATAGGTTGTAAACTTCTGACTCACAGCAAACAGTTCATAGAATCACAGACTCCTAGAACCGTAGAGTTTGATAAATCCCCCAGAGTCATGTAGTCCAGCCCCCGCAGTGCAGGAAGCACAGCTAAATTTGCAAAATTCATGGAAGCTTAAATTTAGGAGTTTGGGGCTCCAGAGTCACTATCCGGCACTAGACCTAACAATTTTGTGCAGTACACAGCGCCGGATTTACATATAAGCTAAACAAGCTATAGCTTAGGACCCCATTTTCTTGGGGCCTCCCAAAGATATACTTCTTTTTAATTGTATTTCACTATCAATACAGTGGTGCCCTGCAAGACGAATGCCTCGCAAGACGGAAAACTCGCTAGACGAAAGAGTTTTCCGTTTTGGAGGTGCTCGCAAAATGGATTTCCTATGGGCTTGCTTCGCAAGACGACAATGTCTTGCGAGTTCCTGCTGGTTTTTTCCCCTCCCCCCCCTTTTCTAAGCCGCTAAGCCGCTTATCAGCTGATCCGGTCAGCAGATAAGCCGCTAAAAGCCGCTAATAGCGCTAATCCGTCAATGGGCTTGCTTCGCAAGACGAAAAAACCGCTAGACGAAGAGAATCACAGAACGGATTCTTTTCGTCTTGCGAGGCACCACTGTATACTTCCTCTTAATTGTACGTTTCCAAAATATAAGATAAGATAAACAACAAAATAAAACCTATATACAGTGGTGCCCCGCAAGACGAAATTAATTCGCTCCGCAAGTTTTGTCGTCTAGTGAATTTTTCGTCTTGCGAATCACGAAATCCCATAGGAATGCATTGAAAATCAATTAATGCGTTCCTATGGTCAAAAAAAGTCCAAACAAAGCCAAATTTGGTACAACAACAGTTTATTAACTGTTCTTTAAAGTCACACATACTGTAAAGAGCAGTTCAAAAATTGAAGGGAAAATAAATTAACTTTATAAACAAAACATGTCTTTGTTTTTAGACAAAGGAAACAAAGTCGCGAGACGTTTTCGTCTTGCGAAGCAAGCCCATAGGTGAAATTCGTCTTGCGAGGCAAATCGAAAACGAAAAAACCTTTCGTCTCGCGAGTTTTTTGTCTTGCGAGGCATTCGTCTTGCGAGGTACCACTGTACAGCAACAGTGTTTTGTGTTGTGTAGGCTCCTATGATGTAAGTCATGGGCCCCGCCTGCTCGCCTGCTCCCTCAAACATCACCGGTTTGCTCCTTTCTATATATAGGGTGCCTACATTCTGCATGGACTGGTTGCAGGGCAACATGTGCAAATGGCCTTAGATACCTATTAGGTCCATCAATTACCATATGGCATATATTCAACACAAAAAAAACAGCGACAATTTGTTGTTGACAAAGGACAGCTGGACATATCAAGGGCCCCATGACCTTCAGTAGCTGAGGGCCTCATCAAACCTCAATCCAGCCCTGGCAGTACACTTCAATTGAAGTTCCTATATTGATGATCAATAAATACCCAGGGGTAGGGGATCTGATATACTGAAATGCATCACACTTGCTTATTTTATTTTTCAAGGGGACAAAACCCTGCTTTTTAAACTCATTCCTCACCAGAAGCCTCGCTACCAATCCATGGGCGCTTGGAAGGCCTACTAAAAAGAAAAACAAGAAGAAAATTCAGTACACCAGGCTTGGAAGGACACTGTGGTTTTCTGCCGTTGGCTTCATATATAGCTCCCACACTGGCCCACTGGTGGGAAGAGAGTAGAGGGTGCCTCTCAGCACATTGCCCTCATTCAAGCACGTGGACGGGCCTTAGACAACCTCTTTCCACAAACCTCCTTTGCAAGAGCCAAGAAATAGTGTCGCGTCGTCCTCTCGGCCAAGGGCCATTTCTTTCAGGCATCTACAGAGGGGGGTCAGCGTTGGGGTGTATGGAGCTGGTACAACGAAGAAGAGGAGCCTTGGCCACAGAGCCTGCAAAGAGGAGGGAGATGCAATTTGTTTTTTTTTTTTTGCTGCAATTGGTGCTGGGTTCTGATTTACTGGAACCACTGTTGTAGGGCCATAAGAAACCCCCCCCTCCCCAAATGGCCTTTCTGAGAAACAAGAGGTGCGTCAGGAGAACAAGGCTGGCATTGATGGAACAGGCTCAAATGTTTTTTATTCAAGGTTGTAAAGAGATAAGCAGACTCAGGAATGCACATTGCCGTGGCGTGGGGAGGCCGGTGGGGCCATTGCAGGAAGGGGGGAGGGGCAAGCCCATATCTGAAGGAGCATCTCCACCCCCATCGTTCTACCCGGACACTGAGGTCCAGCACCGAGGGCCTTCTGGCGGTTCCCTCATTGCAAGAAGCCAAGTTACAGGGAACCAGGCAGAGGGCCTTCTCGGTGGTGGCACCCGCCCTGTGGAACGCCCTCCCACCAGATGTCAAAGAGAACAACAACTACCAGGCTTTTAGAAGACATCTGAAGGCAGCCCTGTTTCGGGAAGCTTTTAATGTTTGATGTATTATAGTATTTTAATATTCTTTTGGAAGCCGCCCAGAGTGGCTGGGGAAGCCCAGCCAGATGGGCGGGGTATAAATAATAAATTATTATTATTATTATTATTATTATTATTATTATTATTATTAGGACATAGAAAGTTGCTATAACTTTTGATTTCCCAGAAATCGGGTGGTATTGTATTCTGCAAATGTATAAAAAATGGGCGCATCCTGACTGGGGTGTGCAGATTGCGAGCTTATCATGCTGTGCCTTTGTCCTGCATATGCATTTCAAATAAATCCTGTTGAATCCTGCAAGGTTGCTTGCCACTTTCTGTGAATCTGTGCTCCGGGGACCCAATATCAGATATGGAAAATGTCCAACACTGTGATGATAGGGCTGAGGTCAATATTCAGCAGCTGGGGTCAATGCCAGATTTCGGGTGGTTCCCCTACACACAGTGCCAAGCAGAGGAGGCACATAATAATAATAACAAGAACAACAACAACAACAATAATAATAACATGCCTGTTGTCTTTGTCCATGGAGTTTTCTTGGCAGGGATACTGGAGTGGCTTGCTGGTTCCTGCTCCAGGTGGATCACGTTTGGTCAAAACTCTCCACTACGACCTGTCCATCTAGGGTGACCCTGCACGGCATAGCTCATAGCTTCTCTGAGTTATTCAAGCCCCTTCGCCATGGCAAGGCAGTGATCCATGAAGGGATCACTAGACAGCATCTTAAAAAGCAGGGACATCACCTTGCCAACAAAGGTCCGTATTGTTCAAGCTATGGTTTTCCCAGTAGTGATGTATGGAAGTGAGAGCTGGATCATAAAGAAGGCTGATCACCAAAGAATGGATGCTTTTGAATTATAGTGCTGGAGGAGACTCTTGAGAGGCCCATGGACTGCAAGAAGGTCAAACCTCTCCATTCTGAAGGAAATCAGCCCTGAGTGCTCACTGGAAGGACAGATCCTGAAGCTGAGGCAACAATACAGTGGAACCTTGGTTTTCAAAAGTAATCTGCTTGGAAGACCGTTCTACTTCCGAAATATTCAAAAATAGTAATAGTGCCACTGTATTCTGCTCTGGTCAGACCTCACCTGGAGTACTGTGTCCAGTTCTGGGCACCACAGTTCAAGAAGGACACTGACAAACTGGAACGTGTCCAGAGGAGGGCAACCAAAATGGTCAAAGGCCTGGAAATGATGCCTTATGAGGAACGGCTAAGGGAGCTGGGCATGTTTAGCCCGGAGAAGAGGAGGTTAAGGGGTGATATGATAGCCATGTTCAAATATATAAAAGGATGTCACATAGAGGAGGGAGAAAGGTTGTTTTCTGCTGCTCCAGAGAAGCGGACACGGAGCAATGGATCCAAACTACAAGAAAGAAGATTCCACCTAAACATTAGGAAGAACTTCCTGACAGTAAGAGCTGTTTGACAGTGGAATTTGCTGCCAAGGAGTGTGGTGGAGTCTCCTACTTTGGAGGTCTTTAAGCAGAGGCTTGACAACCATATGTCAGGAGTGCTCTGATGGTGTTTCCTGCTTGGCAGGGGGTTGGACTCGATGGCCCTTGTGGTCTCTTCCAACTCTATGATTCTATTCTATTCTATGAAAAACCGAGGATCAATGGGCTGGCTGCAAAGTCAATGGGGAGGGGGGAGAAAAACTGTTTGACTTCCGAGGCACGTTCGAAAATGGAAACAATTACTTCCAGGTTTTCGGCATTCGGGTTCCAAATCATTTGGTTTCTGAGATGCTCAAAAACCGAGATTCCACTGTACCGATATTTATGTGGGTACCTACTCAAAGTTAGGCCCAGTGAGTACCAAAATGAATTATTGTGAAAATAATAAATATTTTTTGGCGGCGAGGGTAAACTTTGTCCTTGCTCAGGACATCATATTAACAAAGTCTGCCTCTGTTGGGGTGGAGAAGTTCAGGCCTTGGAGCTCAAATCCCACCCCTTCACAGAAGCCACACCCTCCTAGAGTGATTTTTGCCTCTTGCTTGCCCTGAAAGAGGATGGAGAGAGGTTGGGGGTTCGTAGATGCCTCTGTGCAATGCTCCACCCACTTATGCCTTGGGCCCCACCCACCACTGACGTGCGGCTCCCAGTAGGATCCTCATAAGGGAATAATAATAATAATAATAATAATAATAATAATAATAATAATATTTTATTTATACTCCGCCCATCTGGTTGGGTTTCCCCAGCCACTCTGGGCGGCTTCCAACAAAACACTAAAATACAATAGTCTATTAAACATTAAAAGCTTCCCTAAACAGGGCTGCCTTCAGATGTCTTCTAAAAGTTTGGTAGTTATTTTTTCTCTTTGACATCTGGTGGGAGGGTTTTACACATGGCGGGCGCCACCACCGAGAAGGCCCTCTGCCTGGTTCCCTGTAACTTGGCTTCTCGTGACGAGGGACCTCAGTGTCCAGGCAGAATGTGGCCCTCAGCCTGGATCTGACAATTTCACTTTTCTCCATTTCTCATTGTTCCTTTATTTTTCCTATAGATTTTATTAAAGTTTGAAAGAAAACATGCAAAGGTTGATTTTAAGCATCCAATACCATTTTTAAAATCAAAGATAAAAGAAACTAATCTAAATAGAACACAGGAGGGGTTTCTCATTTTTTCCAGTCTCGAATTCAGTTTCTCCACATTTTGCAATTTCTTTTAAAGACCTCATGAAAATTCATCAGCGTTTGGGTGCGAATTTCTCCTAATGAACCCATTTCGTATGCAGTTTTGACAAACGTGCTCATCTTTGCAAGCAATTTCCCCGAACGCAATGCATTTTTAAATGTTACTTTCACTACCACCTAACCGTCCTTTGGCAAACTTCACCCTAACACATCCATTTTCAAAGGATATGTGAGTTTCGGTTTGCACCTTGCATCAGAAAGAGCTAATTTGATCGGTTAGCCCAGGGGTCAGCAAACTTTTAAAGCAGGGGCTGGTCCACTGTCCCCCCAGACCTTGTGGGGGGCCGGACAATATTTTGGAGATAAAAAAATGAACGAATTCCTATGCCCCACAAAGAACCCAGAGATGAATTCTAAATAAAAACACACATTCTACTCATGTAAAAACATGCTGATTCCCGGACCGTCTGTGGGCCGGATTGAGAAGGCGATTGGGCCGGATCCGGCCCCCAGGCCTTAGTTTGCCTACCCATGGGTTAGCCTTTACATGCAAGCCAAACTGAACGTCTCCTCTGCGGTATGTGGCAAGGAGCACTCACAGACCTGTGCTGTGACCCAGGAGGGGTCTTCTCCCATGAAATAATAATAATAATAATAATAATAATAATAATAATAATAATAATAATAATAATAATAATAATAATTTATTTATACCCCGCCCATCTGGCTGGGCTTCCCCAGCCACTCTGGGCGGCTTCCAAAAGAATATTAAAATACTATAATACATCAAACATTAAAAGCTTCCCAAAACAGGGCTGCCTTCAGATGTCTTCTAAAAGCCTGGTAGTTGTTGTTCTCTTTGACATCTGGTGGGAGGGTGTTCCACAGGGCAGGTGCCACTACCGAGAAGGCCCTCTGCCTGGTTCCCTGTAACTTGGCTTCTCGCAGTGAGGGAACTGCCAGAAGGCCCTTGGCACTGGACCTCAGTGTCTGGGCAGAACGATGGGGGTGAAAAACTCATACGAATCACTCACTTTGCTCATCCCTTCCGCAGAGGTATTCAAATTCTCCAAGACGTCGATGCAGAGTTCCTGAATCCGTTCTTCTTTCTCCTTCTGCTCGACTGCGGGGTCTTTCCCGTGCTTTGGCAAGAGAGGCAAATACAGTGGCACCTTGGTTTAAGAACAGCTTAGTTCATGAACAACTTGGATTAAGAACGCTGCAAACCTGGAAGGAGGTGTTTTGGTTTGTGAACTTTGCCTTGGGATAAGAACATAATAAATTTTTATTTATACCCCGCCCTTCCCGGTTCAGAAAACCGGGCTCAGGGCGGCTAACAACAAATTTAAAACACTTAATTGATGCAACAAAAAAGTATAAAATACAGTATAAAACGTGAATAACAATAAATTCAGAATTAAAAAATCAATTTAGGGGGGAAATCCATCCAATAAACATTAGATGATCACCAGGGCTAGCTGGCTAAATTAGTCTCACTTGGGCCAGCGAGGAGACCAGGGGAGAATTAGCTGTGGGATCCCAGAGCGGGTAATCTTCATAAAAAGGGGAGTGGAAGGGAAGGAAGGGGAATAAAAGATCAGGCTAAGTTCATATTGAAAGCCAGGTGGGATAGCTCTGTCTTACAGGCGGAAGGAAGTGAAATCCTGCAGGGCCCTGGTCTCCTGGGACAGAGCATTCCACCAGGTTGGAGCCATCACTGAGAAGGCCCTGGCCCTGGTGGAGGATAATCTGACTTCCTTAGTCTCCTATATTGTCAGAGCATTTTAGCAGCATGTTTCCCGACTTACTTGATGGCTGATGTGCACAGTGAACTGGCTGAATATGTAGACAACCATCTCCCACACGGGACAGCCCTCGACGTTTTGAGAGCAAAGAAGCTCTTTGATGAAATGCAGGAGTGCTTTTCTCACCTGTGGCAGTGGGGAAAGCAAAGTCATCTCACCTTTCGAAAGGCGATACCACAACACCATTCTACAAATCTAGGGCGTGACGGCATTTGGAATCCTGTGTTTGTGGTTCTGGTCGCCTGAGCTCCCAAAGAGTTGGAAAAGGTTAGGGCCGCCAAAATGATCAAGAGGATGGAAGTTGACGTCCCTACGACGAAAGGTTGCAGTGTTGGGGGCGTTTAGTGAAAAGGCACGTAAAAGGAGAAATGAGGGAAGTTTGTAAGAATTATGCATGGATAATGAGGGTAGAGGAAAGTTTTTCTTCCTCTCTCATAACACTTGTGGACATGCCACGAAATGGAATGATGGAAAATTCAGGAAAGGTCATAGAAAGAGCTTCTTCATGCAGCAGAGAGTTAACTTATGAAACTTCCTCATGGAAACCACAGCAACTGGTATTCAGAGAAATTCTACCTCAAACAGTGAAGGGAGAAGAAAGCTGTAACATTTACCGTATCTGTTCCGAATCTTCCAGCATTTCAGCAACTCAAAAAGAGCCCCTTCCCTGGTCTTACCCCTTCACGGTGGTCATCTAGAAGACATTTCACGGCTTCCACAATTGGCTGTTTCTTATTTCTGCTCTCACACGCTAGAAGAGGCAGGAGATGGAGAGAGGATTTCAGGGGGGCTCCAACATGGACATTTGTCAGCTGCATCTCATAAAAGCATCCATGAAATAACAACAACAACAACAACAACAATAACAATTTATTATTTCTACCCCGCCCATCTGGCTGGGCTTCCCCAGACACTCTGGGGAGCTTTCAACAAAATATTAAAATACAGTAATGCATCAAACATTAAAAGCTTCCCTAAACAGGGCTGCGTTCAGATGAAGTCTAAAAGTCTAGTAGTTGTTGTTTTCTTTGACATCTGATGGGAGGGCATTCCACAGCACAGGAGCCACTACCAAAAAGGCCCTCTGCCTGGTTCCCTGTAACCTCCCTTCTTGCAGTGAGGGAACCGCCAGAAGGCCCTCGGTGCTGGACTCCAGTGTCCGGGCTGAATGATGGGGGTGAAGACGCTCCTTCAGGTATACTGGACCGAAGCCGTTTAGGACTTTAAAGGTCAGCACCAACACTTTGAATTGTGCTTGGAAACACACTGGGAGCCAATGTAGGTCTTTCAAGATGTGCCCTTCCTTGCAAAAAATGATGCGCCCTTCCTTGCAAAACCCGCCCAGCCCATTCCCAGCTCTATCTGCCCATCCCAATGGTCCCAAACCACATGCTGGCGCTAGGAACATTGGATAATCAAGTTTGAAGGCATCTCAAGGGATACCCGACCTCTTCCTGGTTCAGGCCATGGGCTACTTACAGTATCCCTGGTAGGTGGGGTTAAAAAAATATAAAGCAAATCATGCAAAACTGAAGCCTGACCAACCCTACGTGAAAATGCTCTGTGAATACACTGAAACAGAAGTTGCCAGATCCCTCTATATAGTGAGAAGGTGGGGAGGGGTATTACTCAGAAGGGTGGTGGGAATGGGAGATTGACAGATAGCTGAGATGAGCCTGTTGATGACTCTTAACGACTGCAATAGGTCTTACAGGAAAAGGCAAGGGGTGAGAAGGTGAAAAATGGCTTAGTCATGTATAATGAGATAAGAATCCAATGTCTTTGTTCAGACCAGGTCTCTCCATGGTTTTACCAAGCCTTTTCCTGTAAGACCTATTGCAGTCGTTAAGAATCGTCAACAGGCTCATCTCAGCTATCTGCCAATCTCCCATTCCCACCACCCTTCTGAGTAATACCCCTCCCCACCTTCTCACTATATAGAAGGATCTGGCAACTTCTGTTTCAGTGTATCTGAAGAAGTGTGCATGCACACGAAAGCTCATACCAAGAACTAACTTAGTTGGTCTTTAAGGTGCTACTGAAAGGATTTTTTTTATTTTGACTATGGCAGACCAACACGGCTACCTATCTGTAACTGTGAATGCTAATGTTACTCTTCTATGCACCTAAGCCGGTTATATGGATCGTGGACGCTGCTACTTACGGCCATCATTGCCAACAATCATTTTCAGATGCATTAAGAACCCCACACGGATATATTCGGAGTCCTCCTTCATCTGAGCCTGCAAGAAGTCCAGAGCATCGATGGGACAGCAGCCGACTGCAAGGAAAGGAATGGCAAATTTGGGCAAGTCAGAATTCCCATCATCCCATCATTTTACAGACCATCATTATCATTATTTTGCAAGTGTGTGTGTGTGTGTTTGATTCAGCTCACGTTTAAAAGCTAGCCAACCTAATTCACCGTTTCCGAAACAAGATGAGAACACCAACACGTAGCGATCTTTTGCCCTACGCCCTTCTCTGAATTTTGCGATGTAGTTCTCTGGCCAAGCAGTGTGTACAAAAATGCATCTATCGCAGGGAAGTGTGCTTCAAAATGCACACATTTGTGCATTTTAATATTTTGTTGGAAGCTGCCCAGAGTGGCTGGGGAAACCCAGCCAGATGGGTGGGGTATAAATAATATATTGTTGTCATTGTCATTATTATTATTATTATTATTATTATTATTATTATTATTATTATTATTTTGATGAAAATTAGATACACAAATGTATTTGGGGACATGGCTTTGTCAAGGTGTGTTATTAGGTCAAATTGTGAATGCAAAAATGTGTCCATTAGGAGAAATTTGAACTAAAATGGTGAATTTTGTGAGCACTAGAATAGATGATAGATAGATAGATAGATAGATAGATAGATAGATAGAGATAGATGGATAGATAGATAGATAGATAGATAGATAGATAGATAGATAGATAGATATAGATAGATGGATAGATGGATAGATGGATAGATGGATAGATGGATAGATGGATAGATAGATAGATAGATAGATAGATAGATAGATAGATAGATAATCGATCGATAGATAGATATGTCTGATGTGGAAATGTGGAGAAATGAAGACTGGAAAATGAGAACCTGACAGAAACTACAACTGACAGATTCATCCAAGACCTAAGACCTGACATTTCTGAGGAAAACCAAGAAGGAAATGATATTTTCAGGTCTCTGGTCTGGGGGTGGAGCAGTCGGCCCCCTCTCTTGTTGTAGTACTCCAACTCCCATCAGTCCAACATGGCCTAGTGAATATCTGGCTTTGTTGTTGTCTTTTCGTATCTTTATTTTAGACCTTGTGTGCTTCGTGTGGAAATTGCTCAGTTTGGTTGAGTATTTTTTTAATGTTTTGTTTATTGTTTTGTTGCAATGTATTTTTTCCCCATGCTGCAAGCTTCCTTGAGCATGGCTTCAACTGTGGAACAATGGCATACAAATGGGAAGGAAGGAAGGAAGGAAGGAAGGAAGGAAGGAAGGAAGGAAGGAAGGATATTTAGGGATGATGGGAGCTGGAGTCAGGCAACAGTTGGTGGGTGCATTTGTGGGGGGTGGGCACAGGTTCTCTATTCCTGCTCCGGCTCTTACCCAAGTGTGCAAAGGCTTCCATAAGGACATTTCGGTGATCCATGCAGAGCTCCCGGTGTTCAGAAGAGGACTGTAAGAAGAAAGAGGGAAAAGGCTGCTGGCTTGAAGAAACCATCTTTTCAGACCAGGAAAGGGCCAGTCATGGAAGAAGGCCCCCCAGCTTGGTTGGAGGATGGATGGCAGCTAATGTATTGAGGTTGAATTCTGACAAGATAGAAGTACTGTTTTTGGGGGACAGGGGGCGGGCTGGTGTGGAGGACTCCCTGGTCCTGAATGGGGTAATTGTGCCCCTGAAGGACCAGGTGCGCAGCCTGGGAGGCATTTTGGACTCACAGCTGTCCATGGAGGCGGAGGTCAATTCTGCGTCCAGGGCAGCTATTTATCAGCTCCATCTGGGATGCAGGATGAGACCCTCCCTGCCTGCAAACTGTCTCACCAGAGTGCATGCTCTGGTGCATGCTCTGGTTATCTCCCGCTTGCACTACTGCCATGCGCTCTACGTGGGGCTACCTTTGAAGGTGACCCGGAAACTACAACTAATCCAGAATGTGGCAGCTAGACTGGTAACTGGGAGTAGCCGCCAAGACCACATAACACCGGTCCTGAGAGACCTACATTGGCTCCCAGTATGTTTCTGAGCACAATTCAAAGTGATGGTGCTGACCTTTAAAGCCCTAAACGGCCTTGGCCCAGTATACCTGAAGAAGCGTCTCCACCCCCATTGTTCTGCCCAGAAACTGAGGTCCAGCGCCGAGGGCCTCCTGGCGGTTCCCCCGCTGTGAGAAGCCAAGTTACAGTGAACCAGGCAAAGGGCCTTCTTGGTACTGGTTGAGGCCAGCTTAACCTCCCTGTGGCCTGGGACCTCCAAGATGTTTTTATTTGAAGACTGTAAGGTCCTCCGCAGGGCATACCAGGAGAGGCGGTCCCATAGGTACGAGGGTCCTAGGCCGTATAGGGCTTTAAAGGTTAAAACCAGCACCTTAAACCTGATCCTGTACTCCACCGGGGGCCAGTGCAGCTGGTATAGCACTGGGTGAATGTGATCCTGCGGCGAGAACCCCGTAAGGAGTCTCGCTGCAGCATTCTGCACCTGCTGGAGTTTCTGGGTCAGTTTCAAGGGCAGCTCCACTGCAGTCCTCAGCACCTTCAGGTAGAATTGAAGAAAAGCAAAGAAAGTAAAGACAAATTGGGGGAGCCCTTTCTGAAACCCTGGAGACCTGCCATCAGCTAATACTGAGTTAGATGGACCAGTGAGCTGACTCAGGATAAAGCAGATTCTTATGAAAGCTACCAGATGACACGGGAATGATTCTCCTTCTTGGATTTCTCTTTCCACCGTGAACCGTTGGTGCTTGAACCTTTCCATTATCTTCGGTTGCCCTGAAGTACTGCGTGGGACTACCTGGAAGAGATCAAGAAACGTCAGTACCTAGGTTGCTTTGAAACCATCCCCAGCTCGCATTGCCGGCACAGTAAAGGTAAGGGGACCGCTGACCATTAGGTCCAGTCGTGGCCGACTCTGGGGTCGTGACGCTCATCTCGCTTTATTGACCGAGGGAGCCGGCGTACAGCTTCCAGGTCATGTGGCCAGCAGGACTAAGCCGCTTCTGGCGAACCAGAGCAGCGCACGGAAATGCCGTTTACCTTCCCGCAGGAGTGGTACCTATTTATCTACTTGCACTTTGTGCTTTCGAACTGCTAGGTGGGCAGGAGCAGGGACCGAGCAATGGGAGCTCACTCTGTTGCAGGGATTCGAACCGCCAACCTTCTGATTGGCAAGTCCTAGGCTCTGTGGTTTAACTCACAGCGCCACCCGCGTCCCTAAAGGTAAAGGGACCCCTAACCATTAGATCCAGTCGTGGCCGACTCTGGGGTTGTGGCGCTCATCTCGCTTTATTGGACTCTGGTGCTAATTTTACCATGTTGGCTGAGAGGTTCCCAGTAGAGGCAGTTCTTGGGCTGTCAACCCATGGAACTGGAGGCCATGTTGACTCTTCTGAGGTCTCTCTGGTAGGGATAAAATTGTCCCAAACCACCCAGGAGCTGCCCTTTGCACAAACGACAAGTGTACAGCGCACCCAGGTCATTTCCAAAGGTGACACGATTAACAACGTCTCCCTTGACCTGGGCCTGCGGTGCTAACGTTTACAAAGGTCACTTGGATCCGAAAAACCACCAGCTTCCCTGATGTCTTACCTGCTTGAATACAAAGTCACAAACTGCCTGGGATATCTTCTTTGGGATTGGGGGTTTGTACTCCTCGCAGACATCCAAAAAAATATTAAGCCTCTAAAAAAGAAAAAGAAAAGAATCGGTTCATGCCCTTATAAACATCTGTGACATGGCCACATTTGTAACTGTGGGATGTTATCCATTGGCGCGGAAGTGGGTGGCACTGTGGGTTAAACCACAGAGCCTAGGACTTGCCGATCAGAAGGTCGTTGGTTCGAATCCCCATGATGGGGTGAGCTCCCGTTGCCTGGTCCCTGCTCCTGCCAACCTAGCAGTTCGAAAGCACGTCAAAGTGCAAGTAGATAAATAGGTACCACTCCAGCGGGAAGGTAAACGGCGTTTCCGTGCGCTGCTCCGGTTCGCCAGGAGCGGCTTAGTCATGCTGGCCACATGACCTGGAAGCTGTACGCCGGCTCCCTCGGCCAATAAAGCAAGATGAGTGCCGCAACCCCAGAGTCGGTCATGACTGGACATAATGGTCAGGGGTCCCTTTACCTTTACCTATCCATTGGCGCAGTCAAATACAGCATTCCTTGTTTTCTTAAATTGGACACAGGCAGGGAGATGTTACTCCAGCCAGTATAACCTCCTGTTCCACTGGTCTGGAGCATTCTCCCCCTGCTTGTGACCAGGGAGATGGGTATGACTCTGGCTCACCCCATAAAAGAGCCGAGTCACGCAGCCATCTTTCTCTCATAATAATAATATTAATAATAAATTTTATTTATACCCCACCCTCCCGGGCCAGAGCCAGGCTCAGGGCAGCTAACACCAGTAAAATTGGTGGACCGCTCTGTCACAAAAGACCAGGGCCCTGCGGGACTTGACATCTTTCCGCAGGGCCTGCAAGACAGAGCTGTTCCGCCTGGCCTTTGGTTTGGTCTCAGTCTGACCCTTATGTTTCCCTTCCCTTATGGTTTTGATCTATGGGCTATTATTAAAATGAAGCTGCATTTTAACCTGTATTTTAAATTTGTTCCAACCCCCCCCCCATTATGTTTTTATTGTAATTTTACTGGTGTTAGCCACCCTGAGCCCAGCTCTGGCCAGGGAGGGCGGGGTATAAATAAAAATGTATTATTATTATTATTATTATTATTATTATTATTATTATTATTATTAGAGTTAGGAAAACAATGTTTAAGATAGCTTTTGTTAAAAAAAAACCCCAGAGGCTTTTTTGTTAGGTATTATAGGCGCTGAACTACCAAAAGAAAACAAAAGACTGTTTATGTATGCAATTGCAACAGCAATGTCAGGGAACTGACATCGGAGGGAGAGGTGAAGGGGAGGCTCCCAGATGATGCTGGCGAAGGACCCAGCAGCAGGGGGAGAAACAGCTCAGTAGAGGGGGAAGCCAATCAGCGCAACACCGGGGATAAAGGGGGGCAGACGGGGGAATTGGAGAGAGGGCTCCAGGACTCTTCACTGGACATCAGTGAGGAGAGCCCAGGTCCTCCGCTGCCCACGCCTTCCCTGCGCAGAAGACTCCCGCGCAGTGAGAGTAGGAGGAGACTGGGTGTCAAACAACTTTTATGCTGGAAGAGGTTCAAGAAACGCCCACTGATGGATTCTGCCAGTGACTGAGGCAGCCGCGATGAGATGGGGCTGTGCAGTCAGAAAGGTTTAACAAGGCAAATTAACCGAGAAAGGCACCAGTTTACGCGCGAGTAACTCATACCTATTACAAGCAAGGATGCTTCTAGCTCAGAGATGGGAAAAAGAAGAAGTACCAATCGGAGAAGAGGGGCAGACCAAGCTGGTGGAATATGCAGAAATGGCGAGATGGACGGGAAAGATCAGAAACCAGGAAGACCAAGTATTTTTTTAAAAGACTAGGTTTGGAATTGCCCAAGAAAGATGTTAAATTATTTTTGTATGCCACAACTGCTGCTCGTATTTTGTTAGCTAAAAAGTGGAAAACCCAAGAATTACCGACGATAGAAGAATGGCAGATGAAGACGATGGATTTTTCAGAGCTAGCCGACACCTAACCGGAAGAGTCCACTACCAGAAGGAGGAGGAGTGTCAGGAAGAGTGGAATAAATTTAATGATTATTTAGTTAAATTTGTTAAGTTAAACTGACTGAAAATAGCTTGCAGATACCTAGTGGGCTAAGGATTTTATTTATGTTAAGTGATGAATTAATATGTTTAATTCCATAAGGTGAAGATCTAAGGATGTTAATGCTTAAGTTAAATTTTATAAAAATTGGGATTTGGAAAACCGTTAAAAGGACAAGCAATTAAATTCAACCAAAGGGAAGCGAGGAAGTCACCTAACAAAGCTAATAACTGCAATTTTCAAGAAGGCTATGATTTATGTTTGTCGTGTGTGTGTGTGTGTGTTTGTTTATAGTATTGTGAAAACCAATAAAAAAAATTTTGGGGAAAAGTATTTTTTAAAAGACTGGAATAACTTTTTAACATATTTGAGAGACCACTGTTGAAATCATTGGCAGGAATACAAGGACACAACGTAACATGAATTTTGGATACTATGATTATATAATAGATAGATTACTGTATAAGATGCAGATTTTATTTTTTTTAAGAAATGGAATGGGAAGGAAGGAGGTCTGAAGATTCGAAGGAACCTTATTTATTTTTAGAATTGTTATGTTTGTTGTGTACAACCTTTATGTAAAACCGGGGAAAAAATTATTAAAAAAAAAATACAAGCTGAAGAAACAAAAAAGATCAAACACCTTATAGCAATCTGATCCAATTCAAACATGTCATAATAAAAACATAACTTTAAAAAAACCCACTTATATCAAATAATGTAATACTCAATAATCCATTAGGATACAATAGTGCACAATAAAATTACACATCAGCGAATAATAATACTTAAACAGAAATTCACTCTTAGCGATTACAATAAATAATTTCTAAAATGTAACTGATAAAAATAACAGTAAGTCACAGTGCATAAAATAACACAAATTGAAAAGCAAAGACGCACAACTTATAAAATTGGTTGTGATATATATATATATATATATATATATATATATATATGGTTTTGGTGTCTTCGGGTGTCTTCCCGTGTAAGAGTCAGGGTGTCTGTGCGACGTTTCGACGAGGTCTCACTCGTCATCTTCAGGCTGGTGCTTTCGGCTTCTTGTTACTGGAACAGAGCACAGTCTGGTGTTTGAGTTCCTATAAATACTGTTGAGGGGTGTGGTGTATAGCCTCCAACGTTCTGGGCAGAGAGGAAGTTCCTAGATTAGTGTGCCTTTTCTTCTTTTGTTCCTTAATTACTTGAGGGATATCTTGGGTGATTTCATGAGTGATATTCTGAATATCACTGGGTGGGTCATGAAATCACCCAAGATATCCCTCAAGTAATTAAGGAACAAAAGAAGAAAAGGCACACTAATCTAGGAACTTCCTCTCTGCCCAGAACGTTGGAGGCTATACACCACACCCCTCAACAGTATTTATAGGAACTCAAACACCAGACTCTGCTCTGTTCCAGTAACAAGAAGCCGAAAGCACCAGCCTGAAGATGACGAGTGAGACCTCGTCGAAACGTCGCACAGACACCCTGACTCTTACACGGGAAGACACCCGAAGACACCAAAACCTGCATTCCTGTACCCGTGAAAATTTACGAAAGCATATATATATATATATATATATCCCTTTACTTTGGCAATGAGGAAAGAATCCAAAATCTTGCTATCTCGGAGGACTTGTGGGATCTTCCTGATGATCTCATCTTGCTTCGTTGTGCAGCGGACCAGAGCTCCTAGCATAGGCCACTGAGCTTTCACCAAGGCTTCCTTCACCTGCAAAAGGACACACATGGAAAGATTTTCCGTGGAGCTGAGTGCTGCTTTCAAACCAGTGCAAAGGTTCTAGCTAGACCAGTGGGTGGTCACAGACCAGATCAAGGTGCTCTTGGAGGAAACTGATTTTCTACATCCATATTGTCAGGGAACAGCCATCGCAGTCAGGAGTGGTGGAAGGGCTCCCGAGCGATGCCGAAGAAGGTCCCAGCAGGAAAAGAGGGGACTCAGTGACCGGGGAAGGAAATCAGCGTTACACCAGGGAGAAAGGGGGGCAGAGGCGGGTTTTGGAGGGAGGGCTCCAGGACTCTTCACCAGAGACCAGCAGGGAGAGCATTGGTCCTCCACTGCCCACACCCACCCTGCGCAGAAGACTTCTGCGCAGGGAGGCTAGGCGGAGGCTATCCGTCAAGGAACTTTTATATTGGAAGAAGTTCAGGAAACGCCCACTGACGGATTCTGCCAGTGACTGAGACAGACGCAGAATCAGGACTGTCCAGCCAGGGAAAGGTTTATCCAGGCAACCTCACCGAGAATGGCGGCAACTTACGCATGAGCAACCCCCAATTCCCATTACACATATCGTATGGGGGTTTGGGCCCGATTTTGGCACAGAAACTGCTTTCACTGTGTATGACAACCTTTTCCAGGAGAGACATCGGGGCAATGTGTCCCTGTTAATTCTCCTTGACTTCTCAGTGGCTTTTGATAACCATTGACCACAGGGTCTGTCTGGAGCAGCTGTCTTGTATTGCAATGTTGCGAACTGCCCTGAAATCCATGCATGAAGGGCGATGTACACATTTATTCAAAACCCAATGGTGACGATTTTGTTTAATTAATAATAATAATTTATGTATGCGGGACACGGGTGGCGCTGTGGGTTAAACCACAGAGCCTAGGACTTGCTGATCAGAAGGTCGGCGGTTTGAATCCCTGCGATGGGGTGAGCTCCCGTTGCTCGGTCCCTGCTCCTGCCAACCTAGCAGCATGAAAGCACGTCAAAGTGCAAGTAGATAAATAGGTACCACTCCAGCGGGAAGGTAAACGGCGTCTCCGTGCACTGCTCTGGTTCGCCAGAAGCGGCTTAGTCATGCTGGCCACATGACCTAGAAAAACTGTCTGCGGACAAATGTCGGCTCCCTCGGCCAGTAAAGTGAGATGAGCGCCGTAACCCCAGAGTCGGTCATGACTGGACCTAATGGTCAGGGGTCCCTTTCCCTTTACCTTTTTTATCATTTATACTCTGCCCATCTGGCTGAGTTTCCACAGCCACTCTGGGCGGCTCCCAATCAAGTATTAAAAACAATTAATTCAACAGAATTGATGAACTTGATCCAGGGGTACCAGCTTTGCAAAGTCTGACAGTTCATTTATACCTCCAGCACCCCCTGCTGGCCCCTAGCCGCTTAGCCCCCCCCCAAGCTAATCCCATCGGCCCGGAAGGGGAGCGGCTCCCTTGCTTTGGGCGCGGCTGTGATAAGATGAAACTTTCCTGGTTCTCACCTTCGGTTCCTCGTCATTCAGCCAATCGCCAGCCAAGCGTTGATAGATGGGAATGACGGGGCTGCAAAGCTGAGCTTCTGTCTCTCTTGGGAACGAACATGCTCTCCAGTTTTTGTAGTAATAGTTTATTGCTGCACAGAAATGTTCCATAACTGAATGAGTGAGAAAGAGAGAGAAAGCGTCTGAGAAGCGATTGCTTGGCACTGAAGCAATCGAAAGTCGGAGGTTGTGGGTCCACAATGGGAGACTGACCCTTCGCTCTATCCCAATTCCTAGGAGTGGGGTTAAAAAAAAAATACAGTGGTGCCTCGGGTTAAGTACTTAATTCGTTCCGGAGGTCCGTTCTTAACCTGAAATTGTTCTTAACCTGAAGCACCACTTCAGCTAATGGGGCCTCCCGCTGCTGCCACGTGATTTCTGTTCTCATCCTGAAGCAAAGTTCTTAACCTGAAGCACTATTTCTGGGTTAGCGGAGTCTGTAACCTGAAGCGTATGTAACCTGAAGCGTATGTAACCTGAGGTACCACTGTATTTGTCTTGAGGTGGAAATACTGTTAGGCCTGTTATTACTCAGACCCGTGTCATGGGCACAACAATGGGACATGATCACAAGATTGGCAAGAACCAGTTAAATGGGAAACTAATGGCTGACTGTTACATTGAAAAGCAACTCTGACATGTACAGTGGTGCCTCGCAAGACGAAAAGAATCCATTCTGTGATTCTCTTTGTCTAGCGGTTTTTTCGTCTTGCGAAGCAAGCCCATTGACGGATTAGAGGATTAGCGGCTTTTAACGGCTTTTAGCGGCTTATCGGCTGATCGGATCATCTGATAAGCAGCTTAGCGGCTTAGAAAAAGGGGGGGGAGGAAAAAACCCCCGCAGGAACTCACAAGACATTTTCATCTTGCGAAGCAAGCCCATAGGAGATTCGTTTTGCGAAGCACCTCCAAAACGGAAAACTCTTTCGTCTAGCGAGTTTTCAGTCTTGCGAGGCATTCGTCTTGCGGGGCACCACTGTACAGCAAAAAGAAAAAGGTGTTGCGTCAGTTGTATTTCATAGGCTGTAGTTGGATGAAAAATGGTGACGTGCTGGGCTGGCCAAAGGTGGTTGGGGAGAGGGCAAACAACAACAACAACAGCAACAATTTATTATCTATACCCCGCCCACTCTGGGCGGCTTCCAACAAATATTAAAATACAGTAATGCATCAAACATTAAAAGCTTCCCTAAACAGGGCTGCATTCAGATGTCTTCTAAAAGTCTGGTAGTTGTTGTTCTCTTTGACATGTGGTGGGAGGGTGTTCCACAGGGCGGGTGCCACCACTGAGAAGGCCCTCTGCCTGGTAACTTGGCTTCTTGCAGTGAGGGAACTGCCAGAAGGCCCTCGGAGCTGGACCTCAGTGTCTGGGTAGAACAATGGGGGTGGAGACGCTCCTTCAGGAATACTGGGCTGAGGCCGTTTAGGGCTTTAAAGGTCAGCACCAACACCTTGAATTGTGCTCGGAAACGTATACTGGGAGCCAGTGCAGATCTCTCAGGACTGGTGTTATGTGGTCCCGGCGGTCGCTCCCAGTCACCAGTCTAGCTGCCACATTCTGGATTAGTTGCAGTTTCCGGGTCACCTTCAAAGGTAGCCCCACGTAGAGCGCTTTGCAGTAGTCCAAGCGGGAGATAACCAGAGCATGCACCACTCTGGCGAGACAGTCTGTGGGCAGGTAGGGTCTCAGCCTGCATACCAGACGGAGCTGGTAAACAGCTGCCCTGGACACAGATTTGACCTGCGCCTCCATGGACAGCTGTGAGTCCAAAATGACTCCCAGTCTGTGCACCTGGTCCTTCAGGGGCACAGTGACCCCATTCAGGACCAGGGAGTCCTCCACACCTGCCCGCCTCCTGTCCCCCAAAAACAGTGCTTCCGTTTTGAACGAAGGGGAATTTTCCCCACAGTCTGGCACTGTAAGGAGCACAACAATGGTGCCAGGCAAACCGCCCTGTAAAGAGCATTCTACAATCAGGGGGCCACCACCAAATAGGCCCTGTTGTCTCATTGCCTTCCAAACTTCTCTTGGAAGGGGCGCACAGAGAATGGCACAGATGATGGTCTTTAAGGAACAGTTAGCAGTTGTAGGGGCTATACTGGAATGGAAGGAAGATGGTGATATTCCATTCCCCCCCCGCCCAAAAAAGAAAAAGAATCACTCACCGTAGCATATTGCTTCTTTCATGTGGCTAGTCATGGGCCACTTAATCATCACCCTTAAATACACACAGGTAAGTGACAAAAACGGGATACACCTGAGTGCTGAGTGAAGAGACACAAGCAACCTTTCGTTAGAGGATGGTAATGATTTATTACAATTTAGGATCACGAACTCTGGGCAGCCCTTCTGTTGGAGATGCTTCTATATGGGACTGAACTTCAGCTGGTTTTGGTATGCAAACACACAAACTTCTGTTGCAGTGTGGCCCTTCCTGTGGTTAGATCCCCTAGCGTGGCCTGGGTGAAATTAAACAGAACCAGCTTTGTCAAGTTACTAGTTCTCAGTAATATATATATATATATATATATATATATATATATATATATATATATATATGCAGGTTTTGGTGTCTTCGGGTGTCTTCCCGTGTAAGAGTCGGGGTGTCTGTGCGACGTTTCGACGAGGTCTCACTCGTCATCTTCAGGCTGGTGCTTTCGGCTTCTTGTTACTGGAACAGAGCAGAATCTGGTGTTTGAGTTCCTATAAATACTGTTGAGGGGTGTGGTGTATAGCCTCCAACGTTCTGGGCAGAGAGGAAGTTCCTAGATTAGTGTGCCTTTTCTTCTTTTGTTCCTTAATTACTTGAGGGATATCTTGGGTGATTTCATGAGTGATATTCTGAATACCACTGGGTGGGTCATTAAGTGTAGATTAGTTGCTAAAGCTTTTGTGTCTTGACCTCTTGAGCTTGTGAAGAGTTTTTCTGAGAAGATGGCTGTGCTGCATTTAGTTGTGCTCTGGCTTGGCTTCGTGTATAGGGGCGAGCTGTGGTTTTGTGCCTTGTGCCAGCCAGATCTGTGTAGGGATTGCAGGGGGGTGCAGCATCCGGAGGTGCCACTATAGTTTGGCTACTGGATGGAGTCTGTAATATGTCTGTGGAGAGGGTCTGGGTTTGGGTCTGGTGTGGTTGATTGGTGACGGCGTTCTGTGTGCCTCTGGTTCTGGTGTCGGTTTTTGTGGGGAGGGCTAATTTCCAGATGTCTGGCAGGCGGGACGTGTTGTCACGCTTGTTCATGTTGTGAGGGTGTTTCTCTATCTCGATGGCTTCCATGATTATTCTCTTGTGGTGATGTTCCATGTTAAAGAGCAATTTAGAATCTGCAAAATTAATTTCGTGTCCTGTTTCTTTCATGTGTTGGAAAAGAGAGGAAGTTTTTTCTTCTTTTTTGACGGCATTCTTGTGTTCTGCGATACGTGCATTTATTCGTCTGTTTGTTTGTCCAATGTACGTGGCTGGGCAGACTTTGCAGGGTATTTCATAGACCCCTTGGTTTTCCAGCTGGATTTTGTCTTTTGGGTTTCTGAGGATATTGGCTATTTTTTGGTTGGTGCAGAAGGCTGTTTTGATATTGTGTTTATGGAGGATTTTGCTGATTTTGTCTGTAGTGCCCTTGATATAAGGAAGGAGGGCCATGCCATTGTTTTCTTCTGTGTCTTGGTTTTTGGGGGGTGTTTCTTTTTGGATTAGCTTCGTAACCATGTTTTTCTGGTATCCATTGGCGATTAACACATTTGAGAGATTCTGTAACTCAGTTGTCAAGTGGTCTTTGTCAGCCAGGCGTTTGGTTCTGGAGATGAGAGTCTTGGCTACGGAGTTTATTTGTGCAGGGTGGTGGTGTGATTGTGCATGTAAGTAGCGGTTGGTGTGTGTTTTTTTCTGGTAGATAGTGTGTCCTAGGGAGCCATCAGGTTTTTGTAGATTAGGACGTCAAGAAAGGGGAGTTGGTTGTTGTCTTCTATTTCCATAGTGAATTGTATTTTGGGGTGTAGGCTGTTGAGATGTGTGAGGAAGCTATCTAGTTTTTCTTTTCCGTGTGGCACACTAATCTAGGAACTTCCTCTCTGCCCAGAACGTTGGAGGCTATACACCACACCCCTCAACAGTATTTATAGGAACTCAAACACCAGATTCTGCTCTGTTCCAGTAACAAGAAGCCGAAAGCACCAGCCTGAAGATGACGAGTGAGACCTCGTCGAAACGTCGCACAGACACCCCGACTCTTACACGGGAAGACACCCGAAGACACCAAAACCTGCATATATATATATATATATATATATATATATATATATATATATATATATATTTGACGATTTAGAAAATTTGGAAAATATTTAAAGTGACTTTTCCCAAGAGGCCAAAATCCTGGCTCCTTCATGGGGAATTTTGTGGGTTCTCGGGAACCTGGGGGCCCAGGAAACCAGCACCTATGGAAGGGGGAGAGAAAAACCCTCTTTCCAAAGGAAGAATGGTTGATGGGAAATCTTGGAAGATGCAGAGAGGGTGAAATTGACGGCGCTGATAGAAGAGACAAATTTATTTATTTTATTTTATTTAACCTAATTATTACAAAATATGAGCAAAATATTGCAAATACATACATATTTCAGGTAAGCACACACATATATGAAAAAGAGCAAAAGAAGAAAAGATAAAAAGAAGAAAAGAAAAAAGAAGAAAAAATAAAGAGGAAAAAAGAAGAAAAGTTGGAAGATTTTCTTCCAAATTTATTCTACAAATATCTCAATGTGAAAATAATAATAAAATTTCATTGATTGACTTCCATCGCTTACACCGCACTTCCTATATACATTTTAAGCAAGATTGTATCTGTTATTCTGCATTTTTCCCATACTATCTCACACAAATATTCTAATCAATAAGTTTTCTAAATCTTTCATAAATCTATTCTAAACACAACCAATACCTTACATTTAATCTTTGTCTACAAAAATAATCATTTAAACATTTCCATTGTTTTTGGATTATATTTTTTGGTTTTTGTATTATCAAATTTAGAATCTTTTTAAAGAAGACTGGAAACTCTTTTCTTGTCTATATAAAAAGATATTTCCCATATGCGAAGACCACAGCAGGGTTTAAAGTGTAAGAAAACAGCAGAAAAAAATTAAGACGGAACCCTAAAATGCAATTGTATTTGAGTTATAAACAGCGATGACGGGCAAGTGGGAAGTCACTAGTTTAACTGGAATATAATTGTTGAGTAACAAATGCAATTTTCTATACGGAAAGAAGAACAACATATTATTTTAAAAGAAATCGCTAGTCCTCAGTGTTTTTCCCCACACCCCATATGTAAATTGCATCCTATCTGAGATGGGAATCAAGCCCTTTTTTCCTTCAATGGGAGAACATGCAACAGTGAAGAACTGAAGGGAGCCCTACCGTAGCGAGAGGCCAGGTTGCCCAGGGTCCTGAAGACCATGTGGTGAGGGAGGATCCCAGTCTTGACATTCTTTTGAAGTCTGTACATCACGTCATTGAAAAGAGAGCTTGCCAGACATAGGAGGACATCATTGGCTTGCTGGACGATTCTCCCAGACGCATCTTTCTAAGGAAGCAGAAAGTCTTGTGGGTTTGTGGCGGTCAGTCTAGATTATGCTGCCCAGTTCTTGGCCTTCTGTGCCCAGTGAGGGTTGGGATCTAATGGGGGAGGTTGTTGAACTTGGGTGTCAAGACCCCGCAGCCACCCCCTCATTGGAAATAACTCACGCAAGGACACAGATATTAGGTTTATGTTACTGGGCAAAATTTTGGCCACAACTTTATTGAAAATACAGAATGTGAGCGGTATTGGCTTAGGCATTGATTGGACCTGACTATATCTGACTCTTGCCCAATGTCCAGGATACTGTCCAGTAAGGGTAAACCACTGGTAGGGGGAGCCCTGTCGATGCAGACCAACTCAAGCTCCCCCTGGTGTTCCCGTGGGGTTGTGTCAAGGCCCTAGCCCCCGACCCGGGCTTCGGGCAAGATCCACACACACCCCGGATTCCTTTAACGGAATATCCTTAAGCTTGGAGGGGCAGGTGATGGCCACACCTCCCCCCCCATCACAAGGTCAAACAATGCCTAACCGCAACCCTAACATAGTTGTCATGATTGCTACAAGGTAGGCGCGGGTGGCGCTGTGGGTTAAAGCCTCAGCGCCTAGGGCTTGCCGATCGAAAGGTCGGCGGTTCGAATCCCCGCGGCGGGGTGCGCTCCCGCTGTTCGGTCCCAGCGCCTGCCCACCTAGCAGTTCGAAAGCACCCCCGGGGGCAAGTAGATAAATAGGTACCGCTTACCAGCGGGAAGGTAAACGGCGTTCCGTGTGCGGCTCTGGCTCGCCAGAGCAGCGATGTCACGCTGGCCACGTGACCCGGAAGTGTCCCCGGACAGCGCTGGCCCCCGGCCAATAAATGTGAGATGGGCGCACAAACCCCACAGTCTGTCAAGACTGGCCCGTTCGGGCAGGGGTACCTTTACCTTTACCTTTTAGGCGAAAACCAAGTGGCTGGTGCCAATTTGCCAAGTGGAAAAATTCCTACCATGCCCCTCTGACAACCAAGGCAACCAACCGAAGTCCATAGCAAGGCCATTGCCTAACCTGCAAAATAGGGAGGGCGGGCGGGTTGATTGAGGAAGTGAGCCAAAGAGGAAGTCCTCTGGCTCGTTCCTATATTTAAACGGCTCCGGCCACCACCACCCCTGGCCAGCGGATTGGCTGGCCAGGCTTTGACGTGGCCGTGATCCCCCAGGCAACGGGGGACAAAGTCCCCCGCCCCCGGTGTGGAGTGGGTAGCACCGCAACTCCTCCCCACTGGGAAGTGGAGTGGATTTCTCAGACTAGCTTCTATGTAAGACAATGACCTGAGCTGGGTACTTAATTTTTTTCTTCAGGATCCCCAAAGAATGATCTAGGTTAGAAGAACTACAACTAAGTCATGGCTGGCCTTTCTTCCATTGCCTTAGTCACCTTTCCTTGAACGATTCCATCAACGCTTTTACACATCACTTGGGAAGACAGGCGAACTAATGCCAGTGTACTGGAAGAAGCAAAGATCACCAGTGTTGAAGCAATGATTCTCCAACATCAACTTCGTTGGACTGGTCATGTTTTGTGGATGCCTGATGATCGTCTTCCAAAGCAACTACTCTATTGCAAACTTAAGAATGGAAAGTGTAGTGCTGGTGGTCAACCAAAGAGGTTCAAAGGCTTTCTCATGGCAAATCTAAAAAAAATGTAATATAAACACCGACAATTGGGAAACACTGGCCTGCGAGTGCTCCAGTTGGGGAACAGCCTTTACCAAAGGTGTCATGGGCTTTGAAGACACTCGAACTCAGGATACAAGGGAGAAATGTGCTAAGAGGAAGGCACGCTTGGCAAATCCACACTGTGATCAACTCCTGCCCAGAAACCAATGTCCCCACTGTGGAAGGATGTGTGGATCCAGAATTGGCCTCCACAGTCACTTTACGGACACACTGCTAAGACCGTGTTCATGGAAGACAATCTTACTCGGCTACGAGGGATCGCCAAAGAAGAAGAAGAAACTAAAAGGTCTCAAATGTAGCCCTAACTAGATGGGATAGGGAGTCAGACACACGGCTGCCATTTTCAAGGGCAACTCTCTCTTCTTTGAGATGTGCAGTCCTACTCTAAGAAACAGGATTTTGTACAACAGTCACTCTTAACTAACCAGAAAGGTCCCTGAAAATTCTTGTGGGGATATTTAGCTTAAAGAGTTACAGTCAACATTCATCCTACTCCGAATGTTCTCATTGACATTAATGGAATTGACTGCCTTAGTAGAGCATGTCATTTAAGGCGGCAAAACATAATTTTTGCAAATTTCTTAAGTGAGGGGGTCTTAAAAATAATTTTGTGTGCGTGAGGAATTCAAATCTGCTATTATTTTTTTGACTGGACAATATTTAGCTTGGTGAGTCTATGTTTGATGAAGAAGCACAAAAACTGCTTTCGGAAAACCAAAGAATTTTAATTTTGCCTACTGGAAGGTTATGCTAAATAATAATATGCTAAATAATAATGTCAGGTTATGCTAAATAATAATATCAATAATAACTGCAAGTTGTTGTTGTTTAGTCGTTTAGTCGTGTCCGACTCTTCGTGACCCCCTGGACCAGAGCACGCTAGGCACTCCTGTCTTCCACTGCCTCCCGCAGTTTGGTCAAACTCATGCTGGTAGCTTCGAGAACACTGTCCAACCATCTGCAAGTACTTGGCAATCATTTAAATGATGCTATGCAATTTTACACATGTTTTACTTACCAAGCGAAACTAAATTATATTAATGTAACCAAAATATATTTTGAATTCCCATGTCACATTATAAGTACCACTCATTTTTGGAATTTGAAAGTTTAAAAATTTGACATGCCCTGCTACCTTTGGCCCATCTACAACCCAAAGCACTTGAACCCACATGATATCAATTCTGTTCCTACCTCCTTCAGCATCTCCACCAACACATGAATGGCCGCATCAATGTTCGGTGGTCCCACCCACTGGAGGAGACTTTGGGCAGCCAGGTCGGCATTCTGCTCAGCGCTGCAGCAGATGTAGTTGTAAATTTCTGAAAGGCAACACGGGTCATTGTACTGGTTGTCACTGATGGGTGTGCGTCTCTGATCTGCCGGTTTTGAAGAACCACGAATGCAACAAGCGCCTCTTCCTCAAACTGCCACAGGCCTCCGCCTTTGCAGGGGCGGAGCAAGGTGGTTGCGGTGGGTGTGGTTCGCCACACGTGTCACCTCCGAGGGGGGAGACAAAATGCTGTGTGGCACTCAACACCTGTGAGAGATGCTTTGGTGTTGCAATGCGCAGGCCTTGCGAGGAACTTATGCCTTATGAGGAACGGCTAAGGGAGCTGGGCATGTTTAGCCTGGAGAAGAGGAGGTTAAGGGGTGATATGATAGCCATGTTCAAATATATAAAAGGATGTCATATAGAGGAGGGAGAAAGGTTGTTTTCTGCTGCTCCAGAGAAGCGGACACGGAGCAATGGATCCAAACTACAAGAAAGAAGATTCCACCTAAACATTAGGAAGAACTTCCTGACAGTAAGAGCTGTTCGACAGTGGAATTTGCTGCCAAGGAGTGTGGTGGAGTCTCCTACTTTGGAGGTCTTTAAGCAGAGGCTTGACAACCATATGTCAGGAGTGCTCTGATGGTGTTTCCTGCTTGGCAGGGGGTTGGACTCGATGGCCCTTGTGGTCTCTTCCAACTCTATGATTCTATGATTCTATGATTCTAGGCTTCCAAAATAGTCCACCTGCCGGCTCAACCTCAGCTGTAGGGCAGCAGGCAGACTCCTTGTCTCAAGGCATGCAATCTCTGCAAAATAAGCTCAAAAAAGTTCAGCAACTCTGGCTCTCCCCCAAAATATGAAATAAAGTCAAACCATTTTTGCAGGCAAAAATAAAAATATTCAATGGGGCAGGGGGGACAAGAAATTTTCCGCATCGGGTACCACCTAACCTTGCTACACCACTGCCCCCTTGAACTTAATTTGCTCATTTATTCACCTTCTTTAAATATATGTAGCTGTTTGCAAGTGTAAAGACTCTCCTCCCTGAAAGAGAGGGGAGGGGTTGTGGTCGGGAGCCCGAGCTCCGCCTGGCAGGGGGCGTAGCCCCCTGCCTCCAGCTCACCTGGCTGGCGCCCACGCCCCCTGTGTGGCCACCCAACCAGGTGCCGCTGAGGGGGCGTGTTCAGCAGCCTTTTGCTGCAGCGCCAGCCTTCCCCCGGCCCCATTTCGTCGTCGTCGCCGCTTCGAGAAGTCACCCACCCTCCACTCCCTTTAGTTAGGGTTTAGGTGCTTGGCCTTGCTATGGACCTTAGGTTGGTCGCCCCGGTTGCCTGGGGGGCCTGGTAGGAGTTTTTCCATTTGGCACTAGGCTATTTGGTTTTTTCGCCTACCTCGTAGCAATCGTCACAACTTTTGTGGTATTGGTGGGTAGGTTAGGCATTGGAATAATGTGTCGTGGTGTGTCAAAGTGCTAGGTGTGGCCATCGCCTATGCCTTCAATGCTTTAGGGGTATTCCGTTAAAGGAATCTGGGGGTCGTGTATTCCGTCCGATGCCTGCTTGGCGGGAGGCCTTGGCACGACCCTCGGTGACAACAGGGGTGAGCCTATAGTCTGATTAGCATCGACAGGCTCCACCTACTGGTGAATAACCCATATCCAATGCCTAAGCCAATACCTTTTCCATTGCTGTAACCAATAAAAGTTGTGGCCTTTTCTTGCCCATTAACCATATATTGCGTGTCTCAGTGTCTTTATTACACCACACGGAGGGCGGGTCCTCGAACCACAACATGCAGTTTGACATCACGCTGCACACCCAGTCTTCAGTCCTCTCCTGGGAGTGGGGGAAATGTTCTATTTATTTTGCATTTAAAGACAAACCTACCGAATTTTCACTTGTTCAAAACTGTATGTGAACCAATGCACAACCGTTCTGCAGAATTTGCACTTCTCCGAAATCTGCAGTGGAGTTCTTAAAAAACACACATGTGTATGGTAATATTATTCTAAGGTAAAGTGTCTCCGCAGAAGTATGACTTAAAAGAACATCAAAAATTGCATTCTATGAGGGGAAATTGCTTTGCAAAATTGCACGCAAAATGAGCATGTTAGGAGAAATTTGCAACAACAAGAAAAAACAATGAGCTTTCATAGACTCATAGAACTGTCAAACTTGCAACCTTGTCATTATCAGCGCCTCACTCTAACCAGCGGAGCTATTCAGTTTCACAAGGACTTTATAAATTGCAAACTGATACGGCAATGCAGAGAACTGAAGACAGAGAAAATGAGGAACTGAGTGAAACTGAAACGGACAGTTTCGCTCATTCCTCCTCTCTCCCCACATGTCTCCTTCCTTCTCAGATACTTGTAGCTTTAAAAGTTCTTGTCGGGGAATGTTTGTAAAATGCTGAGTAGGTAACAATCTGGGCCTTTCTGCAGGTGAAAGCTCTACAGTGATAACGAGTTCTTGCTTGTTTTGTTCTTGCATGAATTACCATATTTTTCGCTCTATAGGACACACTTTTTCCTCTCCAAAAATGAAGGGGAAATGTGTGTGCGTCCTATGGAGCGAATGCAGGCTCCTTGGCTTGAGCGATAGCAACAGGAAGCCTCCGAAGCACAGAGCGAGCGCTCCCTCCTCGCTCCGGAGGCTACGCGTTGCTTTCGCTGAAGCCTGGAGAGCGAGAGGGGTCAGTGCGCACCGACCCCTCTCGCTCTCCAGGCTTCAGGCAGTTATTGGACTACTGCAATGCGCTTTACGTGGGGCTACCTTTGAAGGTGACCCGGAAACTACAACTAATCCAGAACGCGGCAGCTAGACTGGTGACTGGGAGTGGCCGCCGAGACCAAATAACACTGGTCTTGAAAGACCTACATTGGCTCCCAGTACGTTTCCGAGCACAATTCCAAGTGTTGGTGCTGACCATTAAAGCCCTAAACGGCCTCAGCCCAGTATATCTGAAGGAGCGTCTCCACCCCCATTGTTCTACCCGGACACTGAGGTCCAGCTCCGAGGGCCTTCTGGCGGTTCCCTCACTGCGAGAAGCCAAGTTACAGGGAACCAGGCAGAGGGCCTTCTCGGTAGTGGCCCCCGCCCTGTGGAACACCCTCCCACCAGATGTCAAAGAGAACAACAACTAGCAGGCTTTTAGAAGACATCTGAAGGCAGCCCTGTTTCGGGAAGCTTTTAATGTTTGATGTATTATAGTATTTTAATATTCTTTTGGAAGCCGCCCAGAGTGGCTGGGGAAGCCCAGCCAGATGGGCGGGGTATAAATAATAAATTATTATTATTATTATTACCCACAAGCCTTCGGAGCGCAGCAGGAGTTCTCCCTGCACTCTGAAGGCTTGCGGATAGCAGTCTGAAGCCCAGGCAGTGCAGCGCCAACTCCTGCTGCGCTCCCCAGGTTTCAGGCAGCTATCCGCAAGCCTTTGGAGCGCACCCCCAGCACCACAAGCTCCGGGAGCGGCGGCAAGGCTGCGCGCAACCTTGCCGCTGCTCCCAGACCTGTTCTGGGGGCTGGGGTTGGGGAAGCTCGGGCTTCCCCCACCCCAGCCCTGCGGCTAAAAACTAAGCCAAGACAGCGAGCGGGATCCATCCCACTCCCTGTCTTGGCTTCTGCCAAAGCCGTGTGCAGCCTCTCCCGGCTGGAGAGATCGCGCACGGCTAAAGAGGAAGCCAAGACAGCCAGCGGGATGGATCCCACTTGCTGTCTTGGCTTCTTTGCTCTTTGGGGCTGGGGGGGAATAATTTTTTTCTTTATTCCCCCCCCCTAAAAACTAGGTGCACCCTATAGTCCGGTGCGCCCTATGGAGCGAAAAATACGGTAAGTAAAGCATGGGTGTTGTTGTTGTTTTTTAAAAAAGAAAATAATTCCTGATTGTCAAAGTGGACGCTGTTATTCCTCAAGGATCAAGATCTGCTAAGTAGGAATGATGGGAATTATAGGCCAAAACAGCTCAGGGGAGGCTAATTCAGAATGACTGACTCATCTACCTGTCATTGTCTTTAAGTCACCAGATACATCCATGACGGACGCCGTCAGTCAACTATCACACCAGTTCGCAGGCCAAAGGGCTGCCTCACAGCCTTGCCAGGAACTCGGAGCCAAGTAACAGGGCAAGCCCGTGCATGTTTACTCGGAAGTAAGTCCCACTGAGTTGAAGGGGGCTTACTCCCAAGTAAACGTGCACAGGACTGCAGACCGAGTGGAAAGCAAACAGAGCCGGGGCTTCCATTGTGATATGGGTGGTGATGGTGTCATACATTACTAAAGCAACCTGACCAATGACGGCCCTGGAATCGACGGGGGATTGTTGACACCATTAAGACCTGGAGATTATTGCCTCAGACCTTCACATCAGCCCTGTGTCCTTGGATATACACACCAATGCCTCTAGCAGGAACGTTCTGGCAAAGTTATGGATGGCGGCTAACAGATTGAGGTTGAATCCTGACAAGACAGAAGTACTGTTTTGGGGGGAAAGGAGGCGGGCAGGTGTGGAGGACTCCCTGGTCCTGTATGGGGTAACAGTGCCCCTGAAGGACCAGGTGCGCAGCCTGGGAGTCATTCTGGACTCACAGCTGTCCATGGAGGCGCAGGTCAAATCCGTGTCCAGGGCAGCTGTTTACCAGCTCCATCTGGTACACAGGATGAGACCCTACCTGCCCACAGACTGTCTCACCAGAGTGGCGCATGCTCTGGTTATCTCCCGCTTGGACTACTGCAATGCGCTCTACGTGGGGTTACCTTTGAAGGTGACCCGGAAAGTACAACTAATCCAGAATGCGGCAGCCAGACTGGTGACTGGGAGCGGCCACCGAGACCGTATAACATTGGCTCCTAGTACGTTTCCGAGCACAATTCAAAGTGTTGGTGCTGACCTTTAAAACCCTAAACGGCCTCGGTCCAGGATACCTGAAGGAGCGTCTCCATCCCCATCGTTCCGCTTGGACGGTGAGGTCCAGCTCTGAGGGCCTTCTGGCAGTTCCCTCCCTGTGAGAAGCCAAGTTACAGGGAGCCAGGCAGAGGGCCTTCTCGGTAGTGGCACCCGCCCTTTGGAACGCCCTCCCACCAGATGTCAAAGAGAACAACTACCAGACTTTTAGAAGACATCTGAAGGTGGCCCTGTTTAGGGAAGCTTTTAATGACTGATGCATTACTGGGTTTTAATATT
This sequence comes from Podarcis vaucheri, assembly GCF_965113315.1. NCBI lineage: Eukaryota > Metazoa > Chordata > Lepidosauria > Squamata > Lacertidae > Podarcis > Podarcis vaucheri. Next base: position 5,441,280 of record NC_138759.1, read on the forward strand.
TTGTTGGAAACCGCCCAGAGTGGCTGGGGAAGCCCAGCCAGATGGGCGGGGTATAAATAATAAATTATTATTATTATTATTATTATTATTATTATTATTATTATTAGTTCTGACACTCCATATCTTGAACCCCATTAGACCCAGTTAGCATTCCCAATGGTCAGGGATGGTGGGAGTTGTAGTTTACCAGCACCTGGAAGGACACTGATTCTCCATACATGGCTTATACCAATGCCCACACATTTCCCTTTACAAAAAGGGAGGAGAGAGAATATGAACACCAAAACAGTGTTCAGCTTATTTTTCAGTTGCTATTCTGTTCATAAGGTTTTCTAGATTATAAATGTTTTATTGATGATTTGTTAATCATGCCTTATACTGCAGCTGTGATGTTTAGTCTGTGGTTGTTGTTGTTTCTTGTCGCTGGCTTATTAACAGTGTTTTATAGATTGTAATTGTTTTGTTGACAATTTGTTAATTATATGGTGTTAACTGAATAATAGGAAAAGCTTTCAGAGGGGTGTTTTTTTCTGCAGGTATCTTCTGCAACATGTCACTGAGTGCAATACAGTGCTAAAGGTAAAGGTAAAGGGACCCCTGACCATTAGGTCCAGTCGTGACCGACTCTGGGGTTGCGGCGCTCATCTCGCTTTATTGGCTGAGGGAGCTGGCGTACAGCTTCCGGGTCATGTGGCCAGCATGACTAAGCCGCTTCTGGTGAACCAGAGCACCGCACGGAAACGCCGTTTACTTTCCCGCCAGAGTGGTACCTATTTATCTACTTGCACTTTGACGTGCTTTCGAACTGCTAGGTTGGCAGGAGCAGGAACCGAGCAACGGGAGCTCACCCTGTCGCGGGGATTTGAACCGCCGACCTTCTGATCGGCAAGCCCTAGGCTCTGTGGTTTAGACCACAGCGCCACCCGCGTCCTTGCAATACAGTGGTACCTCGGGTTAAGTACTTAATTCATTCTGGAGGTCCATTCTTAACCTGAAACTGTTCTTGACCTGAAGCACCACTTTAGCTAATGGGGCCTCCTGCTGCTGCCGTGCTAACGGAGCACGATTTCTGTTCTCATCCTGAAGCATAGTTCTTAACCCGAGGTACTATTTCTGGGTTAGCGGAGTCTGTAACCTGAAGCATATGTAACCCGAGGTACCACTGTAATAGTGAGCAGGTGATGGATTTCTACTGGAGAGTCCACACATGTTGTTCTGCTGCATGGTGATGTTGGGGATGCTGTTCTTCCTGTTACTGCCACCTGGAGGGGAGCTCCAGCGCTACAGTGCAACAAAGCTGTGCAAAAACAAAACCAGGAATATTTGGGATTATGAAAAGCAGGGGTCGCTTGACCCTTGAGTGTCTTCCCAGTTCAAGTGGGGTTGGTGGAGTGGTTCAGGGTGGGCTTGATGCAAATTTGCCCCACGTTGAACAGCGGGAACATCATTCCCAGATTTAACAATATTTCCTCCAACCCAAAAATGTGTGCAAAAACAAGTATAAAGTAATTTTGCAGCATGAACCAGTGGCATAGTGTGGGTTGCCAGCACCCAGGGCTGCACAGAGGGGAGGGGGAGGGACGGAAACACATGAGCATTCAACTGCCTAATGGCATCCACAACACCCAGGAGATCTCAGCAGCAGAGATAAGATAAAGAAGAGCCGTTCCGTTGTCCAGAGAGGTCACTTCCTGGTTCACATGGAGAAGCCGTTTTCAGTGAAGCCCAGTGACAGAAGCACCCAGCTGTATTGAGGCAGCTCCAGGTGTTGAAATTTTGCACCTCTAAGAAAATTGTGCCCGGAACAACCGCCCCTGTACCCACCCCCACGCTACGCCACTAGCATGAACACTGATCGCCGAAGAATTGATGCTTTTGAATTATGGTGCTGGAGGAGACTCTTGAGAGTCCCATGGATTGCAAGAAGATCCAACCTCTCCATTCTGAAGGAAATCAGCCCTGAGTGCTCACTGGAAGGACAGATCCTGAAGCTGAGGCTCCAAGACTTTGGCCACCTCATGAGAAGAGAAGACTCCCTGGAAAAGACCCTGATGTTGGGAAAGATGGAGGCACAAGGAGAAGGGGATGACAGAGGATGAGATGGTTGGACAGTGTTCTTGAAGCTACCAGCATGAGTTTGACCAAACTGCGGGAGGCAGTGGAAGACAGGAGTGCCTGGCGTGCTCTGGTCCAGGGGGTCATGAAGAGTTGGACACGACTAAATGACTAAACAACAACAGCATGAACACAACATGAAAAATGCATTAGGTTGGGGAACATGTTTGCAAAAATAGCGTCTTTTCCTTCGCCGGAGCAATTTTTTTGCTCCTTTTCTTTTAATTTCTCTCCTCATTGCTTGTTTTAGTATTCCTGTCTTCTCTCCTTGCAAGTTTGCTGTCTTTACCTCCCCCCTCCCAGGCAGCCTCCTTTATCGCTAGCGTCCCTTATCTCCCTCCTGATCGCTTGCTGATCAGCTGCTCAGCGGCTTCATTTCAACACCTCCTTCCCTCTTTCTAAAAGAAAAAAAAAAAGCACAATCCGCTTTTTGCCCCTGGGAAATTCGGCTCCAGGGACCACGCACTCACCACTCACTCCATAAGATGCATAGACATTTCCCCTTACTTTTTAGGAGGAAAAAAGTGCGTCTTCTGAAGCGAAAAATACGGCATATTAAAAGAAAGGCACACCGGAATGCTGGCGGAGACAGAACGCTGATCTGAGCTTGGCCTGATCCCTTTCGTTGCAAAGCTGCCTGGGAAACAACGTCTCTTAATCGTTTGTGAACTTTGCAGCTAAGCAGAGTTCTACCCTAGCGTTTCTCAGGTACTTAAGCTTTTCCCCAACTGCGGCATCAACTCTTCCACCTTCCAGGAAGTGCCCTTCCCCAGATGTCCAAACATTGGCAAGCCGTAAAACAGCGCTGCTAATTAACACTCGGATCTTGGAATCCACTCTGAGGTCAAACGTCCACCAGCATTTGCCGGCAGAAAAGATCCCAGATGTTTCTCTGTTTGCTTAGGCAGGCTCCCAAATTTATTGTACTTCATTAAAAGAAAGAAAGAAAAACGGGAGATCTGGCAACGTAAAAGCATTGCTGCATGTAGAACACACACTCCCTACTTGAGACGTGACGGTCCTGTAATATTGCCCTCCGACGGGGTGCGGGTGGGTGTGGAGCTGAGTGATTTAAGGTACCCCCCCCAGCCCTGACTGAAGCCTTTCCACTGGGTTCCTCGCCTTTGCCTCCCAGTATCAATGAAGGAATTAAATCATGACATTAAAACACTGAGAGGCTGTTTTCATTGGCGTGGGCCAACATGATCTAATTCAAATGTCACGAAACGTCTGCCATGCCTGGTCCCCTCCTTGACGGATGGATGAATAATAAAGACCTCTTCTCAGCCAAGGACAGTAAATTTAATAATCTCCGTGACCCGATACTGTTTGAATCCTTAAAAGATTTATAACAATGGAGCAATGTGTCTGAAACCCCCCCCCCCGACCAAATCGTATGCTCCACAGCCACTCCTCTACCCCAGATTCCTGACACACTACTGTCAAGACCTTTCTTGCGCCAAACTCTCCAAAAGATATTGATTATGCCTTATCGGTCACATATGCCCCAAGTTTCCGACGTTTGGAGTCCTCCTTGCAGCGAGCCACTTGCTCACAGGTGGTCTGAATTTGGGCAAAGCCCGAACGGAGATTTAATATTTCATAAGTGCCTGCTCCATCTCAGGGCTCTGTTATTGACACCACATGGGACGCCAGGAAATTAGGTCTTTCTGGGAACGGTTTGCAGAAGTATGCGGCCCGTCAGGCCCTTTCTCAGGGGTGCATTAAGGAGAGAGAGAGGCTCACGGTTTCAAGCAAACGAACCTTCTCCAGATGTCCGCCACAGCAGCGCTCCAAATTTCTCTCGTGATGGACGCGGCGGGCTTGACAGAGAGGATTACGGGAGATAGGTGGGAGTGGGGTACAGTATCACAGTATCACCGAGAAGAACAACACGGGTGGAAACTCCTGAGGGGCTCAGGCCAAGGGGTCCGAAATGCGTTGAGGAAAAAGCAACATGGGGTTCATTTTGTGCCTGAGCATCAAGCAGCCCCCCTTTCCTCGCCCCCTCAAGATGAAATAAGCATGCGGTGAAATTCCTCTCTCTCCCCCGTCCTCCGCCAGCCCTCGCAGCTACACTCAGGGACAGCCTGCTTTAATTCTTCCTCTTTGCGATACTGTTTATGTTACACACATTGAAGTTAGGACATGTCTTTAATAAGATGGAAATTGGAAGCGAGACATGAAAAAGTGGGCGGGGGGCCCTGCGCTGGCCGGTTGCCAAGGTTCAAGAGCGCAGTTGGGGGGCCGCTGAACGTGCGCTCACACACAAAGAGAGAGAAAGCAGATGGAGAGGCGCAAATAAGACGCAGAGGCCGCATCTTCAGGGTAGGGCGTTCTCTTAAGCGCCAGGAGGGAGGCGGAATTAATGGGATGACTCCTGTGAGCTTTTCTGACAGGGCCAAAAAACACCGTGCTCTTCCAGGACGCAGTGCATAGCCGTCAAGTGTCCCTGCTTTCCCGGGACATTCGTGGAATTACAGAAGCTTTCCCTGGCTTCTTCTTCTTCTTCTTTTTAAAATAGTTTTTACTAAGAATTATTTTATTATTTTATTAAGAATGAGAGTCCCATGGACAGCAAGAAGATCCAACCTCTCCATTCTGAAGGAAATCAGCCCTGAGTGCTCACTGGAAGGACAGATCCTGAAGCTGAGGCTCCAAGACTTTGGCCACCTCATGAGAAGAGAAGACTCCCTGGGAAAGACCCTGATGTTGGGAAAGATGGAGGGCACAAGGAAAAGGGGATGACAGAGGATGAGATGGATGGACAGTGTTCTCGAAGCTACCAGCATGAGTTTGACCAAACTGCGGGAGGCAGTGGAAGACAGGAGTGCCTGGCGTGCTCTGGTCCAGGGGGTCACGAAGAGTCGGACACGACTAAACGACTAAACAACAACAACAACATTAAGAATTTTAACATAACAAATTATCAAAAACTATCATCTTCATCCCCCCCATTTTTCCCTCCCCCCTCCCCAAGAACAACCATCCCTCCCTCCCCCAGGACTTCCCTCAGCTCCTCTCTTTGGTTTTCCAACACAGGTTATTCTCTGCATATTGTAAAATTGTAAAGATCCTTAAATTATCTGCCTATTATGTTAACAATCAATAAATTTGTGTATGTTTATTCAAAACCTGCCAAGGAGTCCAATTCAGGACATAATATACAATTTGAAGACTGGCGAAAATTGTTGAGAATAGATTTAAAATTTACAGACTGTTCTCTTTTGAAAGAAAATTATATGAAAATTATGTATAGATGGCATATAACAGCAGTACAGATTGCAAGAAAGTACAAAACTGGGTCAAATGTATGCTGGAAGTGTAAAGAAAAAGAAGGGACTTTTTACCATATATGGTGGGAATGTAAAGAATTTTTTTAAAAAATGGGAAATGATATATAATGAGTTGAAGAAAATGTTTAAATTAACGTTTGTAAAAAAACCAGAAGTATTTTTGTTAGGGATTGTAGGAAAAGACCTGCCAAGGAAAATAAAGAATCTATTTATGTATGCGACAACGGCGGCAAGAGTCTTAATGGCAGAAGGATGGAAGAATGAGGAAACCCCCGACAAAAGAACAGTGGCAAGAGAAATTGGACTCTGCAGAATTGGAGAAATTGGCATACAAACTGCGAGACAAGCTTTCCCCTGCTTCTGATTTCACCCGGGAATGTCCCATTCTCCCCCTCCAGCGCCGATGCCACCAGACACGGGAGGAGCATGAGCCAGCGCTTGCGCGAAGCGGAACTCTTGTGCACAGGGAAGGCATTTTCCCACTGGAGCAGGGGCAGCAGACACGAGTAACGCTCTTGCCGCCCCTCTCAGCCGCCACCAAACACAGCTGTCAGCCTTCCCTCTTTTTTGTGGGAAATTCCCTCATTCCTGCGCCATTTCCCGCTGCTTCCCGCTGCTATCCCGGATTGTTAGATATCCCATAGGCTGTCCCCGGGACAGGTGAGGCTGCTGATCCCTTATTTTCAAATCTGAAAGTTGACAGCTCTGCCACCAAAGCTGCCACCTGTGTCATGGCGGCATGAGGTGTGTCGTAGGCGAAGGAAGGGCGCAAGGAAGGAAGAGAGCCAGGGCTGGATTTAGCTTTGATGAGGCCTTAAGCTACTGATGGTCACGGGGCCCTTGATACGTCCAGCTGTCCTTTGTCAACAACAAATTGTCGCTGTTCTTTGTGTTGAATATATGCAATATGGTAATTGATGGACCTAATAGGTATCTCAAGCCATTTGCACATGTGGCCATGCGACCATTCCATGCAGAATGTAGGCACCCTATATATAAAAAGGAGCAAACCAGTGATATTTTAGGGAGCAGGCTAGCAGGCGGGGCCCATGACTTACATCATAGGAGCCGACACAACACAAAACACTGCTGCCGTATGTAGGTTTTATTTTATTTGCTTTTTCCTTATATTTTGGAAATGTACATCCAGGTTTTTTTCCTTTAATTTTTTTTTTTGGGGGGGCCCAAGAGAGTGGGGCCCTGAGCTACAGATGTCAAGGAGAAAAACAACTACCAGACTTTTAGAAGACATCTGAAGGCAGCCCTGTTTAGGGAAGCTTTTAATGTTTAATAGATTATTGTATTTTAATATTCTGTTGGAAGCCGCCCAGAGTGGCTGGGGAAACCCAGCCAGATGGGCGAGGTATAAATAACATTATATTATTATTATTATTATTATTATTATTATTATTATTATTATTATTGCTTGTTTTGCTTATATGTAAATCCAGCACTGGAAGAGAGTGGGCAGCTGCCAGGCAGGGGCTGTGGCAGGGGAGAAGAAGAGGAGTTTGGATTTGATATCCCGCCTTTCACTCCCCTTCAGGAGTCTCAAAGCGGCTAACATTCTCCTTTCCCTTCCTCCCCCACAACAAACACTCTGTGAGGTGAGTGGGGCTGAGAGACTTCAAAGAAGTGTGACTGGCGCAAGGTCACCCAGCAGCTGCATGTGGAAGAGCGGGGAATCGAACCCGGTTCACCAGATTACGAGTCCACCACTCTGAACCACTACACCATACTGGCTCTCGTCTGACACACGTCCCAATTTTCTACTGAGAAATGTTGGAGGACATGGCAGTGACAGCCACCAGCTTAGATGTCTTTAAAGGATTAGAAAAAGTCATGGAGGAGGGGGCTATTGATGGCTACCAGCCACGATTGCTACCCTCTCCTTCCACGGTTAGAGGCAACAAAGCTTCTGAAAACCAGAGACTGGAAACCACAGAAGGGGAGAGATGCTCTTGTGTTCAAAACCTGCTTGTGAGTTTTCCCCTGGCATCCGGTTGGCCACTGTGAGAACAGCATGCTGGACTAGATCGGCCCTTGGCCTGATCCAGGAAAACTCTCCCCCCCCCATTAATATTTTATTAAGTTTTATCAATAGAAAAGTTCAGAAAAATACAAAAACAGAAAATTTCAAAATTACAAAATACAAAAATGCAAACATTAAACACAAAAAAGAAGAAAAAACACATATAAAAGAAAACAAAACTCCCTCTTTCTTGATTTCTCGTCTTTAGTTAACTTATTTTCCTGACTTCCTCACGCCTCCCTTTTTTGTATCCCTTTTAAAAATTGGTTCAGCAAATTCATATGATCCAGGAAAACTCTTAGTAGGCTCCTTTTTGTGCACTCAAGAAAAAAAAAGATGGCTATTCTTTTAACATGCCTTCGGTTGCCTTCGATGACAGCATCCTCAGTCAATGCTGGATCTAGATACATCAAAAAAGCGTTTCAGGAAAATGTGTTATAAACCTTAGTGGGAAATCACGTTGGCGGGAGATGGAACTCCACAGCGCCCTCTGGTGTGACATTGTTATAACGCATATAAAACGCTTTTTCTTCACTAGCATAGCTGAGCCCAGTATCTGGTCACTTGTGTTGACTCGCACGCTTCTATTCTCTGACCTCCTGTGACATCAGCATGTCACATTATGACATCATACCAGTCACCATGTGATTCCTGATTAAATGGGACCCACCCCTGTGTGCTTTTATTTTCTTTATTTAACAGATATATAACAAAAAAAATTGGGCGGGGGAGTGGAGGAATTCTATTGTGTTTTGCAAAGGCACCAGAAACAAAAGACAATTTCTTAGGGTTTATGCCAATATGTGGATTTCAAAAAGAAGTGGGAGATTTGAACTTATTGGAAGGCACCCTTTCTGCAACCCAAATTCAAATTTTTATCGTTGAGGAGTAACCAGACAACTATTTTGCTCTGCAGCCAAACATTTTGTAACAGTCAGTGCCCTCCATGGAAAATGCCAATGTCAGACATCAGTCATTGCTATTTGTCAATGTATATTTAGTGGGTTGTATTCAGAGAACTACTTCGTACTTAAGGTAGACCCACTGAAATTGTTGTTGTTTAGTCGTTTAATTGTGTCTGACTCTTCGTGACCCCATGGACCAGAGCACGCCAGGCCCTCCTGTCTTCCACTGCCTCCCGCAGTTTGGTCAAACTCATGCTGGTAGCTTCGAGAACACTGTCCCACCATCTCGTCCTCTGTCGTCCCCTTCTCCTTGTGCCCTCCATCTTTCCCAACATCAGGGTCTTTTCCAGGGAGTCTTCTCTTCTCATGAGGTGGCCAAAGTCTTGGAGCCTCAGCTTCAGGATCTGTCCTTCCAGTGAGCACTCAGGGCTGATTACCTTCAGAATGGAGAGGTTTGATCTTCTTGCAGTCCATGGGACTCTCCAGAGTCTCCTCCAGCACCATAATTCAAAAGCATCAACACTGAAATTAGTGGACCCACGTTGGCCATCAATTTGAATGGGTCTTTTTTGGAGAGGAGGAAGAATGGATGCATTGCATCGAAACTGCATAGGTTTTCCCAAACTTGGGTCTCCAGCTGTTTTGGGAGTACAATTCCTACCACCCCTGACCGCAGGACCTGCTAGCTAGGGATGATGGGAGTTGTAGTCCCAAAACAGCCGGAGACCTGAGTTTGAGAAACACTGTGTTAAATTTTCCCTAGGATTTGATGCAGGGCCCCACTTGGACTGTAACTTCCCAAACTGATACATCAGCGGCCTCACACGCGCTGGCCGGGACGAACCCTTCACTTTGCATTTGCCTCTGTGTGTTAATTCTGCGTTAATGCTCTCCCAAGGCCTCCTTGTCAGCCCTGCAGATGGAGGGAGGCTGCGCTATCGTCTCTCTAAATCACGCGTTTCGCGGCGCAGGAGCTGGAAGGCCAGAGAGGGCCCTCAGGGACGCATTTGCACGTTATCCGAGGTCCTTTGATGAGATCTTCTGCAGCGGACAGCTCGCCTGCCTTCCAGATGTTACAGTTTAACAATCCATGTTTAGACATGGGGATTTCCTTGGTCTTTGGAGATGAGCGGCCGGTCGACGCGTCTCACATCACTCACATCACACGCTTTCCTCTTCCTGTAAGCTAGAGGACGAAGGATGTGAGAGGAAGCGGCTTCATCCACAAATATTGCAATTCCGTAAAGAAATGCTCTTTGCTGGGTGATCTGCTCAGTCCCTTTGCAATGCAAATGCGCTCTTAAGAAACTGGGACCATCGGTCTAAATTAGCTGGGTGAGTGCAAGGCGGACCATTAAAAATCTGTGCGGGGGAGGAATACTAAACTCTCACAGAATCATAGATTAATTGTGATTCCTCTTCATTTCATTTCACTTTTAATTTGTAGGTTGCCTTTCTATATTACCATACACAGGGTGGTTTATAAGCTGCAGAAACAATGAAGACCGTAGACCTTATAACAATCTGATCCAGTACGAACATGTCATCATAAAAACATAACTTGAAAATAGACTACTTATCACAAATAGGGGACGCGGGTGGCGCTGTGGGTTAAACCACAGAGCCTAGGACTTGCCGATCAGAAGGTCGGCGGTTCGAATCCCCGCGACGGAGTGAGCTCCCGTTGCTCGGTCCCAGCTCCTGCCAACCTAGCAGTTCAAAAGCACATCAAAGTGCAAGTAGATAAATAGGTACCTCTCCGGCGGGAAGGTAAACGGCATTTCGGTGCACTGTTCTGGTTCACCAGAAGCGGCTTAGTCATGCTGGCCACATGACCCGGAAGCTGGACGCCTGCTCCCTCGGCCAATAAAGCGAGATGAGCGCCACAACCCCAGAGTCAGCCACGACTGGACCTAATGGTCAGGGGTCCCTTTACCTTTACCTATCACAAATAGAGTAATATTCAATAATATTGAAAATAGCCAGCAGGGGGAGCTGTTGGCTTTCAATACTCATCCCAAATTTGCTTTCTGGATGGCAGAATGGCAGAATTTTGGGTCCACATCACAGAAAACACTTACATGCATGTATGACATGGCCAGGCTGTGCCAGGGCTGTGCCAGCTGTACTGTAATCTAGACTCGAAGGCTGCACCCTCTGAATGTTCATCAGGGCACCCCTGGGAGTCCAGAATTGTGTGAGCCGAAGGAGGTGATTCGCTTACCATTTGCACCAAGCCTGGCAGATCCAGAGGGCTTCCCATCCCAGGGCTATAAGTTGCAGCCCCTGTGTCCATCGAGACCTGTGCAGACAGCATTCCAAACCCTCCAATATTTCTCTGATTAAAAAGGGTCGCCCCGTTCTACATCACGAAGCTTCTCCCTCGTTGGCTCTCGCAGCACATCGACATTATACACACATCCACACCTGCCACCTTGAGCCAATGGCAACCTTTCCACCAATCCTGCCTCACAGAATGGCTGTAAAGGAAAAATGTGCAAGGGAAGGGATCGTGTACAGCGCCTTCCACAGATAAACGGAATGAAATTAAAATTTGGCTGCAAGTTGACTTGAGTCCCTGTCACGTGGCTGGGATAACCCAGCCAGATGATGGGTGGGGAAGTAATAATAATAATAATAATAATAATAATAATAATAATAATAGCCCACCCATCTGACTGGGTTGCCTCAGCCACTCTGGTCAGATAGATAGATAGATAGATAGATAGATAGATAGATAGATAGATATAGATAGATAGATAGATAGATAGATAGAGGAGAAATCAGCGGCCAGATTGCTCGTCGAAGCAAGACAGTTTGAGCATATTACACTCTTGGTCCGATTGCACTGGCTACCACTTAGCTTCCAGGTCCAAATCAAAGTGCTGGCTTTGACCTATAAAGCCGTCTATATAGAGGGTGCCTACATTCTGCATGGACTGGTTGCACGGCAACATGTGCAATTGGCTTTAGATACCTATTAGGTTTTACCTAATAGGTATCTAAAGGGATGCGGGTGGCGCTGTGGGTTAAACCACAGAGCCTAGGACTTGCCGATCAGAAGGTCGGCGGTTTGAATCCCCGCGATGGGGTGAGCTCCCGTTGCTCGGTCCCTGCTCCTGCCAACCTAGCAGTTTGAAAGCACATCAAAGTGCAAGTAGATAAATAGGTACCGCTCCGGCGGGAAGGTAAACGGCATTTCCGTGCGCTGCTCTGGTTCGCCAGAAGCGGCTTAGTCATGCTGGCCACATGACCCAGAAGCTGTACGCCGCCTCCTTCGGCCAATAAAGCAAGATGAGCGCCACAACCCCAGAGTCGGTCACGACTGGACCTAATGGTCAGGGGTCCCTTTACCTTTACCTTTAGGTTTTACCATATCACATATATTCAACACAAAAAACAGCGACAATTTGTTGTTGACAAAGGACAGCTGGACATAGCAAGGGCCCCATGAGCTCCAGGAGCTTAGGGCCTCATCAAACCTAAATCTGGCCCCAGCTACAAAAGATCTGAGAGGCAAAAGAATCTCAAGAGCCCCTGTGCCAGAGAGAGAGACAGAGAAACAGACACACACAGAGAGAGAGAGACTGGTGCATTTGCACAGCCCTAATGCATTCAGCAGACCCTGGACCGAAGGGCCTGCAGGAACATCTGGGGTGCTTCGAAGCAGCCCCTACCTCTGGGCGGCCTGTGCTGTGCTAAGCCGAAAACACATCCTCCTGGGGTGTCAGGTTCGCTCTGCTCTCCTCGCGTGCCAGCAGCAACGGCAGCACCTGCGAGCGGCAGATGATGAGCCCCCACTTGGCAGCTGACGCTTCCAGATGCCACAGCCTCCTGCTCTTTCTCCCCCTCCCCCCAGGAAGAACATCTGGGCTTGTATATATTGGGTAAAAGATTGGATAAAACTGGAGAATAGAGAGCTACTGGATCTGGAAGGCTTTAATAATTGGTACGGATGGCATTCGTACCTTTGGTATGGGAAAGTGAAAGTTCACAAGAGTTTCTTAGACCATATTTTTAGGGGACCATTATATCAAGCATGGGAAAGGAACAAAAACCTCCTTGAAAGAAAAACCCCATGGTGGATTTCACCAATAGAGGTCTTAACGATTAAGAAAATAAATATGGAGGAGATAAACGCCACCTATGAAGAAATGTTAAGAAAAACTGACCAAGGGCCCAAACTCAGACCTTATGAAGAAATAAAAAATTTATTCACTGGTTGGCTGCAATACCACCAGGTGAATGATTTGTTAAAAGAGGATAAGAGGAAGGCGGGTTTTGATGATAAAAAACCCAAAATTTAATATAGAAGTAATAGAAGGCAATAATAAAACCCTGTCTAGAATTTATGATATATTACTAGAGTGGTACACAAAAGATGAGGAGGTGAAGGAGGCAATGATTAAATGGGCAATTGACTTTGGTTATAATATTGATTTTGAAAGGTGGATAGAAGTTTGGAATTGTAACATAAAGTTCACAGCATGTATGGCATTGAGAGAAAACATCTGGAAAATGCTATATAGATGGTACCACACTCCTGTGAAATTGGCCAAAATGTATAGATTAAAAGATAAGAGATGCTGGAAATGTGGCGAGGTGGAGGGTGACCTATATCATTTATGGTGGACATGTAAAAAGGTGAAAGGCTTTTGGGAATTAATTTATAATGAACTTAAAAAAATATTTAAGTATACCTTTCCCAAAAGGCCTGAAGCCTTCCTGTTGGGAATGATGGATAAAGAAATTAAAAAGGAAGATAGGACGATATTCCTCTACGCCACCACAGCAGCGAGAATTATGTTGGCACAATATTGGAAAGTGGAAACCATCCCCAACATAAAGGACTGGCAGATTAGAATGGTAAACTATGCTGAGCTTGACAAACTAACATGTAAAATAAGAGATCAGGATGAACAGAAATTTCTGAAAAATTGGAGTAAATTTTGGAAATATATTGGAATAAATGCTTAAAGTGAATTGACGGGGTTAGAACAATACGACCAGCGAGTGAATTTAAGACTATAGATTGAAAATCAAATACGTAATGGAAGGAGATATTTGATACTTATCAAAAGGATGGAGGGAAGTTCAGATTGTGTGTTGTTGTTTTTTACGGATGTGTGGTTTTTCTTTTTTTTTTCTTTTTTTGTAATTTTTTCTCTGTATTTTCATATATGTCTGTTTTTTGTGTATAACTTTAATAAAAATGCATTTAAAAAAAAAGGAAGAACATCTGGGCCCCCGGGAATTGGCAGAAATGACTGGCAGAATCCGTGACCAGGGAGAAGAGTCGGTGGAAGAGGACTGGAAGAAATTCAAAGGCTACTTGCAGAAATACTGCAAAATTAATGAATGTTAAAATGATGTTGGAATGGAAAATAAGTGGTATTGGCAAAAAGATTATTAAGAGTATGCAAATATGGATTGGTAATGGCTGAAAATACATAGTTATAATAGGTTAAGATATTGAGTAAAGATAAATGATAGAGGGTAAGGATTTGCTGAAAGGAATTTTAAACGGGAATACAAAAGGGGAGGTGTGAGGAAGTCAGGAAACAAGTAAATGAATTGTAAGACATGAAAATATTGATTTTTTTTCTTTTTAACTGTTTTTCACTTATGTGTTTTGTTTTTGTATTTTTGCATCTCTTCCCCCCTTTTTTCTATTCTCTTATTCTCTTATTTTTTATGTTTAAATTTTGTAACCTTTTACTGTCTGTAAAATTCCAATAAATATTATTTTTTAAAAAAGAACATCTGGGCCCCCGAGAGCTTCCTGCTGGCACCTGAGGCCACACGGCTGTCTCTTGCGGTGGTCTTGGAGCCGGCTGGGACGGAGCGCCTCTCGCCTGCCCAAAGGACATTTGGGAGAGAAACCCGGTTTCCCAGCCCAGCACCCCCTTCGCCCGAGAGCCGGCAACAATCAACGTCCAGGAGGTTCACGCAGAGAGGGAGCAGTTTTGCGGGACACACGGGGCATTCCCTTCCCACCTGGCCCTTGACCCTTTCTAAAAGCAAGTCACCATTTCTAAAAAAGAAACATTTGCCTGGGTTTCTTTTCTTTTAAAAAAAGTAATCCTTTTGTGGGGGATGGTTCCCATTTCCTGGCTTTTTTTGGGGGGGGCAAACAAAACATTGTCCTGTTTGGTTGTTTTTTTTTAAAAAAATGCATCAAATCCTAGTGCCTTGCAACACATACAGGTGTCTGGGGCAGTGGCGTAGCGTGGGTTGTCAGCACCCGGGGCAAGGCAAGTAATTTGCGCCCCCTAACCCGTGGATTTCCGCCCCTAACCCGTGGATTTGTGCCCCCTAACCCTAACCCCCAGATGTTGCACCCGGTGCGGCCAGCCCCCCCTGCACCCCCCACGCTACGCCACTGGTCTGGGGAGAAGGGAATTTGCTGTACCTGCTAAGAATGAAAATGTAAAAGAGATGAATCACACACAACCCCACACCCTTGTTCTAGAGTCAATAATAATAATAATAATAATAATAATAATAATAATAATATATTATTATTTATATCCCGCCCATCTGGCTGGGTTTCCCTAGCCACCCTGGGTGGCTCCCAATAGAATAATAATAATAATAATAATAATAATAATAATAATAAGCAATAAAACATTAAGCATTAAAAACTTCCCTAAACAGGGCTGCCTTCAAATGTCTTCTAAAAGTTTTGCAGTTCTTTATCTCCTTGACATCGGATAGGAGGGCATTCCACAGGGCAGGCACCACCACCAAGAAGGCCCTCTGCCTGGTTCCCTGTAACCTCACTTCTCACAGGGAGGGAACCGCCAGAAGGCCCTCAGAGCTGGACCTCAGGGTCTGGGCTGGACGATGGGGGGTGGAGATGCTCCTTCAGGTCTACTGGGACCATACCTAAGTAGATGGGATGGCTTACCCTTCCCCAGTCATATGATTCTTGCATTCCAAGGGGTTGGACCAAATGGTGCTTTGTGTCCCTTCCAGCTCTGTATACCTGTGGTTCTATGTGCAAAGCAGGGTCCTTGCCTCTTGTTAAGTTGTGGGTGAACATATCAGACGACACAGCGATTCTTCAAACAGCTCTTATTTATTCACAGGCCAGAACAGAACTGAACTGAAGGGTTCAGCCAGCCTGTTTATATAGAGCCCCACTACAATGCAACAGTAACCACTTTCTGTAACTATCCAATCACTGAACATCACTTTCAATCCCTTATTTGCATATGTGGACCTGAGTGAAAACTATCTACAGTATCCCCCTGCTGGCCCAAGGTGAGAACTTCAGTACGTAACATCTCTCATTCTCCAGCCAAAGGGAGAAGTAGGCAAGAGGCGTTGAAGAACCACAATGAAGATCTTCACCAGAGAGTCTTTGCTGAGCGCTTCTGCCGCCTGAGGTTAGCACCCAAATGGCAGCGCTCTCTCTCTCTCTCTCTCTCTCTCTCTCTCTCTCTCTCTCTCTCTCATTGTATCTGTCTGGCACCCTGCCATAATTCCTGCGCCGGATTTGCGTATAAGCTAAACAAGCTATAGCTTAGGGCCCCACTCTCTTGGGGGCCCCCAAGAAAATTAAAGGGGAAAAAACCCTGGATGTACATTTCCAAAATATAAGATAAACAACAAATAAAATAAAACCTACACATAGCAACAGTGTTTTGTGTTGTGTCGGCTCTTATGATGTAAGTTATGGGCCCTGCCTGCTAGCCTGCTCCCTCAAATATCACTGGTTTGCTCATTTCTTTATATAGGGTGCCTACATTCTGCACGGACTGTTATGTGCAAATGGCTATAGATACCTATTAGGTCCATAAATTACCATATAGCATATATTAAACACACAAAAAATTGTTGTTGACAGCTAGACATATCAAGGGCCCCATTACATTCAGTAGCTTAAAGGTAAAGGGACCCCTGACCATTAGATCCAGTCGTGGCCGACTCTGGGGTTGCGGCACTCATCTCGCTTTATTGGCCGAGGGAGCCGGCGTACAGCTTCCGGGTCATGTGGCCAGCATGATTAAGTGTGCTGGTCCTGGGGGGAAGGTTACCGCTGGCGTAGTCAAAGTCCGGTCCTGGGTCACTAGCCTGGAAACAGTTCACAAGGAGCGGGGAGAGGTCCGAAGCAGGAAGCCGGGTGGGGACAGGAACACTGGAGGGTCAGGTCTGGGTCCAGGCAGGAACAGGTACTCAACAACGACGTTGCTCCCGCAACCTGGGACCGGGCTGACTGGCCTTTATCTTCTCTGAGGCCAGGGGCGGTCCCGGCCCCCAGGAGCCCCGCCTCTCCTGGCCTTAAGGCGAGCACTCCTCCTGGGAGAAACCAGTTCCCTTCGCCTCTCTGCCCTGAGCCTCTGCAGTTCAGGAGAGGCTGAAGGGTTACTGGGCCCAGGGGGAGACTCACCTGTAGGCACTGAGTCCTCAACCACCTCTGGAGCCAGAGTGGATTCACCTGGTGCCTGCTCCTGAGGATCCGGCACAGGTGCAGGTGCCTCAGAATCAAGGCCTTGCCCCAGTTCAGCCGGCCCTGGAGGCGGGGACTCCTGTGCAGGCTGGGATTCCTCCGGTTCACCCTCTGAATCGGATTCCCAGGCCATCACACTAAGCCGCTTCTGGCGAACCAGAGCAGCGCACGGAAATGCTGTTTTCCTTCCCGCTGGAGTGGTACCTATTTATCTACTCACACTGGTGTGCTTTCGAACTGCTAGGTGGGCAGGAGCAGGGGACTGAGCAACAGGAGCTCACCCCGTCGTGGGGATTCAAACCACCGACCTTCTGATCGGCAAGTCCTAGGTTCTGTGGTTTAACCCACAGCGCCACCCGCATCCCATTCAGTAGCTTAGGGCCTCATCAAACCTAAATCCGGCCCTGGTCCTAGGACTAACCCGTAGTGAGGCACAGCCCAAATTACACCTTGCCTGCTCCCCGTTTTTGAGTCTACGGGGGTCATGAGACACAGGACTAGGGTGCCTGTCGTTTCTGCCCGCCACCACCCTTGCCCACCTCCCTGTCTCAGAAGCGCCGTCCCGATGAACCCCTTCTGTTGGCGATGAGGAGGAAATGATCTCATGGGCTCGCCTCTTCGCCCGCAGAAAGGTTTCGGCTGCAACGTGACATTCCACCCCTCTTGCTCTGGTTTACACCAAAATCCAGCCCCGTGGCCTGCAGATCCTCAGCGTTAAGAGCAGAGAGAAGCTGACCTTGACAACCTCATTTCTCATTCCTTTCTTGTTATAGGTAATATAGTCGAGAAATGTGGTTTTAATTAGGGCACTAATGAAAACTGAAAATCCAGACAGACACTTGACAAACTCTGGTTCGCTTTATATTACATTTGTGCTAACTACAAAGTATTCAGCTGGGGGTAACTTTATCTCCCCTTCCCTTGAGCATCCGCCTGACTTAAGCTGGATAATTAATGTGTACTTTGGCTGGAGGTCAGCTTACAGTTGGTTGAGTGGTGTTTTTCTGGCATATATATATATATATATATATATATATATATATGATTTTAAAAGACGTTGTAATGAAACAAATATGTTTATTACCTCTTCGCTTGCATCCAGAGGGAATGCTCAGACCTGTGGAGAGAGATGCTCTGACCAGAGGAATAATAAAGAAGATCTACTAACAAGGCAATATTACATGTTTCGTTTTGTGGAGGCTGCACCAGCTTTAATGGGAAGCAGAGACGATGGCGGCCACAGTTGGTGGCACCGTTTGGAACCGTCCCGGTTCAAACAGCGCATGAGAGGGGGCGCTGGTGGGGTCGTCAATTTATTATTTCGGTCACAGACCAGTTCCAGCTCATATACGATATCAGGGAAATCATAACACACGATAGGGATGCATTTAAAATTGCAATAGGGCATAACAGGGACGATACAGATATAACCGCAGTTAAAAACATATCAGTTAAATCTTAATCACTAAAATATAACCTAAATTTGTCATTTAAAGCCTTAGTCATTATGGTAAAGGTAAAGGGACCGCTAACCATTAGGTCGAGTCGTGACCGACTCTGGGGTTGCGGCGCTCATCTCACTTTACTGGCCGAGGGAGCCGGCATACAGGTCATGTGGCCAGCATGACTAAGCTGCTTCTGGCGAACCAGAGCAGCGCACGGAAACGCCGTTTACCTTCCCGCTGGAGCGGTACCTATTTATCTACTTGCACTTTGACGTGCTTTCGAACTGCTAGGTGGGCAGGAGCAGGGACTGAGCAATGGGAGCTCACCCCGTTGCGGGGATTCGAACCGCCAACCTTCTGATCGGCAAGCCCTAGGCTCAGTGGCTTAACCCACAGCGCTACCCGCGTCCCAGTCATTAAGGTAGCACGGCTTGTTCTCTAAGTTTTATGGCAGTTGCAAAGAATTTGGCCTGGTGGGGTCATATATTTGCGTACTTAAATTTGTACCCCACTTCCCCACCAAATGGTATAGCAAGAAAGCACATATCAGTTGCCAGTCCATATCCAGCCCCAATTAAAGGTGCTCAGGTTAGTTACAGACCCTCCCAAGTCTGCAAAGAGAAGTCCAGGGGTGGTGACCCAAGACAGGGTCTCCTTGGTAGCAGCTCCTACATTGTGGGCTTCACTCCTCACAGATGCCCATCTGCCTTCTTCACCATATAACTTTTGCAGAAGACGCACCTTTTCGTCCCTGGCCTTTGACACCTGGGATGTGACTGTAATCAAGTTTAAACTGATTTTAATATGTTGGGACCTGCCCTGGGGCCTACTGGTGAAGGACAGGTAATAATAATAGAATCGTGGAGTCTGAATCTCAACACGCGGAATCTCAACACGCGGTCCCCCATCCAGTTGTAAACCATACCAGACCCTGCTTAGCTTTGCAAATGTGCTAGCATTTTTATTGCTGCATAACAATTATAATTAATTATAATGCAGCTAAAACATCCTATTGTTATGTACTGAGTTGAATAAGATCCAAAATGCAGAGGTCTGATTGGTCCTAGAACAATAGGATTCAGAATGCAGCAGTCTGATTGGTCCTAGAACAATGCAGCAGTCTGATTGGTCCGCAGGAGCCACCCAATCCAGCTCCAGGTGGAAGTGAATCCACAATCTGATTGGCCTACAGGAGAATCCCGGAATTAGCCAATCACGTGCAGCACATTGTGTAAATAATGTATATAAAGCAGATATTTTGGGGAAACATTCATTCCTCCTCACCACTATGAGCGGAATGAAGAGCATGAAATCCACTCTCGACTCCAAGAATATTTCACTATAAACTCAGAAGTGGCTCACCAGGTGAGGTGGAGCTGCAACAGTAACTGCTTGGGAGGTGGGAAGAGGTCAGTGTGGTGCAAACACAACAGCAGAAGAGCCAGATTGGGTCCGCTGATGCGTTTGAACCACGCCAACCTGCCCACCTGCCTTGCTCTGTAAGCAACAGCGAATCACCTGCCAGGAAGCTCTGCCCCAGTGGTGAGTTGCTACTGTATGATAGCCAGCTAAAACCACATCTACATATTTACAAGTCAATTTGTGGACCATGTTGTTGTTGTTTAGTCGTTTAGTTGTGTCCGACTCTTCGTGACCCCATGGACCAGAGCACGGCAGGCACTCCTGTCTTCCACTGCCTCCCGCAGTTTGGTCAAACTCATGCTAGTAGCTTCGAGAACACTGTCCCACCATCTCGTCCTCTGTCATCCCCTTCTCCTTGTGCCCGCCATCTTTCCCAACATCAGGGTCTTTTCCAGGGAGTCTTCTCTTCTCATGAGGTGGCCAAAGTCTTGGAGCCTCAGCTTCAGGATCTGTCCTTCCAGTGAGCACTCAGGGCTGATTTCCTTCAGAATGGATCGGTTGGATCTTCTTGCAGTCCCTGGGACTCTCCAGAGTCTCCTCCAGCACCATAATTCAAAAGCATCAATTCTTTGGCGATCAGCCTTCTTTATGGTCCAGCTCTCACTTCCATACATCACTACTGGGAAACTACTACTTGTGGACCATAGCCCTGGCTAAATAAAAGAAAGCATCCTTCTGCCAGAGAAGGGTCATTAGAGACAAGACGAGGAGCCACCACAGAGAAGTTCCTGCCAATTGGGCTTCAGATCCTGGTGGGACATGGGGAGGGCCTTCTGGATCAGGCCAGATCTGGTCCAGCATCCTGTTCTCGCAGTGGCCGACCAGATGCCCTTGGGAAGCCAGCAAGCAGGATCCGTGCACAAGAGCATCTCTCCCCTCCTGAGGTTTCCAGCAACTAGGGTTCAGAAACCTCGGTCCAGTAGACCTGAAGGAGCGTCTCCACCCCCATCGTTCTGCCCGGACACTGAGGTCCAGCACCGAGGGCCTTCTGGCGGTTCCCTCGCTGCGAGAAGCCAAGTTACAGGGAACCAGGCAGAGGGCCTTTTTGGTGGTGGCGCCCGCCCTGTGGAATGCCCTCCCACCAGATGTCAAGGAAATAAGTAGCTATGTTATCTTTAAAAGACATCTGAAGGCAGCCCTGTTTAGGGAAGCTTTTAATGTTTAATGCATTACAGTGGTACCTCTGGTTAAGAACTTAATTCGTTCCGGAGGTCCGTTCTTAACCTGAAACTGTTCTTAACCTGAGGTACCACTTTAGCTAATGGGGTTTCCCGCTGCCGCCGCACCGCCGCCATGCGATTTCTGTTCTCATCCGGAGGTAAAGTTCTTAACCTGAGGTACTATTTCTGGGTTAGCGGAGTCTGTAACCTGAAGTGCCTGTAACCTGAGGTACCACTGTACTGTATTTTAATATTTTGTTGGAAGCCACTCAGAGTGGCTGGGGAAGCCCAGCCAGATGGGCGGGGTATAAATAATAAATAATAAATATTATTATTATTATTATTAATTATTATTATTATTATTATTATTATTATTGCTGCCTCTGACTGTGGAGGCAGAGCCATCATGGCCAGTTGATAGCTCTCTTCTCCATGAATTTGCCTAATCTTCTTTTGAAACCCTCCAAGACTGTGGGCCCCACGGTCCCCTGCGGGAGCGAGTCCCCTAGTTTAAGTAAGCAGCGGCAATGTCTACTCTTCCTCACTGAGTTCCTCTTCCCACTAGGCTGGGATGAGGCTGCACCCAGTCAGCTGTCCATTACAGCTGGCATGGGGAAGCTCCGGACCTTCAGAAGGTGGACTCCATTTCCTATCAACCTTGGCCATCATGGATAATGGTCAGGGATGATGGGATTTGCAAAAGCCATGGGTTCGCCATCCCCGTATTGGAATAAACCATTGTTTTGCGCAGGGCACTAAGCCTGCTGGCATCTTTTGCAAACTGTGAGTGCACCCCACCCCACTGATAATCCTTTGCAACATGCCGTGTTGACGTAATTGGGGGGGGGCTGATGTGGAGGGGGAAAGGGGGAGTTTGGAATCCACCTTAAAGTTCTATTATCTGGTGCGCCTTGGAACTCGGTGCATTATCGGCGGCGATTTAAAATGCAAAGACAACCAAAAGTGACAGGGATTAATTTCTCCACACAGAGACTTATTCAAAATTCTGTCTGGATTAAAGCAGGAAACGCATTCTTTGCCCTCCTATTAAAATACCGGAGGAAAGATTAGATTTTGCTCCAGTAGGTCTCAAACGTTTCTTTGTGAGGAGATGAGATTGTACATGTCTCTTTGCGCTACCGATATTCTCCAGGAGGTGTCACAAAGCCGCCTGAAATCTACAGTGTTGTGAATTTGATTTATAAGGTTGATTTTTCATGCCCTTAAAAAAAAAAGGAAAAAAGTCCTAAAATGTTTTGAGATGTTGGCTGCCGTCGCCTGTGGAATACCTGATTTCAGTTCAATCATGCATGCAGCCCAGCGCATGCGGAAGGGCAGGCGAGGTGGGAGTCTGCCCATAAAATAGCCGAAAAACTCCCTGTGAACCACATTCCTGATCTGTGTCAAAACAGCCTATATTTATTTCCCAGATTTATATCCCTTCCTATGCTGTAAAAACAATTCCAGTGTGGGCCGCGGCACACAGAATGGGTAAAAAACAATTAGAAACAATCGCAAAAACCGTACAGGATCGCAACATGCACAATTTCACAAAGGAAAAGCATGTATCTGCCCCGCTTCCGTGGATGTGGCAATAATCCTGACTCAGAAAGCCTGGCAGAAGAGGAATGTTTTTAGCCGGAATGGATAGCCAGCCTAAATCAGAGCTTGCCTTATCCAGAGAATCGTAGAATTGGAAAAGACCCTAAGGATCATGTAGTCCAACCCCTTGCAATCCAGGAATATACAGCTGTCCATTATGGGGATCGAACCTGCAACTTTGGCGTTATCAGCACCATGCTCTAGCCCAAGGGTAGGCAAACTAAGGCCCGGGGGCCGGATGCGGCTCAATCGACTTCTAAATCCATCCCGTGGACGGTCCGGAAATCAGCGTGTTTTTACACGAGTAGAATGTGTCCTTTTATTTAAAACGCATCTCTGGGTTATTTGTGGGGCATAGGAATTGGTTCATTCCCCCCAAAAAATATAGTCCAGCCCCCCACAAGGTCTGAGGGACAGTGGACTGGCCCCCTGCTGAGAAAGTTTGTTGACCCCTGCTACCCTGTTGACTTATTATTAATATTTATTAATTAAATCTATGTACCACCCTTCATCCAGCGATCACAGGGCAGTTTACAACCTACCTTATTGTGGGAGCACAAAGTGCCATCACTGAGCAGACCCTGCTATGATTCCCTGTAGCTGGGTTATCAGGGGATGATTAGCTGCTTGTGCTTAAAATTGTGCCCCTTCAGAGTTTGTGCGGCCCCACAAACCTCTGTGTGTGACAGAGCTCCTCAGACATGTCTGCTCTAGTCACTAGTAGAGTCTGACAGTGGCTGCCTGCGGAAGCGCTTCCAGCAAAGAAGTTCCTTAACGGAAACGCGTCTCCTGGACTCACGACGTGGCAGCTTCCGGCGAAGCATGGGTCTCCCTGCAGTTGCTTCTGACACCTCCCCGCTATTTTCGCTGGAAGTGTCTCTCACCCCTTTCTCTCCCCTGCTGTTTCCTGCCTGGGCTGCTGCGTCTCTCTCAGCATTACTGAGATCCTCCTCCAGAGACCCCTCGCTCCCCCTCCTTGTCCCTGCTTTGGCTGCTGACTCTCTCCCAGTCTCTGGGAGCCCTACCAACTCCCTTTCCTCTGATGTCAGTTCCCTGACATCCACCTCCCCTCCAGGGCCCCCTTCTCCCCCGCCCCTACTCTCTCCTCTGGGCGGTGAGGAGCTGAAACCCCGAAAAGAATCCTCTTCATCTTCAGACGTCTCGAACATTTCCCTCCATCGGTCTTCATTCCGACTCGCTGAATCCTCCTCCACCTCGGAATCAGAGAACCCCTCCCACTCTTCTTCTTCGTCGGTGGTGGCGAAGTATTCCCTCCGGAACCTCGCCACTGGCTGGGGTTTACGAGGGAATCTCTGATGAAAAGTTTCAATCAAAACCTCGTCATCTACATCCTCTGCCCTGACCCAGGTGTTTTCCGACTCCGGCTCCCCTTCCCACATTACCAAATACTCTACTTGCTCTCCCTTCCACCTGGAATCGAGGATCTCCGCTACATGGTAGCTGTGTTCTTTTTCCTCCATAGCTGGTCCCCTATTGACCCTCCCCTCTCTGTCCCCTATATACGGTGACAGCAACGACCTGTGGAACACTGGGTGCAACTTCATGTGGTTCGGTAACCGGAGTCTGAAAGCCACTGGGTTGACCTGTTGCGTGACTTCAAATGGGCCCAGTCTTTTGGGTCTTAACTTCTTACAACCTCCTTTAAATGGTAACCCTTGGGTGGACAGCCACACCTGGTCCCCCACCCTAATGCTTTCCCCTTCCCTTCTGGTTTTGTCTGCCTGCCTCTTATATTCCTCCTTCGCCCTGTTTAAATTAAGTTGGAGCTGGCGATGGATCGCTTCCATTTCTTCAACGAACTGTTCTGCGGCTGGAACGCTCCAGTTCTCCCCTTCCCCCCCTGGGAAGGCTCGGGGATGACACCCGTGATTAGCCAAAAAAGGGCTCATCCCCGTGGACACGTTCTCTGCATTGTTGTAGGCAAATTCTGCCAATGCCAGCTTCTCCACCCAATCATTCTCTCTGTCATTCACATAACACCTCAAATATTGCTGGAGGACACCATTAGCTCTTTCCGCCTGCCCGTTGGTTTCTGGATGACGGGCAGTAGAGAAATTAACCTCTACATGCAATAAGCTCATGAGCTTCCTCCAGAACCTGGAAGTAAATTGTTTCCCTCGGTCAGAAACCACCCTCAAGGGGGCGCCATGCAGCCTAAACACATTTTCCACAAACAATTTAGCGGTTTCTTCCGCTGTGACCGCATGTGAGCAGGCTATAAAGTGGGCCATCTTGGTTAACAGGTCTACCACAACCATGATGGCTGTTTTCCCTTTGGACCTGGGCAGATCAGTCATGAAATCTATTGCCACTGCCTCCCATGGCCTTTCCGGCGTGGGTAGTGGTTCTAATAAACCTGCCGGTGCCCGCCTCTCCCCCTTGGCTCGTTGGCATCGGTCACACCCTCTCACATATTCCCGCACATCTTCCCTGACCTTGGGCCACCAGAATTCCCTGGTAACCAGCCACATGGTTTTGTGTTGCCCAAAATGCCCTGCTGTGGGGCTATCGTGCAGTTGCTTGAGTACCTTTTCCCTCAATTCCCCTTCAGGTATGTATAACGCTCCCTTGTAGTACAACGCCCCATCTCTCTCCTCAAAACCCCCGGGTTTGTCTCCCTCCCTCCTGAGACCCCTGAGTTTGTCCTGGGCGTATTCATCCTGCACCGTTCCCTCTACCAGTTCCCTTTGCCCCACCAATGCCGCCCCACACACCCAGCGGTCCTCGGGAATGACATGGGTCTCTTCGGGTGCACCCTCTCCCTCCAAATATTCAGGTTTGCGTGAGAGAGCGTCCGCCCTAATGTTCTCCGGGCCTGGTACGTAACAAATCTCAAAGTTAAATTTGGAGAACTCCTGGGCCCATCTCAACTGCCGTTGGTTGAGCACTCGCGCAGTTCTCCAATACTCTAGATTCTTATGGTCCGTGCACACTTGCACCTTCTGTTGTGCACCAATTAGCAGGTGCCTCCATCTCCGGAAGGCCTCATGAATCGCAAGAAGTTCCCGGTCGTACACCGTGTAGTTCCTCTCAGATTTGTTCAGCTTTCGCGAAAAGAAGGCACACGGTCGCCACTCTGACCCCTCCTTCCCCGGCTGCAGAAGAAGCACCGCCCCTATGGCTCTGTCAGAAGCGTCTGTTTCGACCCTCAGCTTTTTTTGTAAATCCACATGTAGAAGTTGTTCATCAGAGGCGAAGGCCCTTTTCAGTTCCTCAAACGCTCGCTCCGCCTCCCCCGTCCAAACAAACTTCTTTTTACTGCTGAGACAGTCCGTGATGGGCGCCGTCAGGTGGGCGAAGTTTCGGATGAACTTACGATAAAAGTTTCCAAACCCTAGGAACCTCTGCACATCCTTCTTGGTCTTGGGTGTTTTCCATTCCAGCACCGCTTGAACCTTGCCGGGGTCCATGGCCAACCCCTTGTCTGACAAGCGGTACCCCAGGAATTCCACCTCCTTGGTATGAAACTGACACTTCTCCAGTTTCACCCACAGTCTGTTGGCTTGCAGCCTGCTCAACACTTCTCTGACGTCTCTCACATGTTGCTCCTCATTCTCCGAATACACCAACACGTCATCTAAGAAGGCCACGCAATTCTTGTAGAGCAAAGGCCCCAGTACGTGGTTCATGAAGGCTTGAAAACACGCGGAGCCTGTTTGTAATCCAAAAGGCATAACGAGGTATTCAAATGCCCCCAAAGGTGGTCTTCCATTCATCCCCTTTCCTTATACGTATCAGGTTGTACGCCCCCCTTAGGTCCAGCTTTGTAAAAATCTTTCCTTTTCGCACCCTGGTCAAAATATCATCAATCCTGGGCATAGGAAAAGCCGCCGGCTCTGTCACTGCATTTAGGCGCCGAAAGTCACATACCAGCCTCGGCTTGTCCGTGTTTTTTTTATCCACAAAAAACACTGGGCTACCCCCCGCTGCCTTGGACTCTCTGATGAAGCCTCTCTTCAGGTTCTTGTCAATGAACGCTCGCAACTCCTGCATTTCCCTGTCTGACATGGCATACAACTTGCCTACAGGAAGCTGTGCTCCAGGGAGTAAATTGATCTGGCAATCAAAGGGCCTATGCGGGGGTAGTTGGTCAGCTTCCTTCTCGCTGAACACGTCGCTGAGATCAGCATACTGTGGTGGCACCTTCCCCTTCCCCATTACTTCAGTCCCTGCTAGGGTGGCTTGGGCCCCTGCTGACCCCTTTTCCCCCCTGCAGTGTTCTAAGCAATGTGCTGAACCGAAGGAAACCACTCTTTGATGCCAGCCCACCAGCGGATCATGTAAGGCTAGCCAGCTCATTCCCAAAATAATGGGAGCGCCTCCCAAGGTGGCCACATTAAACGCTATCAGTTCTGTGTGCCTTGCCACCCTCATTATCATTGGGACGGTCTGCAAGCTAACTCCTCCTCCCAACAGTTCCCTGCCATCGATCGTGGTCACCTGCAGGGGGTTGCTTAAAGGGATAGTCTGTATCTGATGTTCAGCAGCAAACTCCTTGCTCATAAAATTGCAGGAGCTGCCTGAGTCCAACAGCGCCTTTATTTTTAGGGGGTGTCCATTTTGCAGCTCTAGCGACACTTCAATCACTAGAGCAGGTCGAGAAGCTTCTGGCACGGGCACTTTCACTGCTCTTTGGCCTGGCTGCAGTGCCCTGACGTTGGCAACCAGGCGTTGGCTTTTACCTGCTCCGTTTCTCCCTGCTCTTCCCCCTCAACTGCTCCCACCATCCCTTGCCATTCCTTCCTCTGGGGGCAGACTCTGGCAAAGTGGCCTGGCTGTTGGCAGAGATAGCATTTCCGGGCTCCCTTTCCCTCCTTCTTCGCCCCCTCACTGGGCTTTGAAACTGCGCGCGCGCGGGCTGTTCCGATTTCCATCGGCTCTGCCGGCGGGAAAGCTGGCTCAGGAATGTCTGGAATGCGTAACTCCTTCCAACGTTCCCCTCTCCCTTCCCGCCTCTCCAAGGCTCTTGCCTCCTGGCGCGCTCCAATGGTCAGCGCAGATTTGGTCAGCTGATCCATAGACACCGCCCTGGGGCTCCTGGCCAGCTCGTCTTTCACAGCTGAAGAAAGACCTTCTTCAAATAGCATCTGAATGGGTGCTGCCGATAAATCCCACCCCAATCTGTGAATCAGCATGGTAAATTCAGTCCAGTACTCACGGACAGATCTGCTTCCCCGCTTGCAAGCCATTAGCTGTCTGCGCACCACCCCTTCCTCAATATCGCTGGAAAACATGATATCCATTGCACGAAAGAATTTCATAGTGTCCTTTAGGATATCGTTGTGCGTTGCCATCAGGGGTCGAACCCAGTCCCGCGCCCCCTTCTCAAGATGCCCAATTACGAAAGCAACTCGCGATTCCTCATCAGGGAACTCATCAAACTGCACATTCAGGGCATATTGCATCTCAGTCCTAAAGGCATGGTAATCCTTGGGGTCCCCCCCAAACTTCTGCACCAATCCTGGTACCTTTCTGGGGAACTGAGTGGTTCTCCCCTTTTTGTCAGCATCCTGAGCCCTTCTCTCCTCGAGCCTCGCCGTCTGCAGCGCAAGTTGGACCTCCAGAGCTTGATACCTTTCTTCCAAGCTTGGACCAGCTCCAACCCCTGCCTCTCCGGTTCCGACTGGGTTGCTCATGATGCTTTCTCCTGCACAGGCAGCGTACAGAGACTGTCAGACTGCTGTGAGGGGATGATTAGCTGCTTGTGCTTAAAATTGTGCCCCTTCAGAGTTTGTGCGGCCCCACAAACCTCTGTGTGTGACAGAGCTCCTCAGACATGTCTGCTCTAGTCACTAGTAGAGTCTGACAGTGGCTGCCTGCGGAAGCGCTTCCAGCAAAGAAGTTCCTTAACGGAAACGCGTCTCCTGGACTCACGACGTGGCAGCTTCCGGCGAAGCATGGGTCTCCCTGCAGTTGCTTCTGACACCTCCCCGCTATTTTCGCTGGAAGTGTCTCTCACCCCTTTCTCTCCCCTGCTGTTTCCTGCCTGGGCTGCTGCGTCTCTCTCAGCATTACTGAGATCCTCCTCCAGAGACCCCTCGCTCCCCCTCCTTGTCCCTGCTTTAGCTGCTGACTCTCTCCCAGTCTCTGGGAGCCCTACCACCTCCCTTTCCTCTGATGTCAGTTCCCTGACATGGGTTATGCTCAGTGATGGTCTTACTGGAAAGTAAATCCCAATAGTTCTAGTGTTTGATGGCAAGTGGAGTGCTGAGGCACATATCAGTGTTCTAGAACAGCCTTCCCCAGCATAATGCTTTCCAGATGTTTTGGACAAGAAAGGAGATTCTGACTAAACATCAGGAAAAGGTTTCATCATCACATGTTAGTACCTGCCCCTCACCCTAAGGTCCCAAGATGGGTTACAACAATTAAAACATGTCCAAAAATTTATGGAACAACACACACAGAGGGGGTCTGAGGTGCTGGTAAAAGCAAAAAAGGATTACCTTACGCATTTTGAGCAATATGGTCCTCCTCAGAAGTAGACTCTTGAGACATTCTCAAGAAATAACCAAATAAATTGCTTACAGGTAGCCTCAGAACCCAGTGAGAAGATTCTGTAAAAATGGATGCAGAAACTTCAGTTGATCATAGAAAGCAAATGACTGAATGGAATGGGAAAGTTGGTCCTTTCTCTTCTTTATGCCCGTTGAATTAAAAGCATGCCCATCATAACTTTGACATCCACATTTACCGGTATGTCCTGCCCTTCTCTGACGGATGATGCCCGTGGTTCCTCCTGAGGTCTCCCTCAGCTGTTCCCCCTTGTTGGAGGACAGAGCTGTGTATACTACATAGGTTAAAAAAAAAAAGAAAGGTAAAGGACCCCTGGATGGTTAAGTCCAGTCAAATGCGACTATGGGGTTGTGGTGCTCACCTCACTTTCAGGCCAAGGGAGCCAGCGTTTGTCCACAGACAGCTTTCCGGGTCATGTGACCAGCAGGACTAAACTGCTTCTGGCAAAATGGGACACTTTGACAGAAACCAGAGTGCATGGAAACGTCATTTACCTTCCTGCCACAGTGGTACCTATTTATCTACTTGCACTGGCATGCTTTCGAACTGCTAGGTTGGCAAAAGCTGGGACAGAGCAATGGTAGCTCATTCTGTTGAGGGATTCAAACCACCAACCTTCTGTTCGGCAAGGCTCCGTGGTTTAGACCACAGTGCCACCCACATCCCTTACCTTGTATACTACATAGACTATCTTGGGCAACCCTAAGCTGGTCTGCTCTCTCAGGTGCAGGGAAAGATGCTACCCAATTGCTAGTTTAGAACAGGGGTACCCGCTTGAGTAAAATATTGGAGGATAAGCCCCACCCTGTACAATCAATTGCAAGATGTGGCTCATGCAAAGCATTTGAATGGCAATGCCCACCAACTTTGTGGGCCCCTCAAATAATTTATTGGCGGTGGCTAAAGGGACCTCAGCTCCTAGAGTTGGTTCCTATGGCTTGGAACAAGATTCAACTGCCACTGCTGTTGGCTTCTGTGTGTGCAATGGGAAGAGACACCTCCTTCTCCTTTAGAGCCAGTGTGGTGTAGTGGTTAAGAGTGGTGGACTCGTAATCTGGGGAACCGGGTTCGCGTCTCCGCTCCTCCACATGCAGCCGCTGGGTGACCTTGGGCCAGTCACACTTCTCTGAAGTCTCTCAGCCCCACTCACCTCACAGAGTGTTTGTTGTGGGGGAGGAAGGGAAAGGAGAGTGTTAGCCGCTTTGAGACTCCTTAGGGTAGTGATAAAGCGGGATATCAAATCCAAACTCTTCTTCTCCTTCACTTCTAGCAGCAAAAGGTCTTCTGCTGACCCTGGGCATCTAGACATTGTGTTTTGTACTTGTTGAACTTTTGAGTGGTCTCCAAGGACAGCCCCATGTCCGTCACATTACAGTAGTCCAAACCAGATGTTGTCAGGGCATGAAGAACTGAGGTCAATCTCTCTCTCTCTTGGAGGAGTCACAGCTGTGATTGTATCAGCCATGGCTGATGGAAGGTTCTTTGTGGGTTTGTAACTATAGGACCAGATCCAAGGGAAACCCTATAGCTGCTCACCTAGTGGTGCATCTCTACCCAGGAAATGGCCAATGACTGAGCAGGCAGCCCAGGATGGGTTAAAAATGGCAAACCTGGCTAGATATCTGCTTGAATTTCTGAGCAAATGGTGGCTCCTCAAGCCTGCAATAGCTGCAGAGAGAACTGATGAGGCCTTTCGTACCTGGAGTGGAGGGTTTTTATGGTGGCCAATACTCAGAAACTTATTCCAGCAATAAATTTACTTGCCTTTGAGTTTACAAGGCTATAAACATCGAAGACCTTTGACCCCGGCATTTACCAAATACGTTTGCTGCAGTTGTGTTTATCGACAACTGTTTATAGGGAAGTATTTTGCACCAGATTCCACATGCAAAGGAATAGCTATTTAATTTTGCAGCTTTCCTTTTGCTCTCCATCTTTACTTCCTGACTGCTTTGCTTTGCTTTATTGGGGGAATCAGGCTCCAGGAAAATTGGCATTTGACCGGGGGAAGTTAATTTAGAACTCATTTCAGTTTCCAGAGAAGAGTTTAGGTACACTCAGATTGGGGGTTTGCCAGATATTTTCATTTCAGTTCCGTTTTCACACCACCCCAAAGATTTGGGGGGCCACTGACCACATCTCTAAATTTCTCACGGACCATCATGGTATGCCAATAACAAGATTAGATTAATAAGAATCATGAAAGCAAAATGTGTTTTTCTCTACGTTTGCATTTCCCCCTCCAGAAATATAAAATAAAACCGTGGCATTGTTTACGTCAGGGCCAGGAAGAGGCTATGGATTGGAGCAGTGGCGTAGCGTGGGTTGTCAGCACCCGGGGCAAGGCAAGTAATTTGCGCCCCCTAACCCCTAACCTGCGGTGTCAGGTGATCTGAGGCGAGTTGCCGCTGGTGCTGCCGCCCAAACGACACCGCTTGCCCGGAGGAGGAGAAGGGCAGAGAGGCGAGGAAAATGCAACATGGCCCAGCAGCTGCAGCAGCAGCAGCGGCGGCGGGGCTGTGAGGAGGGGCTGCCTGGCGCGCTCTCCGCGGCGAGCGCTGAGAGCCGCTGCCAGCTCGTCGGTTCCGCGAGACATGGGGCTCTGCTACAGCCTGCGCCCGAGGCTCTTCAGCGACTCCGGAGGCGGCGAGCGCCCCCCCCCGATGTTGCGGTCGGTGCGGCCGGCCCCCCTTGCACCCCCCACACTACGCCACTGGATTGGCATACCGAACCCTAATTGAGGATCCTCGAGTCCTGTTTCTGAAAGAGAGAGCTGGTTGCTCTGGAACCAGAGTCTGTGCTCTAGGTTCAGCCACAGCTGCAAGGGCAACAGATAAAAAATACGGAAGAGAGTAGACGGCCAGGATCCCAGTATTCATCCTGCTCTGCCTTGTTTGGGCTCCAAACAACCAGGGAAGTGGTTTCCAGCTGAGATAGCGTTTAGCAAAGTGGTGCAGCAACCGGCAAGAAAGGTTGGTGCATTCAGGGCTTTTTAATTTAGAGAAAAGATTAGTAAGAGGTAGCATGATAATTTATACAATTACGCACGGCTCGAAGAAAGTGGATAGAGAAAAGTTTCTTCTCCCTCTCCTGTAACATTAACAACAACAACAACAACAACAATAATTTTTATTTATACCCCACCCTCCCCAGCCAAGGCCGGGCTCAGGGCGGCTAACAAGCAATAATAAAAACAAGTTGAATGAATACAACTTAAAAACAAGATTAAAATACAACATTAAAATATTGAAACATTAAAATATTAAAATGCAGCCTCATCACAGGAGGAGAAAGGAAAAAGGAAAAAGAAAGAGGGGGAGGGAATCAAATTGGCTCCAAAGCCAAAGGCCAGGTGGAACAACTCTGTCTTACCAGCCCTGCGGAAAGAAATCAGATCCTGCAGGGCCCTGGTCTCATGAGGCAGAGTGTTCCACCAGGCTGGGGCCAGTGTGGAAAAGGCCCTGGCTCTGGTTGAAGCCAATCTAACTTCCTTAGGGCCCGGACCACTAGTGTGTTGCTCTTTATGGACCTTGAGGCATTAGAACTTATGAACATCCAATCACATAATCCTAGAATTGTAAAGTTGGAAGGGACTTGCCAAAGGTAATGTCTTCGTTCATACAATAGATAAAAAGGTAAAGGTAAAGTCCACTCCAGGGCGACTATGGGGTTGTGGTGCTCATTTCATTTTCAGGCCGAGGGAGTCGGTGTTTGTCCGCAGACAGTTTTCCGGATCATGTGGCCAGCAGGACCTAACTGCTTCTGGCGCAACGGAACACCGAAACCAGAGCAGCACACAGAAACGCCATTTACCTTCCCGCCGCAGTGGTACCTATTTATCTACTTGTGCTGGTGTGCTTTCGAACTGCTAGGTTGGCAGGAGCTGGGACAGAGCAACGGGAGCTCACCCCGTCGCAGGGATTCGAACTGCCGACCTTCCAATCGGCAAGCCCAAGAGGCTCAGTGGTTTAGACCACAGCACCACCCACGTCCCTAAAATACCCTCTGCCCACTTTTGCCTCCAATCCTGCCTTTCCTAGGCACATGTTTCTCGGGATGCTGCCCAGAAGGTAAAATGGCCCTTGGAATGAAGAAACCTCCCTCACCCCTGCTGTACTCAAAGGCGAGCCAAAGTATTGTCGTGGCCTCTCTCTGCGAGCTTTTTGTGCGCCCGTTTCTCATGGAAAGAGGCAGCTGTTACAGTTCGGATGTGGCACCCTTAAACCCCGGCCAAAATGAGAATAGTATTTTGCTGGCAAAGGTTAGCAGCCTTAATGCAAAGTGAAGACTCCAGAGGGGCCTCTTATGCTCCAGGTTTTATACTTTAATGAGGCAGATATTTAATCAATTTTAGAGTACATTGGTATCTGCGTTTTGCATGTGTTTCAAATAACTATGAAATTTATACGCAGATGAAGTAATTCAAGCATGGCCGCACTTCAGAAGGGCATGTGGTCCTTAGCCGAGTGTAACACAAAGAAGGCAGGGGACCCATCAAAGGCGGCTGGAGGGGAGGAATTTCTTGCAGCTGGATGACACTCCCAAGAAGCCCGATATGCTTTCGTTATGATTCAAAACCCAGCCTAGAAACAGTTGTTGCTCATGCACCCAGATTTCCTTTTCTCTCTCCTTCGCTAGTAAGGCTGAGGACCAAAGCAGATGCAACTGGGGTCGCATTCAGACCATGCATTTAAGGCACAGATACAGGCCCGTCTTACACATAGATGCTAGTGGCGCATGGCGCCAGGGAACACCGAACGAGTGCGCTGAGTGAGCGAGGGTGCGTGTGCTGCTCCCGCTGAGCATCAGCTCAGTTTCCCCCCTTTTAGTCTGCAGGCACCGAATTCTGCGGAGCGCCAGAAGACTAAAAGGGAAAAAACAGAGCCGGTGCTCAATGGGAGCAGTGCACACGCCCTCGCTTGCTCGGCACAGGTTCGCTCACTCGGTGTGCTGCCTGCCATGGCCACTGTAGCACAAAGCGTCCAGCCGAGCTGGGAGGCACTATGTCCAGCCTCCGCCTCTTCCCTGCCGTAGGAGCTGCCCTCCAGCCACTGCCCGCCTCCTCCAGCCCTAAAAAAGGTTGACAACTCTGGGAAAGGGGGGGGCGGCCGGAGGGATCTTTGCACTACGGCACCGGATATGCTTAAGAAGGCCCTGCTGGGAAATGCAGTTTATTCCCATAGAGCTAGAATTCCCGGTGCGCTGAACAAACCACAGTTCCCAGGATTCAGTGTATGAAGCCATGTGTTTACAGAGTATGGTGCAGACAGGACCTAAATGTTCATTTATAATAATAATAATAATAATTTATTATTTATACCCCGCCCATCTGGCTGAGTTTCCCCAGCCACTCTGGGCGGCTTCCAACTGAATACAGTGGTGCCTCGCAAGACGAAATTAATTCGTTCCGCAAGTTTTTTCTTCTTGCGGGGAGACGTTCCCCCTCCGCCGCCCGGCATCGGAGCTTCGTTCCGAAGCCGGCGGCGGGAGGAGGTCCGAGGACAGTGGGGAAGACGCGCTGCGCTTCCCCGCTGTCCCGGAGATTTCCCTATGGGCTTTCGTCTTGCGAAGCAAGCCCATAGGGAAATTCGTTTTGCGAAGCGCCTCCAAAACGGAAAACCCTTTCGTCTAGCGGGTTTTCCGTCTTGCGAGGCGTTCGTCTTGCGGGGTACCACTGTATTAAAAACACTACAGCTCAAAACATTAAAAACTTCCCTAAAGAGGGCTGCCTTCAGATGACTTTTAAAAGTAAAATAGTTGTTTATTGCTTTGACATCTGCTGGGAGGGCGTTCCACAGGGCAGGCGCCACTACGGAGAAGGCCCTCTGCCTGGTTCCCTGTAACCTTACTTCTTGCAATGAGAGAACCGCCAGAAGGCCCTCGGAGCTGGACCTCAGTGTCCGGGCTGAACGATGGGGATGGAGACACTCCTTCAGGTATACTGGACCGAGGCCGTTTAGGGCTTTCAAGGTCAGCACCAACACTTTGAATTGTGCTCGGAAACGTACTGGGAGCCAATGCAGATCTCTCAGGACCGGTGTTATGCGGTCTCGGTGGGCGCCCCCAGTCACCAGTCTAGCTGCCGCATTCTGGATTAATTGCAGTTTCCGGGTCACCTTCCAAGGTAGCCCCACATAGAGCACGGGGCTCATGTGTCTGCCTTGTTCTCTGGTGGCTCTGATGTGGGGCAGCCTTTCTTTCTGGGAAGTGACCGGCGTGGGCTCTTGCAAGAAGGAGACCAAGGGATGAGAGGCTCAGCACCCAGGTCTTATCTCACCTGCTTACCAGGCAGCAGATTTCTAGAAATCGCCTATCTTTGTGCCATTGCAGTCCTATTCGAATTTTACTTTAGAAACTAAGTTTGTGGGAGAGAGGCATCATTTCACAGGTGGGCAAGTTCGACTATCATTTGGCTATATTTAAAGAGGGGCAAATCTGTCAATTTTGGTTTCATTGTCTATATCTGAAGGAGCGTCTCCACCCCCATTGTTCTACCCGGACACTGAGGTCCAGCTCTGAGGGCCTTCTGGCAGTTCCCTCACTGCGAGTAGCCAAGTTACAGGGAACCAGGCAGAGGGCCTTCTCGGTAGTGGCGCCCGCCCTGTGGAACACCCTCCCACCAGATGTCAAAGAGAACAACAACTACCAGGCTTTTAGAAGACATCTGAAGGCAGCCCTGTTTCGGGAAGCTTTTAATGTTTGATGTATTATAGTATTTTAATATTCTTTTGGAAGCCGCCCAGAGTGGCTGGGGAAACCCAGCCAGATGGGCGGGGTATAAATAAAAAATTATTATTATTATTATTATTATTATTATTATTATTATTATTATTTTCCCACTTGTAACGTCAGTTCCTTTGTTTCTGCAGTGATTTGCAATTACCTTTATTAAAAAACCGAATGAGAATTCATTAGCATTTTAGTGCGAATTTCTGCTAATATACACAATTCCACTTGATATGCACATTTTTGCAAAGCTACTTCTCCTTATAGAATGCATTTCTGTGCGTTATTTTCACAAATTTAAAGGTAAAGGTAAAGGTACCCCTGCTCATACGGGCCAGTCGTGTCCTACTTTGGGGCTGCGCGCCCATCTCGCTTAAGAGGCCGGGGGCCAGCGCTGTCCGGAGACACTTCTGGGTCACGTGGCCAGCGTGACGAAGCTGCACAGCACAGCACCAGCACAGCACACGGAAACGCCGTTTACCTTCCCGCCGGAGCGGTACCTATTTATCTACTTGCACTTAAGAGTGCTTTCGAACTGCTAGGTGGGCAGAAGCAGGGATTCGAACATTTCTATTATTCTATTATTCTATTATTCTATTATTCTATTATTCTATTATTCTATTATTCTATTATTCTATTATTCTATTATTCTATTATTCTATTATTCTATTATTCTATTATTCTATTATTCTATTATATATTCACATTTCTATGCACAATTTACCCTAGCAGTTCCATTTTTTGTACCTATCAGAGGGCTAGAGAAGGGCACTGCAAAATTCAGGGACGTGCAAATTGGGAAGAATGGCTGTGTTTCAATTCATGCATTTTCCTTTGAATGCGAGCTGAATTGAATTCCACCCCTACCCTTAGTTGTACTTTGACTGCAAAGCATGGGGGAAACCTTGTTTCTCCATCCTAACCCAGTGGAGCAATGGTGCCTATTGGGGAGAGGAACTGAGCTCTCCACTTCCTGCAACTTGCAGCATGAATAACTTTTCTCCTCTGAGCCACTTCCCTTCTGGTGTCAGAACTGGGCTGGGAAGAAAGTGCTCCAAGCGTCAGGGCGCAGGCAGGAAAAATGGGGAGGGGTTTAGCTCCCCCCCCCAACACACATTCAGTTTTAAAATGCAGGGGCTTTCCAAATTGTTTGCTTTCTTGATCATTCGTGTTGACTTGTCTGCACAAATACTGCAAGGAGATTTGACGAGGATGGCTGTTTATTCCGTATTTGCTGTGTTTTGTTTACAGGCAGGTTAGACAGCAAGGATCATTTGTACATCTTCATGCAGAGCTTTGTTGTTTAGTCGTTTAGTTGTGTCTGACTCTTCGTGACCCCATGGACCAGAGCACACCAGGCACTCCTGTCTTCCACTGCCTCCCACAGTTTGGTCAAACTCATGCTGGTAGCTTTGGGAACACTATCCAACCATCTCGTCCTCTGTCGTCCCCTTCTCCTTGTGCCCTCCATCTTTCCCAACATCAGGGTCTTTTCCAGGGCGTCTTCTCTTCTCATGATGTGGCCAAAGGATTGGAGCCTCAGCTTCAGGATCTGTCCTTCCAGTGAGCACTCAGGGCTGATTTCCTTCAGAATGGAGAGGTTGGATCTTCTTGCAGCCCATGGGACTCTCAAGAGTCTCCTCCAGCACCATAATTCAAAAGCATCCATTCTTCGGCGATCAGCCTTCTTTATGGTCCAGCTCTCATTTCCATACATCACTACTGAGAAAACCATAGCTTTAACTGTACGGACCTTTGTTGGCAAGGTGATGTCTCTGCTTTTTAAGATGCTGTCTAGGTTTGTCATTGCTTTTCTCCCAAGAAAGACGCCTGTTTCATGCAGAGTAGATGGCTTTTAAAAAGGTATAATCCGGACACAAGAGGTTTTTTGGGAGAAAGGTGTTGTTGTTTTTTGCAAATGGCTAGTTGGGCATTAGGCTCCATCTTCTTTTTTCTTGTATCCTTAGCGCCGCTTCAGTTCCTGGAAACTAGCTGCTGCACAGTTCTCTCTCACGACTCCCCCCCCCCTTCCTTTGTCCCACCTGTGCAGGGATGCTATTGCACCAATTCAGAATTCTTTTAGCAAAGTCCTCAGGACTGTAACTCCAGCTCCAAGGCAGCCAGGCAGCAGCAGCTCTCAGCCTATTGCTTAATCTCGCACCTGCTATGGAGGAAAATTAGAGCGCCGTTTATCAATGTAGCTGCGTTTGAAACAGACCCCTGGACTGGGGATAAGAGATAGCAACTCCCCCATGCTGTCTCGGGGCCAGATCTGCAAAAGCAAGTACTGCTGCTGAATAAAGTTCATGGGCTAAAAAGGGCAGCAGAAAACACCAGCGACAGGTTAACTCTGGGGTTTGGGGCTGGAGAAGGAAGTCGGTGCCTTGATAAATACCACAGGGGTGCAGCTAGGCTTGGGAAAACATTTGGTTTGCTTAGAATTGTTGTTGTTGTTGTTGATTTATTTATACCCCACATTGTCCCTTGACGGCTTACAGATAAAAACAAGAGCAGCTAAAATCACAATACAGTGGTACCTCAGGTTAAGTACTTAATTCATTCCGGAGGTCCATTCTTAACCTGAAACTGTTCTTAACCTGAGATACCACTTTAGCTAATGGGGCCTCCTGCTACCGCTGTGCCGCCACCTCACGATTTCTGTTATCAACCTGAAGCAAAGTTCTTAACCTGAAGCACTATTTCTGGGTTAGCGGAGTCTGTAACTTGAAGCGTCTGTAACCTGAAGTGTATGTAACCCGAGGTACCACTGTAAAGCAATAATTAGAAAACAATTGGGCATTGATAGGATCGAAACGATATACAGATATAAAATCTATTAAAGCCACTATTATGCTTAAAAACAGCATGGTACCAGCCCTTTCATTAAAATCAGTTGTTCCCAAAAACCTGTTGAGACAAGGTGTCAGGGACTGGGCTGAGGAGGCATGGTGAAGACCGTCCCCCCCCCCAACCTTCTAGAGAAGAGGAAGACAGTATAGATTTACAGTATAAGTTCTGCTGGATCTCTCAGTGGCCTTTGATACCATCGACCATAACATCCTTCTGGACCGTCTAGAGCAAGGGTAGGCAAACTAAAGCCCAGGGGCTGGTTCTGGCCCAATCGCCTTCTCAATTTGGCTCATGGATGGT
Source organism: Podarcis vaucheri (assembly GCF_965113315.1). Taxonomy (NCBI): domain Eukaryota; kingdom Metazoa; phylum Chordata; class Lepidosauria; order Squamata; family Lacertidae; genus Podarcis; species Podarcis vaucheri. The sequence continues at coordinate 5,480,125 of NC_138759.1, forward strand.
CCGGGAATCAGCGTGTTTTTACATGAGTAGAATGTGTCCTTTTATTTAATATGCATCTCTGGGTTATTTGTGGGGCCTGCCTGGTGTTTTTACATGAGTAGAATGTGTGCTTTTATTTAAAATGCATCTCTCTCTTTTTAAAAATAATATTTACAGTCATACCTCAGGATGAATACGCTTCAGCTTAAATATTTTCGGGTTGCGCTCCGCAGCGACCCGGAAGTAACAGAGCATGTAAGAAAGCAGGCATTCGCAACCGCAGTCGGTCAGGACAGACACCGGTTCATCCTCTTGCCTGAGTTCAGTACTGGCGGGTGAAATAGGAACATTCTGGGATCATTCCAACAAATTCCACACGAAAAGCACTTATGTCCCTGTGGAGATGGCAGTACCGAATTGGTGGCGTACGCCCTTCTGGCTTGTACTCTTTATAAAGACTTGAGGAATGAGGTTATCGCCCCTCTTTTACTGTCCATTCCGGGTTGCCCAGCCACTGCCACAGTGTCCCTTCTCTTCGCAGATCAAGATGAGCAGGCGACAGCAAAGGTGGCAAGGTTTCTAGCTGGGGCCATCAGAATAAGATCCACTATTTGACTATTGATTCAAAACCCTAAGATGCATTTTATATAATTGACTTTTTTTAAAAAAATCTTTGTTCTTTGTATATCGTATTGTTGTTTTATTGTTAAGGCCGGTGGCTGATGCAAATAAATATTCATTCATTCATTCATTCTGGGATCAAATCTGGAGCCAGGGTGGCTTTTGTAATTCTGGGACTGTCCCTGGGAAATCGGGACGCTTGGAGGCTATGTACGTGACAGCCACCCTCAATAATCTGTCGACAACGCACGGGGCCACGGAAGGCTTGTGAGAGGTAGCCTGCACTTGGGAGAACATAAGATTCTCTGTGCTTTATCTTCTGCATCAATAAATGAAAATAAAACCGCTAGAATGTTGTGGTCCGAATATAGCTCTAAGTGCCGAGATAAGAGCCCAAGTCAATAGAGACAGCCCCCCATTCCTAAAAGGAACTGGTAGGCTGCCCATAGACCCTGCTGATAAAGCCCCATCTGTTAAAACAAAATTCAGCAGAGAGAGTAATAAATTTCAGGCAGAGACCAAGAGAGGTTATTTTTTTGCTTGACAGTCTTTGGTGAGAAGTTCCTCCAATGTCCGCCCCCAGCTCTCCCTGCCCCCGGCCAAACCGCTCTCTTTTCTTTCCGCCTCTCTCTTTCGAAACCAGCAAAAAAAACCCCCCAAACTATTTTGAAAGTGAAATATAGACGATGACTATCGGCTTTAGGGTTAGCTTTACACGTTTTTACGGGGCCGGTGAGAAATCTCGCCGCACGTTTTATTTCCCTGGCAAAGAGCAGCGCATGATAAACTGTTATGAGAAGTAAGAAGGGGGGAAACTGCGCTTCGGAGAATGACCTAGGTAGGAAAACAGCAGATGTCGGGCGAAGCCCCGAGCCGACTCGCTGCCAAGCCTTCAGAAAACAAAATTAATTTCCTTTCGACTTTGATAATGATGATGTAATGGAGTGGGGAGGAAGAGCGCTGCCATGCTGCTGGAGTTATTAAAAGAAGAAATGTTTTGCCATGCATCTTGGGGATATTTATTGATGTGCCTGGCAGAAAGGATTAGAGAGCTGTGAGGTGCTGGAAGATTTAAATGCTCTGTGTACCTTAGGGGAGGGGGGGGGCAGATCCCAAGATTATCTTTTTTCAGATGTGACACCAGGAAGTGACTCTAAGTCTCCAGCGGGCCATTTGGGTGAGGTGTGTGGAAGTTGTTCGTGTAGGACGTGACACATGGATGAGGCCTGTTTTGAACAGTGGAAGTGTGTGCCCTCTAGGGTTGCCACCTTTGGTCAGGCAAAATGCAGGATAGGTCAGGGGGGGGGTCACACGCACTCTCACGACACCAATGTTTTTGGACAAAAGTGGTCCCTGTCCTGTTGTGATGGCCTGGGACTCGGACTCGGAACCAGAGGAGACTCAGTCTGCACCGGATCCTTTGCCTCAGGCATCATCTGAACCAAGTCTGGGGCCTGATCCTGAAGAGCCCCAATCTGCACAGGCTCCCCTGCAACAAACACCAGCTGGGCCGAGTCCGGGGCCTGAGCCTGCCCTGGCTCCAGATGCGGGGATGACCTCATTGCCTCCAGCTGGGCCATCACTTACAGCTGCTCCACTACCAGTTGGGTCAGGGGAGGCTGAGGCGGCCTCTGGGTCTAGTAACCCACCGACGTCTCCTGAGCTGCAGAGACTGAGGTCTGAGAGAAGGAGAGACCTGAGTACTTGCAGGAGGAGTGCTTGCCTTCGGGCGAAACAGGGAGGTGAGTCGCCGGGGGATCAGGACTGGCCGCTACCCTGACAAAGATAAAAGGCTGCCGGACCCCGCCCCAGGTTGCGGGAGCAACATTGTTGTATGCCAGATCCTGCCTAAGAGCCTGTACCTATCCTTGCCTGGTTTCCTGCCTTGTGTCCTGCCTTGACCCTGTTGTACTGACTCCTAGCGGAACCTATGGATTCTGGACCGGACCTGGACTACGGTTCTTGGGTTACCCCCGGGCCCAGCACACCTGTTTGGACTGCAAATGTGACACCTTTTCCCCCATATTCAAACTTTGTCGGCCCAAAATGACTGCTGTGTTTCTGAGCACAATTCAAAGTGCTGGTGCTGACCTTTAAAGCCTAAGCAGCCTTGGCCCTGGATACCTGAAGGAGCGTCTCCATCTCCATCGTTCAGCCTGGACACTGAGATCCAGCTCTGAGGGCCTTCTGGCGGTTCCCTCACTGTGAGAAGTGAAGTTACAGGGAACCAGGCAGAGTGCCTTCTCGGTAGTGGCGCCCGCCCTGTGGAATGCCCTCCCATCAGATGTCAAGGAGATAAAGAACTGCATAACTTTTAGAAGACATCTGAAGGCAGCCCTGTTTAGGGAAGTTTTAAATGCTTAATGTATTGTGTGTGCCTGCACTGTGGAGCTGCATGGTAAAAGCCACAATTTAATGAGCAGATGAGCGGTTTCACCTGCTGCATGAATTTTTGCACCTAGTTTGTACTTAGGAAGGTATTCATGCTGTTGGCTGTAAAACTGCAAGCAGGTGTTTAAAAGCTGCTCGGAGGACTCCCCTGTGAGATCAGGCACAGCAGTGCTGTTTAAACAACGGCAACCAGGTGTTGCTATGAGGCCGCATGGAAAAAGATGCTGCTTTTCGAAAGGGCAATATTTTCAGGAACGTTGCTTTCTGATTCCGCTGAGCCAGCCCAGTAGGAACTATTGAGGAACGGAAGCGGGTGCTGTTTATTAGCGGAATGGGAAGATGGCAGCTTTGAAGCGAAATGAAATGGAAAAGTCAGAAATGAGGAGCTCACTCAATCCGGACCTCTTTTGCTCACCTCCAGACTGTCCGTGTTTTGCAGGAGGGATTCGAGTGCGTACGAGAAATTTAGGTTGCGTGGTGAGTTCCAGCCTCCCCCCATAGAAATAAAGACACAGGACACAAGAATTCGAGTTAATGGGTCAAATTAGGCCACAACTTTATTGATTACAGGAATTAAGCGGTATTGGCTTAGGCATTGGTCCTACAACTAACCGGCCTGGCCAGTGAGGGTTAACCACCAGTGGGAGTCCTGCTGAGGCACGTCAACTAGGACCTCCCCCGGGGTCACCGCGTGGGGGTGTGCCGTGGGTCCACAGCTCCATAGGCTTAGGATGAGGCCACAGCCCCCGGAGTCCTTTACCGGACTACCCTTTGATTTGGGGGAAGGTGATGGCGCTCCTTCCCCCCCTTAATCTGCATAACAATAAAACAGTACCCCCACCAATGCCTAAATGCCAATACCGTGGAGTTGTGACGGTTTGCTACGAGGTAGGCAAAAACCAAATGGCTGGTGCCAATCTGCCAGTTGGAAAAATTCCTACCAGGCCCCTTGACGGCGACCAACCGAGGTTCATAGCGACGTCAGAGAACCTAGCCTAACGGGTGGGAGGGGAGGGAAAACCGGGTCAACTGTGGTGCGGGAAAGAGAGAGACCCTCGGCAGCGCCAGACCTAAGTAGGTGAGGCCACGCCCCCCGTGCCAGCCGATTGGCTGGCTCGGGGTATGACGCGTCCGAGGATTCCCTGCTATCGTGTGGGGCTGGAGCCAGTCCCTGCGAGTGTGGGGTGGGGCGTGAAGCTCGCAATCCCACCTCCTCCCTAGCTTGGAAGTGGATTTTGCACAACTCCCTGAGTCGGTGCAGCTCATCTGACAACAACAAGAAACCTTTTGTGTCAATGGCCCAGTATGTGGGATACTCTGCTAATAAGAGATTCAGCAGGTGTCCTATGTTTCATCATTTAAATGCCAGCTGAAAACATTTTTGGCAAGCTTATGCAGGCCATTAAGAACACATCTTTGCACAACCGTTACTTGATTTCTGATTTATATTTTCCATGGTATGTTTTGTGGTATGGTTTTTATGTACAATTGCTGTAAATTGCTCTGGTGTTTTGTTTTTACAGTTCATATAAATATTTTTTAAAAATAGATTCAAGAGGAGTAAAGTGCTTCAGTGCCCTAGTGCAGGTAATCCACGTTTTAAAAGAAGAAGCAGACTTCTTGCAGTTTGGAAAGAAACAGGCGAATGAACAAATGATGAACAGGAAGATGTCTAAACACTACCCAAGCAAATTGAGAGGGAGGCTTGCTGGCTTCCCTGAAAAGGAGTCAGAATGAAAGCTCAACAGAAACTAGATACAGTGGTACCTCGGGTTACATACGCTTCAGGTTACATATGCTTCAGGTTGGATAAGAACAGAAATCGGGCTCCGGCGGCATGGCGGCAGCAGGAGGCCCCATTAGCTAAAGGGATGCCTCGGGTTAAGAACAGTTTAAGGTTAAGAACAGAATTAAGTACTTAACCTGAGGTACCACTGTACAGGACACTTCTAGACTGTTGCTAGTTTTGCATTCAGCACATACCAGCAAGTTCAGGTTGCGTGGCTATTCCCTCCCCCCCCCCACAGGTGGAATAAATAAAGACAACGGACACAGAAATTTAGGTTAATGGGCGTAAATGGCCACAACTTTATTGATTACAGGTAAGAAGGGTATTGGCTTTAGGCATTGGCCCCTAACCGACTATCCGGTCTAACCGGGAAGGGTTAAACACCAACAGGGGGAGCCACCCGAGATGCGTATCCCTAGGCACTCCCCGAGGGGTTACCGCTCGGGGGCGCGCTTTAGGCCCTAGCCTCCGTAGGTTTCGGACGAGGCGTCGCCCCTCGGAGTCCTTTAACGAACTACCCTTCAAGCATTGGGGGAGGTGATGGCGTTCCTCCCCCCCAACCTCATTTGCATAACAATACCCCGGCCAATGCCTACCGCCAAAACCGAGGGAGTTGTGACGAATTGCTACGAGGTAGGCGAAAAAACCAAGTGGCTCCAAAAACCAGCCAATTAGCCAAATGGAAAAACTCCTACCAGGCCCCTTGCGGCGACCAGCCGAAGCCCATAGCGAGCAGAGGGCTGCCCCGACCTTATGTGGCCTCTGGAAGGCCCGCCCCTGCCGCCAGCCGATTGGCTGGCGCTGCAGGGGATGCAAATAAGGGAATCCCTTATGTGTGGGTGGGGTCGTGAGCCCGCAACCCCCCCTCCTCCTGAAGTTCGGAATGGGCATTGTGCAATTACAATTGATTGGCAGGTTTTGCACAACAAACCCTCTTCCCCCAAAGATAAGAGCTTTTGCGATAAGGAATATGATGATGGAAAAGGCGGGATAACACTTAGTGCAACGTTGTGTGTAACCTCCAGACAAACAAATCAGGATTAATAAGGGTGAGTAACAGAAGAAGAAGAGTTTGGATTTGATATCCTGACTTTCACTCCCTTTAAGGAGTCTCAAAGCGGCTAACATTCTCCTTTCCCTTCCTCCCCCACAACAAACACTCTGTGAGGTGAGTGGGGCTGAGAGACTTCAGAGAAGTGTGACTGGCCCAAGGTCACCCAGCAGCTGCAAGTGGAGGAGTGGAGACGCGAACCCGGTTCACCAGATTACGAATCTACCGCTCTTAACCACTACACCACACCGGCATGACAGAACTTTACTTACTCTCCAACATCCCTCAGATGAAAAGGTGGACGCTTCTCGCTCCCCCCCAAACTGATCCACCTTGACCCCCGACCCCCCCATTTTTCGTCCCCCATCCCGTTGCAGAGCATTTCCTATCAAAAGCGCGAGCATCAGCACCAGCCACTACACAGCACACCCGTCCCCCACCCTCCTGATAAATCATCTTAATCCTGATTTTATTTTATTTCATTTTTTGGTAGATTAAAAAAACAACACATGAACCAATAAATAAATTTTAGAAAGGGGCAAGATTAGATGCACAATGCATCATTCACACACACACACACACACACACACACACACACATCCTTGCGCTCCATTCCATTCCCTCTTTCTGCCCACCCAGGGCGGCCATGCCCTCTGCCAGCCCCCCAGACCTGGCCACGCCACACGGGCTGGGCCTTGGCAGTGGTGGCCTCTCCTCTTCCTCACTTGCTCTCCCACAGCTGCTACGAGCTGCGGGATGCCCCTGGTCTGCCCCGCAGAGGACCTCAAGGTCCATGAATAATCATAGTTTAGAGGTCCCAGGCCCTAAGGAAGTCAGACTACCCTCCACCAGAGCCAGGGCCTTCTCAGTGATGGCTCCGACCTGGTGGAATGCTCTGTCCCATGAGACCAGGGCTCTGCAGGATTTAACCTCCTTCCATCAGGCCTGTAAGACAGAGCTATTCCGCCTGGCCTTTAATTTGAATTTAGCCTGATCTTTTATTTCCCTTCTCTTCCCTCCCTCTCCCCTTTTTATGAATATAACCCACTCTGGGATCCCACAGCTAATTCTCCCCTGGTCTCCTCGCTGGGGACCAATTCAGCCAGCTAGCCCTGGGGATTATCTAATGCTTATTTCCCCTGAATTGATTTTTGAATTTTGAATTTTATTGTTATTCATGTTGTTATACTGTATTTTATGCTGCTTTTATAATGAAGCGTTTTAAATTTGTTGTTAGCCGCCCTGAGCCCGGTTTTTGAACCGGGAAGGACGGGGTATAAATAAAAAATTATTATTATTACTAGGGAGGAGGCTGGCAGCAGCAGCCACGGAGAAGCCACGGACAGGCAACAGGGTGCTCCCTTGCAGCTGCCACGGCCTCCATCGCTACTCACGAGAAGACCAGCTCATCCTCCTCCCCGAGCTCGGTGCTTGTGGTACGGGGGGGGGGACATTCCAGGATCAAATCGGAAGTGGCAATGGCTTTCGTAATTCTGGGACTGCCCCTGAGAAATCAGGATTATGAGTTTGTAAAATGATGCGTGGCCTGGAGAAAGTAGGTGGATAAAAGCTGGGATCAGTATCTTCTGCGACATCGCAATGGATCCTCAGAGGCACCTCTTTGTTCCTTCTGCAGCAGGAGAAAGGTTTTGGGTTCGCCTTGGCAAAATTCACCCTGGAGATGTCATTGAAACCAATGGTTTAGGAATCTGGGAAGGCACTCACAAATGCCTTTTCCTTCCAGCTGGTGAAGTAAAATGATGCCTTTGCATGGTGCATTGAGCATAAGGGTGGCTCTGTGGTCTAAACCACTGAGCCTCTTGGGCTTGTCGATCAGAAGGTCACGGTTCGAATCCCCGCGACGGGATGAGCTTCCATTTCTCTGGCCCAGCTCCTGCTAACCTAACAGTTCGAAAGCACACCAGTACAAGTAGATAAATAGGTACCACTCCGGCAGGAAGGTAAACAGCATTTCCGTGCGCTCTGGATTCCGTCATGGTGTCTGTTGCGCCAGAAGCAGTTTAGTCCTGCTAGCCACATAACCAGGAAAGCTATCTGTGGACAAACACTGGCTTCCTTGGCCTGAAAGTGAGGTGAGCACCGCAAAACTCATAGTCGCCTTTGACTGGACTTAACTGTCCAGGGCTCCTTTACCTTTTGTTGTTTAGTCGTTTAGTCATGTCCGACTCTTCGTGACCCCATGGACCAGAGCAGGCCAGGCCCTCCTGTCTTCCACTGCCTCCCGCAGTTTGGTCAAACTCATGTTGGTAGCTTCGAGAACACTGTCCAACCATCTCGTCCTCTGTCGTCCTCTTCTTCTTGTGCCCTCAATCTTTCCCAACATCAGGGTCTTTTCCAGGGAGTCTTCTCTTCTCAAGAGATGGCCAAAGCCTTGGAGCCTCAGCTTCAGGATCTGGGGCTGATTTCCTTAAGAGTGGATAGGTTTGATCTTCTTGCAGTCCATGGGACTCTCAAGAGTCTCCTCCAGCACCATCATTCAAAAGCACCCATTCTTTGTCGATCAGCCTTCTTTATGGTCCAGCTCTCACTTCCATACACCACTACTGGGAATACCATAGCTTTAACTATACGGACCTTTGTTACCTTTACCTTTACCTTCACCTTACACACCTCTCTTGGGAAGGTGGTTGCAGGAGACCACGTGGGGTGGGGGGGGGGAGGTTTCATTACGGCGAAATGAATGTGCAGGGACTATCGGTTCGCTTTTATTGTTACTCTTACATTTTTGCATAAACAGCTGGAGAGCTTGTAAAGAGAGGGGGAAGCACAATTTATTGCAGCACGAAGCTAACCTATTTACCTTTTGACTTGTTGCAAACTTTTATGAAAATGCAGCGGTGGGGGAGAGGGATTCCCTCCCTCCCTCCCTCCTCCCCAGCACGGAGCTGCATAAATTTAAGGCAATAAAAATGCAAGCTAACTGGATACGATTCCTAGTGGCTGTTCGTTCTTGGGAGCCTTTGAGGGACGGTTTCTCTCCTGCAGCCAGCCAAGAGGTTCGCTTTGCGTGCGCCGTGGGGTGTGCTGAGCCGAACGCGTTCAGTGCAAAGGAGGGAGATGTTCATCTCAAAACACTTGGGGACACATGGTGGACATTCGCCAGGGATTTCAGGCAGACGGAGGAGAGCTCAGCCGCAGAGCAAGGAGGCTCTGTAGCGCAGTGACGTCCAGGTGCAGAATATAATTTACGGCCAAACTAATTCCCTGACACATTTTGAACATACAAGCTCTTCCTCGGGGGGGAAATTAAGATATGAAAGTAATCTCTTAGCTGGGTCTGTTCTGCTCCAGATCACATCAAAAGGAGATAGGCTTTTTCCTCCAATAACAAATATTGAACAGGGCAGGGCAAATATGGAAGCAACATTTCTCTCCGCGGTTTGCTGATTGCCAAGAAGGTGATACCTTCCAGTTCAACAACAGCCACCAGGAGAGCAAAGCATGTCCCATAAATTTGGTATGCCATATTTTTCGCTCCATAAGATGCACCTGACCATAAGATGCACCTAGTTTTTAGAGGAGGAAAAGAAGAAAAAAATATTCTGAAAGAAACAGTGGATGTATTAATTTGGGGGTTCATGCTGTGGCTACAGACATGATATGTGATTTGACGGTGAATTTGGGGTGACCCAATGCAAAAATCCAGAGGATCCATGTGGATCCGTGCTTTGTAACCACATTTTTGTGCCATTGTGGCCCCACAAAACAGTGGGCGTGTTTGTTTTTTTGGTGCAGGCTGTAGCCATGGACATGCTATGTGATCTGATGGTGAATTTGGGGTGACCCAATGCAAAAATCCTGAGGATCCATGGGCTTTTGCCTCCCCCCTCCCAGGCAGCCTCCTTTATTGCTAGCCTCCCTTATCTCCCTCCCGACTGCTTGCCGATCAGCTGCTTAGCGGCTTCATTTCAACACCCCCTTCCCTCTTGTTTGCCTTAGTATCTTTTGTTTAGCTGGAGCAGTTTTTTCTCTCTCCTTGTTTTAACCTCACGACGACCCTGTGAGGTAGGCCAGGCTGAGAGACAGAGATTGAACCAAGGTCCGCCCCCCCCAGTGAGCTTCATGGCTGGGTGGGAACTAGAATCCTTGTCTGCCATGTATTCGTCCAACAATATGACCACTACACCACATTGTCTCGCTTTAGTGGCACGTTACCAAAGAATCCAGTAACACGGAAACAAAGCCCCTTAGTATGAGAATGGAATTTTTGGCCATTGCTTCCTGTTTATCTCCTGCTTCTTTGCCATGATTTCCCTCTCTAATTTCAGCTGTTGGGGGCGGGGGGGTGGACACAGAACCCCCTAATGCTCTCCATTGCTTCAAGTCCTGCCCTCCAGAGCAGGAGAAAGCAAGTTTGCTCCATCTTCCATGTAACGGCCCTTGAGATATTTGAAGATGGCTCTCATATATCTTCTCAGTCTCCTCTTCTCCAGGCTAAACATACCCAGCTCCTTCAACTGTTCCTCATCAGGCTTGGTTTCCACACCCTTGATCAACTTGGTCTCCATCCTCTGCATACATTCCAGCTTGTCAATATCCTTCTTAAATTACATGGCAGACAAAATTAACGGACTACACAGAATTGGACAAAATGACAGGAAGGATTTGAAACCTGCGGGACCAGAAATTTACAGAAGATTGGAAGAAATACAGGAATTATTTGAAGAGCAACTGTAATCAACAAATTACACTAGTAGGACTACAAGAGGTTTTGTAAGTAGGAATATATGAAATATTGCAAAGAAGAGAAAGAAGAGAGATATTAGTTATGAGATTTAAATGTAATAGTGAAAATAAGAAATGTAAATTAAGTGTACAGATTGGGAAATTTTCAGATGTGATTGATGGAAGTCGAAAAAAATTGTATGATGTAAAAGTATGTTTAATTATTGTTGAAAATGATATGTTGAAAAACTAATAAAAAAATTATATAATATATATATATATCCTTCTTAAATTGCGGTGGCCAGAATTGGACACCAGGTGTGGTCAGACCAAGGCAGAATAGAGTGAGACTATGACTTCCCTGAGCCCTGAGTGCTCACTGGAAGGACAGATCCTGAAGCTGAGGCTCCAATACTTTGGCCACCTCATGAGAAGAAAAGACCCTGATGTTGGGAAAGATGGAGGGCACAAGGAGAAGGGGACGACAGAGGACGAGATGGTGGGACAGTGTTCTGGAAGCTACCAGCATGAATTTGACCCAACTGCGGGAGGCAGTGGAAGACAGGAGGGCCTGGCGTGCTCTGGTCCATGGGGTCACGAAGAGTCGGACACGACTAAATGACTCAACAACAACAACATGGCTTCCCTTGATCGGAACCCTAGATTTCAGAACCATAGCATCACTGTGCTCCCAACTCAGAGATGGTCTGTGTGGACACCACGGCCAACGGTATTGAGATCTACTGAGAGCTTATGCACACTTCTGCTAGACCTGTATTTGGACTGTGTCCTGTACCGGTTCCTTCTCTGAGGTTCTGGGAGCATTTCTTGTTCCATGTTTGCGCCTTGCGAAAATTCAATCTTCCGAGCCGGATTGAAGCTCAAACTCTCTTTGGATTTTCCACACGTCTGATAAGATCCGATTCAGCGGGTAAGAGTGGATTTTGCAAGGCACCACGAGGAACAACAATAAAATCTCTCGGATGCAGGGGAATGAATTGGTATGCAATATGATCAAAAGCTAGGACAAGCGGAAATGTGGATGAGCCGAGAGAGAGAGAGAGAGAGAGAGAGAGAGAGAGAGAGAGAGAGATGGCTTGTGGGTCAGAGCAGAATAACCCTCTTGGTTTAGCTGAGAGCTCTAAAAGGGGATTCTTCCTTACTTGAACTTAATTCAACCCCCTTGCCCTGCTCAACTCAGTCTGAAGAGGTGGGTAAAATATTATTCAATTCATTTTTATTTTTTTAAAATCTGATACATGCTCCCACAATGCTATGGCTTTAACATGCGCCTGAGATATGCAAGCCTCCCATTTGCTTTTCCCATTAGCACCTTTGTTCCGCCCCATTGGCACACACCTGCTAGAACAATTGTCACCTCCCTCTTTTCTTCCTTTACACGGAAGCCGCAAAACCACCCACTTCTGGACTGGCGGCGACGGCCACAAACCCGGATCGAGGAGGAGATCCTATGAAGCCAGAGAGCAGCGTGTCTCAGGCTTTTGTTTTGGACTTCCAGCACTGTTGGTTTCATGAACTGATCCCCAGCCCCCCCCCCTTTAAAAAATGTTATTCGGGATAACAGTTTTCCAGGTGTTTTGAGACTACAACACCCATCATCCCTGACCACTCGTCCTGTTAGCTAGGGATGATGGGAATTGTTGTCCCAAAACAGCTGGAGGGCTGAGTTTGCCTATACCTGGTATAATGTCTCGTTTTGACCATACTCTTGCATCTACATGTTTCCACCTACATTTGAAGGGGTCTCTCTCTCCCTCTCTCTCTCCTCTATCATCTATATCTATCTATCTATCTATCTATCTATCTATCTATCTATCTATCTATCTATCATCTATCTATCATCTATCTATCTATCTATCTATCTATCATCTATCTATCATCTATCTATCTATCTATCTATCTATCTAATCTATCTATCATCTATCTATCTATCTCATCTCTCTCTCTCTCTCTCATCTATCATCTATCTATCTATCATCTATCTATCATCTATCTATCATCTTGTGTGCAATCCATCCCTCTAATAGCTTTGATCATGGTCGAGTGCCAACCCTAATTGATTGTAAAACAAAAACTTAGAGGCCAAATCATCCCCTCTCTCTCTCTCTCTCTCTCTCTCTCTCTCTCTCTCACACACACACACACACACACACACACACACACACTAGCAGGGGAGTGCCCCTGAAATTGCCTTGGAACTTTCCTGAAACGAAAAAAAATCATGATTTTTAAATGTAAGTTGTGAGTTTTTACCCGTCGTGCCAAAAACCAGCCACACCAAAGTCACGTTTGGGTCCAGCATCTGGATTCAAAATGGCGACCGGCATCCAAACACCGATGAGGACTGCCACGCCTACCACAGGATTGGTGATCCTATGTCGAGAGGCAGTCCTTCCTGTTTAAAAAAGGAAATAAATAAAAATGGCAAAGTCACACCCATATTTTGCTTCTCTTCACCACCTTGAATCCAAATGGCAGAGGCTGGCATGCAGTCAGTGATGAGGACCCCCCACCCAAATCGTGGGAGCCCTCGTTCATAGCTTGCCAATGATATCGCAAGAGGCCCCTGAGAACAAACGAACAAACCATTTCCCAAAATATATAGTAGATACAAACACATGCAGAGTTTCTCCATTATCACCACCTATCATTCCAGACATTTCCCTATAAAGAGAACCGTAATATTTATTTCATTGGGCTGCCTGCAATTGATAAATTGTGCTTTGCGGTGTGCGATGCACAGATTCCTGCCGTTGTGTTGCTCGCACAAAGCAGCCAGGAGATAACTTGGAAATTCAATTCCTCTACTCACATTGTTGTTCTAGTTATAGGTCTGTCAGCATTTCCATTATAAACCCCTATTTTTCAGGGGGTTATAAGTCAGCCGTAAAAATTCTCTCTTCAGGCTAAACCTCCAGTTCATATGTGTTTCCCAGCCTCAAGACCGTTTCTTTGGTTTGTTTTTTTAAAGAAAAACTTTTACTACTAGTATTTTTATTTATTTTTTAAAACAAGGGTTGCAAAAACTGTGTAGAGAACTTCGAGACGTAAAATGGCCAAAAGGAGATTGGGGGGGGGGTGAGGAAAAGAAAAGAAAAATGGTGATTGGTTACAGATGTTTTCCTTTGTGCTTGTATAATTCAAAATTGCTGACTTATTTCTGCAGTAATTGTGGGTAGATGTTAGGTTAAAATGGTGGATTTAGTGCCATGGCTTTTTAGTTTTTTTAAGGGTGCTGGTATTTGACAAGCAAATGGGAAGCAGATCCCGATGCCATGTTTGCTCATGAAGAAACCGCCCCACGTGTAAACTGACCTCCTCAAACTCCAGCCCCACGTTCCCCTTCTTGGTGTGGATTTCAGCCTCCGAAAGGATAATTTACGTAATCGCAAAAACACACATACATTTGCACTTCCTTCAGAGGTGCCCATGCAACAAAGTTCTCTTTAATATTATTATGCCAAGTGAGAATATAGTCCAGCATCCTATTCTTAAAACAGCTGACGAAATGCTCCAATGGGGAACCTGCAGGAAATTCACCTCCAGTAACTGGGCTGTGGTCTCAACCACTGAGTCTCGTGGGAATGCCGATCGGAAGGTCGGCGGTTCGAATCCCTGCGATGAAATGAGCTCCCGTTGCTCTGCACCAGCTCCTGCCAACCTAGCAGTTCGAAAGCATGCCAGTGCAAGTAGATAAATAGGTACCGCTGCAGCGGGAAGGTAGATGGTGTTTCCATGCACTCTGGTTTCCGTCACGGTGTCCCGTTGTGCCAGAAGCGATTTAGTCCTGCTGGCCACATGACCTGGAAAGCTGTCTGTGGACAAAAGCTGGCTCCCTCGGCCTGAAAGTAAGATGAGCGTCACAACTCCAGAGTCGCCTTTGACAGGACTTAACCATCCAGGGGTCCTTTACCTTGGGGGGGGGGAGGTAAAGGACCCCTGACAGTTAAGTCCATTTGCAGACCGGTAGTGGAGCAGCTGTAAGTGATGGCCCAGCTGGAGGCAACGAGGTCATCCCTGCATCTGGAGCCAGGACAGGCTCAGGCCCCGGACTTGGCCTAGCTGGTGTTTGTTGCAGGGGAACCTGTGCAGACTGGGACTCTTCAGGATCAGGCCCCAGACTTGGTTCAGGTGCCGCCTGAGGCAAAGGATCCAGTGCAAACTGAGACTCCTCTGGGTCTGAGCCCGAGCCTGAGTCCCAGGACTTCACACCCTGAGTGCGTTTTCATGAGGTTAAAAGGAGGTGCAAATTGCAATGCAATTTCTACCCTGTAACTTATTTAGAAAATAGGTAAAGGTAAAGGTATGGGCCAGTTGTGTCCGTCTCTAGGGTTGTGCGCCCATCTCACTTAAGAGGCTGGGGGCCAGCGCTGTCCAGAGACACTTTCAGGTCACGTGGCCAGCGTGACGAAGCTGCTCTGGCGAGCCAGCACCAGCGCAGCACACGGAAACGCCGTTTACCTTCCCGCTATAAAGCGGTACCTATTTATCTACTTGCACTTAAGGGTGCTT
This sequence comes from Podarcis vaucheri, assembly GCF_965113315.1. NCBI lineage: Eukaryota > Metazoa > Chordata > Lepidosauria > Squamata > Lacertidae > Podarcis > Podarcis vaucheri. The sequence continues at coordinate 5,495,175 of NC_138759.1, forward strand.
TCGAACTGCTAGGTGGGCAGGAGCTGGGACTGAAAGATGAGAGCTCACCCCGCCGCGGGGACCATGCAATCGGCAAGCCCTAGGCACTGAGGTTTTACCCACAGCGCCACCCGCGTTAGAAAATAGCAATGCCCACATACATGGCAAGACTCAGGGTTGCACCCAGCACTGATGTTCTGCTCACGTGACAGAGCTTTCTCTTCTTCTGCCCCATGGCTGTCTTGCATACCCCCCAAAAAAAATCTGCTCCAGAGGGTTGGGAATGCACAGGGAGAAGAGAGGAATGGAAAGTCCCATTGCATGAGTCTTTGGCGATCCCTCGTAGCCAGTAAGATTGTCTTCCATAAACACGGTTTTAACAGTGAGTTCGTAAGTGAATGTGGAGGCCAATTCTGGATCCGGTCAGGGGAAAAGGGAGGCAGACTATGTTTAGGGCACCTTTTCTAGCCGCTCCCCCTTTTCGGGGTGAGCAGAGTGGATCCTGTGTAGGGCTGCTCAGTCATGGATACAGCGACTGAATCTGTATCCGCTGCCCATGTGCCGGTTCATGACTAGGGGCTTCCAGATTTCACTGCCCCCGTTGCAGTTTGCCAATTGCCATGGGACTTTTGGGGGTTAGGGTTTAGGGTGGGTTTCTGGAAGATGCCTGCGCGTGAATTTGTTTTATGTGCATACACCAGGGCACGCTGACCAACGCACAGTCTTTGCAGTAAGGCTATATTCCGATGGCGTGAGTATCACGGCAACTGGTAGATTCTTATCTGCCACAGCCTTCATCCGTCTTCACAGCCGTTGTAACATACTGCTTGTTGTCATCCGCCTCTGTTTGCCTGGCATCAGAGGCAATACATAAAGATCACATCCATTTAAATCACAACGCTTACCCTCAAAGAATCTTGGGAGTTTTAGTTTAAGGGTCCTGGGAACTGCAACGCTGTGAGGTTTGTGCAATTAGCATGGATTAAAGTGCTTGTTGTCTTTGTCCATGGAGTTTTCTTGGCAGGGATACTGGAGTGGCTTGCCGGTTCCTCCTCCAGGTGGATCACATTTGGTCAAAACTCTCCACTATGACCTGTTCATCTTGGATGCCCTGCTCATCATAGTTCATAGCTTCTCTGAGTTATTCAAGTCCCTTCGCCACGGCAAGGCAGTGATCCATGAAGGGGCTTGTTTAGTGATGTATGGAAGTGAGAGCTGGACCATAAAGAAGGCTGATCGCTGATGAATTGATGCTTTTGAATTTTGGTGCTGAAGGAGACTCTTGAGAGTCCCATGGAAGGCAAGAAGATCAAACCTCTCCATTCTGAAGGAAATCAGCCCTGAGTGCTCACTGGAAGGACAGATCCTGAAGCTGAGGCTCCAAGACTTTGGCCATCTCATAAGAAGAGAAGACTCCCTGGAAAAGACCCTGATGTTGGGAAAGATGGAGGGCACAAGGAGAAGGGGACGACAGAGGACAAGATGGTGGGACAGTGTTCTCAAAGCTACCAAACTGCGGGAGGCAGTGGAGGACAGGAGTGCCTGGCATGCTCTGGTCCAGGGGGTCACGAAGAGTTGGACACAACTAAACAACAACAACAAAAGTGCTTGTTGCAAGAAATTCACTTCTTTTTAAAAAATGGACTTTTGTGGGTTGGAAGGCGATGGGGAAATGGAAATGGTGGATCAAAGGGGAGATGTTTAACACCCCGCAAAGCAGTTAGAAATGAATGCTCCTTGTGATCTAACGTAGTATAAGCCCTGCACAAGCTTTGTGTGAGCAAATCAGGGCGAATGCTCGACGAACAGTTCATCTGGAGGCGCTCTCAATGGGAGTCGCTCCTTCTTACACGGCTCTCTGAATTTTTCTGACTGCACCAAACAGCTACGTTTGAAATAGTTAACAATGCCACATTCCCTCAGACTGCGCTGAAATCCTTCTCCATGACGTTTCTTACATTCTGTGATATATAATGACCCTGTCACATGTTAAACATTCCCTTACATCAGTACAAGAGGCCACGCACCGGGGCTGTTTTTCATTTCGCGAACATCTGGGCTGATGTGATCAGTGCGCCGCGGCCCCTGGGTTGCTGGGCTGTTCCGTGTGTGTGTGTGTTTTATTAATACTTGTGAATTACATCTCTCCTGCCATGTGCACAATGCTTCAGTTTGGCAGGAAACTTGCTGATAACTTCCATTAAGTCAGGCACAATTATTTCCATATCCCAGAGGTTGTCTACTGATGGGGGGGGGGGCTGTGCTGGCTATCTGTTTTAAGGGCGCAAGAGCAGCTCCACTGGCAGGGCAGGATCAGGGCATTTTGCAGCCTGAAGCAAAGGATGCGATAGTGCTCCTCACCCTGATTCCATGTATTGCGCACAAGACGGCATCTCCAAATTTGTTGCGCTGTGGGCAAAGTGGCGTTTTCCACACCATGGACAAGAGAAATAATGTGCAGGACAGTAACTAATCAGTGGCTGTGTACCATACATGGAAAGCACACACACACACCAGGACACTGGGAACTGTAGTTTGTGGGTGCTGGGAATTGTAGTTCTGCTGTTTATTAAAACATATCGTTTGACAAGGTGCCCCATGATATTCTTGTAAAGAAGCTGGTAAAATGCGGTCTTGACTATGCTACCACTCAGTGGATTTGTAACTGGCTGACTGACCGAACCCAAAGGGTGCTCATCAATGGTTCCTCTTCATCCTGGAGAAGAGTGACTAGTGGGGTGCCACAGGGTTCTGTCTTGGGCCCGGTCTTATTCAACATCTTTATCAACGACTTGGATGATGGACTCAAGGGCATCCTGATCAAATTTGCAGATGACACCAAACTGGGAGGGGTGGCTAACACCCCAGAGGACAGGATCACACTTCAAAACGACCTTGACAGATGAGAGAACTGGGCCAAAACAAACAAGATGAATTTTAACAGGGAGAAATGTAAAGTATTGCACTTGGGCAAAAAAAATGAGAGGCACAAATACAAGATGGGTGACACCTGGCTTGAGAGCAGTACATGTGAAAAGGATCTAGGAGTCTTGGTTGACCACAAACTTGACATGAGCCAACAGTGTGACGCGGCAGCTAAAAAAGCCAATGCAATTCTGGGCTGCATCAATAGGAGTATAGCATCTAGAGCAAGGGAAGTAATAGTGCCACTGTATTCTGCTCTGGTCAGACCTCACCTGGAGTACTGTGTCCAGTTCTGGGCACCACAGTTCAAGAAGGACACTGACAAACTGGAACGTGTCCAGAGGAGGGCAACCAAAATGGTCAAAGGCCTGGAAACGATGCCTTATGAAGAACGGCTAAGGGAGCTGGGCATGTTTAGCCTGGAGAAGAGGAGGTTAAGGGGTGATATGATAGCCATGTTCAAATATATAAAAGGATGTCACATAGAGGAGGGAGAAAGGTTGTTTTCTGCTGCCCCAGAGAAGCGGACACGGAGCAATGGATCCAAACTACAAGAAAGAAGATTCCACCTAAACATTAGGAAGAACTTCCTGACAGTAAGAGCTGTTTGACAGTGGAATTTGCTGCCAAGGAGTGTGGTGGAGTCTCCTCCTTTGGAGGTCTTTAAGCAGAGGCTTGACAACCATATGTCAGGAGTGCTCTGATGGTGTTTCCTGCTTGGCAGGGGGTTGGACTCGATGGCCCTTGGGGTCTCTTCCAACTCTTCTATGATTCTATGATTCTATGATTTACATTCCACCTGTCTTCCAAGGAACACAAAGTGGAACACACCATTTCCCCCCTCCCAATCACCATCTCCTACAACAGCCCTGTGAGGTAGAATAGGCTGAGACACAGGCTGCGTGGGACTTCAATCCTGCTCCCTTGGGTTCCAGCAGGACCGGACTTTGGTAATTTCTCATATTTCAGCGCCCTGTGTGAGGCCAGATTCTTGTGCCCCCGGATGGAACTTCTCAACTACAGATCTTCTCGGTTTTGCTCCCCCTCGGCTTGGCACCTTGCATGGGGGGGACCTGCACGCACCACCCTAAATCTGGCGTTGCTCCCAGGGCATTACTCTAGCCACAAAAGCGCACACCCTGCCCACACAGCGAAAGCAGGGTGAGTATTTGGGTGTGTGCAATGGAAATCCTCTTTCCTGTTCAGCTGCCGGAAGACCCGAATGCAAACAAGCAATTGTGCTAATCTGCAAATTAGCTCCCGTCAACTGAGCACAGATCGGCAAACAAATGTCCAGAACTGAACGGCTGTCGGGAGACGGGCAGCACCTTCAGTCCCCGTTACAAAGGGATGGGGGTTGGACAACATCCCAGGAATGTTAATGCTGACAAGTGCATCACAAAAGGAAAACAACTTCGGCCTTCTTATTTGTTTATTGACTGGGTCCTCTTGGGTCTGCCAACTCCGCCGCCGTGGGGACCTGACAGGTTAGCCCCCAAACCGGGAAGACATTCCTTGCCCAGCTCCGAAGCCTGGGGTTCCCGGCCATCAAAGGGCCGGCGCGGCCTCTGCGGTGGCAGGTGACATTCACGGACCTGACAGAGGTCCACGGGGCCGTAGGGGCCTCCATTGTCTGCGAGACCTTTTAGTCCGCCTGCAGACTGCTTGTCTTGGGATTTGCGAGAGCTAATTGCTCCCAAGCCCCACCAGCGGGCAAGCGTCATTAGCTCGCTTGTTCTGAGGGTGACACGCCACTCAGAAGCAATTGGTTTTGTCAATGTGCTCCTCCTTGCCCCAGGAACCCAGCTGGGGAAGGAACAGGTCCACGTGAATGGCGTTGCGCACAAGTATTCATCTCATCATCATCATCATCATCATTTTTAGTTTGTATATCATCTTTCGGGAAGAAATGGAGGCAGTGAGAGATTTTACTTTCTTGGGCTCCATGATCTCTACAGATGGTGACAGCAGTCACGAAATTAAAATACGCCTGCTTCTTGGGAGAAAAGCAATGACAAACCTAGACAGCTTCTTAAAAAGCAGAGACATCACCTTGCCAACAAAGGTCCGTCTAGTTAAAGCTATGGTTTTCCCGGTAGTGATGTATGGAAGTGAAAGCTAGACCATCAAGAAGGCTGATTGCTGAAGAATTGATGCTTTTGAATTCTGGTGCTGGAGGAGAGTCTTGAGAGTCCCATGGACTGTGAGGAGATCAAACCTCTCCATTCTTAAGGAAATCAGCCCTGAGTGCTCACTGGAAGGACAGATCCTGAAGCTGAGGCTCCAAGACTTTGGAGACCTCATGAGAAGAGAAGACTTCCTGGAAAAGACCCTGATGTTGGGAAAGATGGAGGGCACAAGGAGAAGAGGACAACAGAGGACGAGATGGTGGGACAGTGTTCTTGAAGCTACTAAAAATGAGTTTGACCAAACTGTGGGAGGCAGTGGAAGACAGGAGTGCGTGGCGTGCTCTGGTCCATGGGGTCACAAAGAGTCGGACACGACTAAATGACTAAACAACAACAACATACCGTCTTTCTATCTTGCAACACTCAAGGCAGCTTACAAGCCAAAGAAACAAAAAATGCACATCTTATAACAAGCTAAACGGCTGAACAACAACAACAGCAGCAGCAGAGATGTTTCTGGAGGAGGTCTCCAATTAGGAGAATTAGGAGAGACCAGTCCTACTGGTGAAAACCCACCCAAGGACCTTATAATTCAAGAGAACAGAAAACAAATGAACCTGGGTGCAAATCTCAGCAAGCCTGCCCCAGCCAAATTTGCTTGGGTGAAATTTCAGATTCTCCTAACTGGATACGCTCCCTCCCCCTTTCCTTACCCAACATTTTAAGAGTGGTTGCCTCTGGGTGGAAAACAGATATGGAACCCTAGTGGGGTGACCAGGTGTACCAAAAAGTATTTATTTATGTAATGAAATTTGTATTCCACTTGATCACGACGAAAACCTCCAAGCGGTTTGCGGAAAAGGAATAAAACGATGTGCATTTCTATGGCACACCCTAACAGATGCGTTTTGCACACATAGTTTTTGGCCGGGGAACGGCGTCGCGCAATTCGGAGGAGCATAGATTGCAAAGGGCAGCAGTATTGTGTGAACCAGGTGGTTTCTCAATACAGTGCAAAGAAAACTGAATTTCCCCTCCATCCTCCATTGGGCCAGCTGAAACCATACACACCCCTTCTACACCACTCACTGCTAATAGGTACAGGGTCTTTGTCACCCATTCTGCCTGGTGAAGTCCCGACCCCAGACGCTTTCCCTCTCAAATACTAGCTGGTTCCGACCTCAGCCTCGCCCTGCGAGCCGCGCACGTCTTGCAGCTCAGCGTAAACTTGCCGCAGATTCTTTCGGAGACTTCTCTGGTTATTAAGCCAGCAGCCTCAAGGAATCAATGGAATTGCAGATATTTCTGGGTTGTGGGGGGCGAGGGAGGAGGGAGAGAGAGAAAACATCTGTTGGCTCTTATTGAATAGCGAGGAAGATAAGTTAGGGGATCTGTTGAATCCATCATGAGTGGGTACCTCCAATATGATCTGTTCTGCACAGTGCTCTCTTGCCTCCTGCTTAGAAGCTCAAATTGGGTTTTCTTGGGGGGGGGGAGCAAGAAGAATGTGTGTGTTCAGCTTGGTTTACTCATGAAAAGAAAAGCCTCTTTGCAGCTAATTTCAAAGAGGGGGGGGCATAGGAAATGCAACCTGCTCCCCGTTCAGATGCGTAAACCACAGAGCTTCTCTCGCCCTCTTGAATTATGGCAGGACATTTGTGGTGCGCAGCCTGCAGAAATAAAATGGGATAAAGACCCAGCCCCTGTGTTTCCTATTAGCAATATGGAATGTCTACACTTCGCTCCGCATATACGAGTCCCCAGCCAAGTTACGTTGGTCCAGAATATTTAGGAAAACGAGGAGCGGTGCCAAAAGAAAACCTCTCTCCTCTACGCCAGGTGGTGGGTGGGATTCTGTTCCAGAGCAAAGTGCCAACTTCACAGCTGGGGAATGTAGGAACAAAGAAAGCATAAAGGCCACAGATTCATCATATGCAGGTTATTATTTTTACCTGCCTTTACTCAGACTGGGACTCAAGGTGACTTGCAAAAGTTAAAACACAGCAAATAAAATGCAAAAAGCTAAAAACATATAAAACATTACCATTAAAAAAGTAATTAACCTCTTTAAAAAAAACAAATAAATATCTATTTTAAATACAGATAATAAAAGCAGCACCTCAGTATTAGAATCATTTTCCTTTAAAAAGCAGTTACTTCCCAAAGCACTGTCAGAATAAAGCACTTTACCTGCTGGCGGAAGGACAGAGAAGAGGGAGCCAGTCGGGCTTCTCTGGGCAGGGAGTTCAAACGTTTCCTGGGGCAGCCACCACTGAGAAGGCCCTGTGTGTGTCTCCACCAAGCTTGCCTGGGAGGGTGGTGGGGTTGAGGGAAGGGCCTCCCCCAAAGATATCAGCGCCTGGGCAGGTTTATATGGAAAGGTTTATATCTTTTAGATAGCCTAAATACATTTGAAGCACCCTTATAACCTTGAACGTGGGGCTACCTTTGAAGGTGATTCGGAAACTGCAACTAATCCAGAATGCGGCAGCTAGACTGGTGACTGGGGGCGGCCGCCGAGACCACATAACACCGGTCCTGAAAGATCTTCATTGGCTCCCAGTACATTTCCGAGCACAATTCAAAGTGTTGGTGCTGACCTTGAAAGCCCTAAAAGGCCTCGGCTCAGTATATCTGAAGGAGCGTCTCCACCCCCATCATTCTGCCCGGACACTGAGGTCCAGAGCCAAGGGCCTTCTGGCGGTTCCCTCACTGCGAGAAGTGAGGTTACAGGGAACCAGACAGAGGGCCTTCTCGGTAGTGGCGCCTGCCCTGTGAAACACCCTCTCACCAGATGTCAAGGCAATAAACAACTATTTTTCTTTTAGAAGACAACTGAAGGCGGTCCTGTTTAAGGAAGTCCATGAAGGTGCAGGTCAACTCTATGCCCAGGGCAGCTGTTTATCAGCTCCATCTGGTACGCAGGATGAGACCCTACCTGCCCACAGACTGTCTCGCCAGAGTGGTGCATACTCTGGTTATCTCCCGCATGGACTACTGCAATGCCCTCTATGTGGGGCTACCTTTGAAGGTGACCTGGAAACTGCAACTAATCCAGAATGCGGCAGCTAGACTGGTGACTGGGAGTGACCGCCGAGACCACATAACACCGGTCCTGAGAGACCTGCATTGGTTCCCGGTACATTTCCGAGCACAATTCAAAGTGTTGGTGCTGACCTTGAAAGCCCTAAACGGCCTCGGCCCAGTATACCTGAAGGAGCGTCTCCACCCCCATCGTTCAGCCCGGACACTGAGGTCCAGCACCGAGGGCCTTCTGGCGGTTCCCTCCCTGTGAGAAGTGCGGTTACAGGGAACCAGGCAGAGGGCCTTCTCGGTGGTGGCGCCCGCCCTGTGGAACGCCCTCCCACCAGATGTCAAGGAAATAAACAACTATCTGACTTTTAAAAGATATCTGAAGGCAGCCCTGTTTGGGGAAGTTTTTAATGTTTAATGCTGTATTGTGTTTTTAATATTTGGTTGGGAGCTGCCCAGAGTGGCTTTGGAAACCCAGCCAGACGGGTGGGGTATAAATAATAAATTATTCTTATTATTACTTGACATGCATCCGCCAGAGAGATGACCTAGGGATCCTGCCCATGCTGAAGGAAGCACTCCCTCCCCCAGGGCCACTTTAAGCATATCCAGCGCCGTGGTGCAAAGCTCCCTCTGCCCCCCCCCCCCGTTTCCCAGAGTTTTTTTAGGGAGGACGGCGCTGCCGTTGGGGCTGGAGGAGGCGGGCAGCGTCTGGAGGGCGGCTCCTCTGGCGGGGAAGAGGCGGAGGCTGGACACAGTGCCTCCCCTTTTTATAATATTTTATTAGGTTTTATCAATAAGGAGATTCAAAAGAATACAAAAACAGAAAAATACAAAGTTACAAAATACAAAAATTAAACACAAAAAAGACAGGAAAAAGGGGGGGAAGAAGCACATAAAAAAGAAAACAAAACTCCCTCTTTTTAAATTTCTCTTTAGTTAACTTATTTTCCTGACTTCCTCACGCCTCCCTTTTTTGTATCCCTTTTCTTAAAATTTAGTTCAGCAAATTCATATCCAATTTAACTTATCTATTATCAATCCCATCTTAAATTTTACCTTGGTGCTAGAACCCCATCAGTTCATTTCAACGTCATCAGCATTCAAAAATGTTACAATGTTTCTGTAAATAAATTTTAAATTTCCTCCAATCTTCCTCCACGAGCTCTTCTCCCTGATCTCGAATTCTGCCAGTCATTTCCGCCATTTCCATATAGTCTATTAGTTGCATTTGCCATTCTTCCAGGGTGGGTAGATCTTGTGTCTTAATTCTGTTTCTAACTTTGATTTTTCCACCTGGAAACCAATTTTTTTATCCAAGTTATAAACCTCTCTTATTTGAAACACAGCGCCTCCCTGCTCAGCTGGCCACTTCATGCCGCGGTGGCCACAGCAGACAGAGGCTCCGGCCGCGGTGCTGCTTCGGCGCGGCATGGTGGAGGCGGGCAAAGGCAGCAAGCTGATGCCAGGAGGCGCCACGTCCAGCCTCCGCCTCTTCCCTGGCACCCTCCAGAACTAGCCTCTATGGGTGTGATGGCCTGGGATTCAGACTCGGATGCTGAAACCGGGGGGATTCCCAGCCTGCGCAGGATTCCCCGCCTCCAGAACCAGCTGCGCCAGGGCTGGGGCTTGAGCCTGAAGGGACCTCGCCTCTTGGGTCACCTACAGGACCAGCGCACACACGGACGTGAGATCTCCAGGCTGATAGTTGATAGACTCATGGGCATTTTGGGGGGATCGAAACCGGGAAAGGGGTGTGTGTGAGAGTTTTGGAATCCAAAGGGTGTATAATTATATGTTGTCTTTCTGTTATTTTGTTTTGTAATTAATATAAAAATTGGGAAATTTGTGGAAGGGAATTTGGGTCGACCTTAGAAAAGGGTGTAAAGAATGAGTATTGTTGTTTAAATTGAGGTCTATAAGTTAAAATTGGTTAATTAAGATGAATTAAGTATAATAATAATAATAAGGTAAACGTTGGGGATAAGAACTTGCTGAGCGAACTATTGGAATTGGAATACAAGAAGGGGAGTTGTGGGGAAGTCAGGGAAAGATGTTAAGAAAAAAAGGACCCGAAACTATACTTGTTATTTGTGTTGTGTTTGTTTGTGTTTCTGTGTTTGTTTAAAAATTTGTGAAACTTTAATAAAAATGTATATATATATATTAAAAAAACCTACAGGACCAGCACAGACAGAGAGGAGTCAGCGGTTGGCCCAGCGGTTGGCCCAGGACAGTCCCTTGCCCCTCTGATACCCTGAGCAAGAAAAGTCCTTCATGTTGCTGAGCGACAGGCCAGACAGGCCCAGAGGAGGAGCTCATCCCCCTTGACACAGCCTTTGTCTGCTTAGGAGGGATTCGGAATAAAAGGCTGGAGAGGGAAGGGTGGAGCTAGTTTAGGGCGAACCAGAGGACTCTGCTGTGCCATTATTTTCTATTAATAAGGAGCTAATTGCCTTGTGTGCCTCCCGTGTGTGTGCCTGCCCTGTGGCTGACCTGGATCCTTGACAGCTCCTTGACAAGAGGGGACAGGGTTTGGTGTGCAGGGACAGTCTGTGGCAGAGAGCAGTCCAGAATCAGAGGCGGAAGCGGACGCTGGAGAGGAAGGGGACCAAGAGGCAGGGATGAGTAGGTTGGTGAAGAAGCCAGGGCATCTCCTCCTCTGCTGTGACTAGTTCCCCTCCATCCTGGTCTCCCAGAACCAGAAGAGGTATGCAGAGTGCAGAGCAAAGATTGACACTGCCACGTAGTCTCAGATTGCTTGGGAAGGATCAGTGGTGCGGGGAGGAGACTTATGTAGCTGTGGGAAGGAGGGATCTTGCAACTGCAAGATCTAGCAGAACAAGTTGCTGTGCTCACTAAGGCCTGCCCTCCTGAGTTGACTTTCCTCCTTGACTAAAGAGTTAACTTCACTGACGCCGTGTGATTTATTGCCAGCCTGCTCCTGACATTGTGGAACTAGTGGCCCTTCAGGTGAGGCGGGACTCCAACTCCCATCACCCCCAGCCAGCATGGCCAATGTTCAGGGATGGTGGGAGCTGAAGTCCAAAAAACATCTGGAAGGCCAAAGGTTCCTCAATATCCCTGCTGCACAGTGAAAGGTTGCTGCATGAAGACTAAGCAGTCCAATAATTATCCGACAGATTTAACCACCCCAGTGGCGTGGAGGGGTGTGGGGAACATTTTCTTTCTGAAGCAGCAAAATGTCCTGGGCCCTGGTCAGAAAACAGCTGGTGGAGACCAGCAAAAAAATTCCTCCCTTTCATATCGACGGAGAACTGAGTCCTGGGGGTAGGAGAGGAGAAGAGAGGGGAGAATAAAAGATGAATCTACATATACACCCACCCCCTTTTCTTTTCTTCTTAATTTAAGTATCAGTTTCCGGATCACGCCCCATAGTGCAGGTTTACTATTCAGTGGGAGCAGAAGGGGAGGGAATAAGCATAGGGTCGAGCGGTGGCGCGTCCATTGCAGCATTTGGCTGCCTTGTTTGTTTGCAGGTTGGCGGCAGAGCGGGGAGCAGGCGGAGAGAGGAAGAAAGGGAAATGCCTGCACCTTGTAAAATAGGAAATCGCCAGCAAGCACATCTTTCTTGCCGGAGAAGGAAATCCAGAAGGCAGGTCCTGCCGCTGCCTTTATCTGCCTCAGGTTGCAATCATAGATTCGCAGACCTGGAAGGGACCCCGCGGGTCGGCCAACCTCTACTCAGAGAAGACCCATTGAAATGAGTCAGCCTTAGCATGCCCATCAATTCCAGTGGGTCTACTGAATATGACTAGCACTGCAAACAACAATGTTTTGAGTCAGTGTCGTGGTTAAACGAGGAACCTGTGGGAGACCAGGGTTCAAATTTCCCTCTTGGCCATGAAGCTCACTGCGTGACTTTGCACCCATCACCGCCTCTCTCAGCCTGGCCTACCGCACAGGGTTATTGTGGCGATGCAGTGAGGAAGGGGGAGATGTGAACGCAATAAGGAAACTTCATCAACAACTCCACTCACGCCGCTCGCCAACCCTGCCTCCCTTTGCCAACTCCCCTCTCCACACACCTGACGGACACCCACCCCCTCACCAATCCTCACAGCTCACTCCCCACAGCTGTGGGGATGGGATCCTGCTCATGGGCTTCCCACAGGCAACTGCTTGGCCACTGTGAGAACAGGAGGCTGGGCGAGATGAGCCATTGGCCCCTCTAGGAAAAAAAGGTACTTGTATCCATCAGATTCTTAGCAATGCACCTTCCACCACCGTCACTGAAATCTACTCGGAGTCGAGAGTGGATTTCATGCTCTTCATTCAGCTCATAGTGGTGAGGAGGAATGGAAGTTCCCCCAGAATGTCTGCTTTATATACATTATTTACACAATGGGCCCCATGTGATTGGCTAATTCCGGGATTCTCCTGTAGGCCAATCAGGTTGCGGATTCACTTCCACCTGCAGCTGGATTGGGTGGCTCCTGCGGACCAATCAGACTGCTGCAATTTGGATCCTATTCAACAACTCAGTACATAACAGTCACCCTTTATATAGGGGGAACATTGTGCCCCCCCAATGTGTGCCACCCGACCAGCCAGTCAGCCACCCTGTCCCATCCCCTCACAGCGACTAGGTCGCACTGTGACTGCAACCACCCGGCCACAAAGGGTCGTGGAGGCTGCATCCACACACACACACACACACACACCCATGCCCCAGGCTTAATTTTCCCTCCTTCACGTCCACTGAAAGGTCTGGCCCTGCCTGCTGCTGCCAGCAAAAGAGTTGGAAGGCAGTGCATGTGTGTGACAATAATAATAATACAGTAATCAGAATAAGAATACCACACCCATTTAGCTGGGTTGCCCCAGCCATTCTGGGCGGCTTCCAACATATATAAAAGCATAATAAAATATTACACATTAAAAAGCCTCCATATACAGGGCTGCCTTCACATGTATTCTAAAGGTGAGATAGTTCTTTATCTCCTTGACATCTAAAGGGAGGACGTTCCACAGGGCAGGAGCCACTACCAAGAAGGCCCTCTGCCTGGTTCTCTGTAACCTCACTTTTCACAGGGAGGCAACTGCCAGAAGGACTTCTCGGTAGTGGCACCTGCCCTGTGGAACGCCCTCCCTTTAGATGTCAGAAGGCTGAACGATGGGGGTGGAGACGCTCCTTTGGGTATCCTGGACTGAGGCCGTTTAGGGCTTTCAAGGTCAGCACCAACACTTTGAACTGTGCTCAGAAATATACTAGGAGCCAATATAGGTCTTTCTGGACCGGTGTTATGTGGTCTCGGCAGCCACTCCCAGTCACCAGTCTAGCTGCCGCATTCTGGATTAGTTGTAGTTTCTGGGTCACCTTCAAAGGTAGCCCCACATAGAGTGCATTGCAGTAGTCCAAGCGAGAGATAACCAGAGCATGCACCACTCTGGGGTGACAGTCTCCGAGCAGGGAGGGTCTCAGCCTGCGTACCAGATGGAGCTGGTAAACAGCTGCCCTGGACACAGAACTGACCTGCGCCTCCATGGACAGCTGTGAGTCCAAAATGACTCCCAGTCTGCACACCTGGTCCTTCAGGGGCACAGTTGCCCCATTCAGGATCAGGGAGTTCCTCATGGGCATCTGTGAAGCCTTGTCGTTTTGTGGGCACTGCAAAATTTGGGGGGGAAGCTACCAGTACCAGCTCGTACTGGCAGAAAAAAGCACCGATCGGCCTGAATCTGCAGGCTCTTCTTCCGTAGGCAAGAGGTAAACGCTGCCAACACCTGTCCCCATCGAGTTGGACAGGATCCGACAAATATAGAAAAGGCCTTGAGCGAGTTATCAGCGGCCGCTCCTCTTGCCTCCTTGCCTCTAGCTCTTGGCAGGCACTCAGAGCTGCTGTTACCAGAGTTAAGATCCAGCAAAAGAGATTACGCTGCAGGAGGTGAGATAAGGACAGGAGAGTGTGGTATTTTATCAGGGCAGCAGCAATGAGGAAAAAGGATTCGGGGCGTATTTCGTTTCATGCAGGTGACCTCAGCTTGAAGAAGGGAACCATTGTGGCCGTTGGCCGCAGGCTGACATTAGAATCATAGAATCATAGAATAGAATCATAGAGTTGGAAGAGACCACAAGGGCCATCGAGTCCAACCCCCTGCCAAGCAGGAAACACCATCAGAGCACTCCTGACATATGGTTGTCAAGCCTCTGCTTAAAGACCTCCAAAGTAGGAGACTCCACCACACTCCTTGGCAGCAAATTCCACTGTCAAACAGCTCTTACTGTCAGGAAGTTCTTCCGAATGTTTAGGTGGAATCTTCTTTCTTGTAGTTTGGATCCATTGCTCCGTGTCCGCTTCTCTGGAGCAGCAGAAAACAACCTTTCTCCCTCCTCTATGTGACATCCTTTTATATATTTGAACATGGCTATCATATCACCCCTTAACCTCCTCTTCTCCAGGCTAAACATGCCCAGCTCCCTTAGCCGTTCCTCATAAGGCATCGTTTCCAGGCCTTGGACCATTTTGGTTGCCCTCCTCTGGACACGTTCCATTAATCGGGTAAGAAGACCCCCGGCTCCTGGATCAGGCCAGTGGGCCATCTAGTCCAGCAACCTATTATGGGAAACCTGCAAACCGGACATGAGTACAACAGCAACACTTGTGAGTCTTCCCTTCCACAGGCATTCAGAGGCATTTACTCAGTGGTGTAGCGTCTGTTGCTGGTGCCCGGCGCTAGGGTAGACACTCACCAGCTGAGCAGGTGATACCAGCCCAGCCCTTGCTGCTGGAGAGACCCCACTGCCACTGGATCAAAGTGGGGCTGCGCTGAGACACCTGCCTGCCCCCCTCCGCAGAGGGGAGCTTGGCCAGCCAGTGTGGGGGCTGGGCTGCGCTGGGGTAGGTGGGCTCCATGGGGCACTTGGTTCACGCCGTCTCAAAAATCATGTGCCTGAGGCCACGGCCACCTTGGCAGCCCTGTTCTACACCCCTGTATTTACTGTCTCCACCAACATCCGAAATTGTCCTTATGGGTAGACTTCCAACCCCGTCCCTTTGCACAGAAATCCCTCAGTCGCCAACTCATTGAATGTTCCTCTGCTTAATTTACTGGAAACCCCCCCCCCTTTGCTCAGGGGATGTAATTGTTGGATTCTCAAGCCTTATCAGAGGAACTGACCACTCTGCATCTCCCCGTCTGCATCTCCCGGCAGGATACAGGCTAGGTCACTATCGGCGATCCTCCTCAAGCGTGAGAAGAACACACCACTCTTCCCTCCTCCCTGCCTCCCCCAGGGAGGGGAAAGAGATAGACAGAAATGTATTTACATGTCTTTATTTCTGTCTTTGCAGCAGTACAGAGAAACGCGTCTGCTCTCATCAGACTCCAACAGCAGAGAGACAAACTCCACCCCTGTACTTCCAGTACAGGTCAGATGACACTCTGAGCTAACATCCGGTGCTCAGCACAGTGAATAGACTGCCCCTTCATTCCCACGGTACAGTCCCAAACATCAACATCCTGTTTTGCTTTCCAGCCACCTGCAGCTTGTTGCCGCATTGCTCCTTTTCCGTAACAGTAACATAGAGGGGGCACAATTTTTGAGGGGGCACAAACCAGGTGCCACCACACAGAAGCCCCCGGCACGTCTTAGCCCAGTGCTCCTCTCTGCCTGCAAAGGGCTGTGTCGGCCAGCCAGGCTCCCCGCTGTGCGCGTGGCAGGCAGGTCAACATAGTTTTTAATGTTTGAAGTTTTGTTCTGTTGAAAGCCGCCCAGAGTGGCTGGGGAAACCCAGCCAGATGGGTGGGGTAGAATTAATAAATTATTATTATTACTATTATTATTATGGCACCACTTTGCTTGGGTGGGGGTGAGGTTGTTCTGACAGTATCGGAGGTGAGGGCTGGGCTGGCGCCCTCCTGCCCAGTACAGTCATACCTCATGTTACGTCCGCTTCATGTTACGTTCTTTTAGGTTACGTCCCGCGGCGACCCGGAAGTACTGGAAAGGGTTACTTCCAGGTTTTGCCGCTTGCGCATACGCAGACACTCAAAATGACTTCATGTGCATGCGCAGAAGCGGCGAATCGCAACTCGCGCGTACACAGACGTGCCGCTGCGGGTTGCAATATTTTCATGTTGCGAAAGGGCCTCTGGAATGGATCCCGTTTGCAACCAGAGGTACCACTGTATATGCACACGCACCCCGGACACTGGCAAACACCGTTATGGCACTGCTTTGCTCTCAGCCCCCTTGAGTCACAGCCCACCCTGTTCAGAAGGGTTTCAGGTTTCTTATTGGAGCAGAGGTTGGCTGGCCCCCTGTTCAGGATTCTTTCACTGCAGTTCTTTCATTGCAGGGGTTGGACTACGTTACCTTTGAAGTCCCTTCCCACTCCACAGTTCCATCATTTAGAGTGGGGAATGCCATGGAGAGATCAGATTCCACCAGGCCTGTTAAACACACCCAACTCCCGACCCGCTACATTTTTATTCACTTATATGCTGCTTTTCCATCGAGCAGCCAAAGCTGCATATAACAGCAGCTGAATAAAGATAACAAATATAACAGGGCTGTGTGTGTGTTTTTTTTTAAAAAAAGAAAACTATTCAACTATTAGATTAATTTGGATTTTATATTATTCCTGCTTGCAGGGGGTTGGACAAAATACTCGTTGGAGTTCCTTTCAACTGTACAATTCTATGTTTATGGACTCCATTTAGAAACCTTGTTGATTAAGCATAGTTAGTGAATAGTTGAAATGAATAAATGAAATATGGGTAGAAGCTTGGCATTAAAAATCAGCAAACGCTTGGGCGAATTAAATCACTTTTTAGAAGACAACAAAACAATTTTCCCCCTCCCTGCATTTTAACTATACACTGAGCCAGTGTGGTGTAATGGTTAGAGTGTTGGACTAGGACCTGAGAGACCTGGGTTCGAATCCTCGCTTGGCCACGAAGTGCACTGGGTCACCTTGGAAGCCAGTCTCTGCCTCTCGGCCTCGCAGGGTTGTTGCGGGGATTAAATGAAGACAGAGAGAGACACATTCGCCACTTTGAGCTCCTTGGAGAAAAAGGTGGGATATATAAATGTGACAAATGCAATAAATTAAAAATAAAACAGATAAAAGCCTGAGATTGCACATGAGAGACGAAAACGGGGAAACTGGTTTCAAGCGCTGAATGGAGCAGTGTTCCAAAGGAGCTGGCAGGATCCCTAAAATTGGCAGTTTTTTCATCACGCCCACTGCCTATTCATTCATCCATCCGGGAAGTGCGGCCGTGTTTTTCGGGGCCGCGACAATCTCTCGATTGTGACGGGAAGGAAGAGCGCATGCACAAAGGCCGCCAGAGACTCGGCTCCCACAGAACAATCCAAACACACCCTGGGAGGCAGCAGAGCCATACGGACACAGCCAGATCTGAATTCTGGGAACCGGTTTCCCATGGAATTCCATTGCCGGAGGCCAGAGAAACAGAATCACCGATGAGACCCGTCCAGTGACATTTGCTCCCCCTGAGTCAGCCAAAGTCATGGGAATCAGTTTTGGTGTCTGAAGCTGGGGGGGGGGGGGACACACGACCTGGACACATGGGGGGGGCAGGCACATGCCAGTGGGAGGAGGGGCCAGGGGCAAACATGGGCGGAGCAAGACATGCAAATTTTCCCTTTAGCTTAGGGGCTAGTTTCTGTGCATAGTCCTGTTCTTCAGCCAGGGAAGCAAGATGCATTATGCAAGGTTAGGGGCATGTTCCAACCAGGCAACACAAGTGGTTTGAGAGTCCTGAGGGTCAGACAGAGACGTTTGGAGGGCCACATTGCCGCGAAGCCTGAGGTTCTTCAGGACTGGCTTCCAATGCAATTGGGGAGGGGAGGGCCATCTTACCCATTGTGCTGGTCCCGTGGGTTACCCGAGAGGCGAGGTCCAAGTCCGGTCCATGGCCAAAGGTGCAACGTGCAGGCAGTCCGTAGTAGCTGAAGCTGGGTGCAGGGCAGGGAGTCGGGTGAAGTCAGGAACAGGCTTGCAAGCAGGGAGCCAGGGCGGGTCAGGAGCTCAGGCAGGAAAGCAGGACAGGGTTCAGGCAGGAACAGGCTACCAACAATGTTGATCCCACAACCTGGGACTGGGGCTGGCCGGCTTTTATCTGCCCCGAGGCATAGGGCAGCCCCGATTCTCAGGTGACTCGCCTCTCCTGGCCTGGAGGTGAGCACTCCTCCTGCGGGAACGTAGTTCCCTCCGCCTCTCTGCCCTGAGCCTCTGCAGCTCAGGAGAGGCTGGAGGGTTACCGGACCCAGAGGCAACCTCAGCTTCCCTTGACGGGGCTGAGAGTGGAGCACCTGCAGGCAATGGGTCCTCCATCACCTCAGGAGCCAGAGCAGACTCAGCTGGTGCTTGCACCTGAGGATCCAGCACAGGTGAGGACCCTTCAGGCTCATGCCTTAGCCCCGGCTCAGCTGGTTCTGGAGGCGGGGACTCCTGTGCAGGCGGGGATTCCTCAGGTTCAGCCTCCGAGTCTGAATCCCAGGCCATCACACCATCTGAGTCTGCGCTCACACTGCGACTCTCAGCCTCTAACTCCATCTTAGAAGACCCTTCTCCTCCTGACTCCTCTTCTCAACCCCCCTGCTTCTAGTACCTCCCAGCCTGTCCCTTCGCCAGACTACTCCTCCGTGTCCCACCACCAGGATCTAAGTCCTCGTCTTCTGTGCCCTCCCTGGGGGTGGCCTTGGGAGGGCAGCTTCCACCGCCCTTCCTCATCCAGCCAGTCCCTGTTACCACTCCAGCTTTCAACACCTCCTCCTCCCAGTCGGCTCCCTCTTCTCCCTCTAACCACTCATCATCCCACCACCAAACTCCAGGTTCTGAGCCTTCTTCCCTTTGGGATTTCCCAGCTGGTGCTTCCCACCACTCCTAGAGTCATAGAATCATAGAATCCTAGAGTTGGAAGAGACCACAAGGGCCATCGAGTCCAACCCCCTGCCAAGCAGGAAACACCATCAGAGCACTCCTGACATATGGTTGTCAAGCCTCTGCTTAAAGACCTCCAAAGTAGGAGACTCCACCACACTCCTTGGCAGCAAATTCCACTGTCGAACAGCTCTTACTGTCAGGAAGTTCTTCCGAATGTTTAGGTGGAATCTTCTTTCTTGTAGTTTGGATCCATTGCTCTGTGTTCGCTTCTCTGGAGCAGCAGAAAACAACCTTTCTCCCTCCTCTATGTGACATCCTTTTATATATTTGAACTTGGCTATCATATCACTCCTCTTCATCCATGACACCCAGTACCCCTGTTATACAATAACTCAATCTTCTGTCTCAAAAAAATGTGTGCTCTCAGTGGAGCCGGCTCTTCCACGAGGCAGCTGCCTCAGGCGGCAAATTCCAAGGGGCGGGAAGTGGCAAGTAACATGTGAAATGTGGTCCGCCCTGCAGCCCCTAAGCTAGCTGGCTGCCCGAGGGTGTGGTCGAGGACTTTAGTTCACCCACAGAGCCGAAGTAAGATCCAGCTACCAGTCCGGTCAGAGAGCCAGTGTGGTGTAGTGGTTAAGAGCGGTGGACTCGTAATCTGGTGAACCGGGTTAGCTTCCCCGCTCCTCCACATGCAGCTGCTGGGTGACCTTGGGCCAGTCACACTTCTCTGAAGTCTCTCAGCCCCACTCACCTCACAGAGTGTTTGTTGGGGGGGAGGAAGGGAAAGGAGAATGTTAGCTGCTTTGAGACTCCTTCGGGTAGTGATAAAGCAGGATATCAAAACCAAACACTTCTTCATAATAATAATAATAGTAATAATTTATTATTTATACCCCACCCATCTGGCTGGGCTTTCCTAGCCACTCTGGGCGGCTTCCAACACAATATTAAAATACAGTAATGAATCAAACATTAAAAGCTTCCCTAAACAGGGCTGCCTTCAGATGGCTTCTAAAAGTCTGGTAGTTGTTGTTCTCTTTGACATCTGGTGGGAGGGCGTTCCACAGGGCAGGTGCCACCACCGAGAAGGCCCTCTGCCTGGTTCCCTGTAACTTGGCTTCTCGCAGTGAGGGAACCCCCAGAAGGCCCTCAGCGCTGGACCTCAGTGTCTGGATAGAACGATGGGGGTGGAGACACTCCTTCAGGTATACTGGACCGAGGCCGTTTAGGGCTTTAAAGGTCAGCATCAAAACTTTGAATTGTGCTCGGAGGCATACTGGGAGCCAATGTAGGTCTTTCAAGACTGGTGTTATGGGGTCTCGGCGGCCGCTCCCAGTCACCAGTCTGGTTGCCGCATTCTGGATTAGTTGCGTGGCTATTCCCTCCCCCCCACAGGTGGAATAAATAAAGACAACGGACACAAAGATTTAGGTTAATGGGCGTAAATGGCCACAACTTTATTGATTACAGGAAAGAAGGGTATTGGCTTTAGGCATTGGCCCCTAACCGACTATCCGGTCTAACCGGGAAGGGTTAAACACCAACAGGGGGAGCCACCCGAGATGCATATCCCTAGGCGCTCCCCGAGGGGTTACCGCTCGGGGGCGCGCTTTAAGCCCTAGCCTCCGTAGGTTTCGGACGAGGCGCCAGCCTCGCGGGAGCGAGTGTGGGCGGGGTCGTGAGCCCGCAACCCCCCCGCTCCTCCTGAAGATCGGTAGGGGCATTGTAGTTTTGCACACAGAATGGGGAATGCAAAATAGCCTGGGCCACTCCTGGCTCTCCCAAGGGCCTCCCTTCCACATTTTGAGAAGGGAGAGTGTTTGGCTCGTCAGTCCTGCAAGTTCGTGCCACACCTGGCCTCTATTCCGAAGTGCAGCTCAGGAGAAACGTCCTCCAGCGCCTGTTCCCCATGCAGCCTTGGTCCATGTTTGGAATGAGCGTGGGATTGTAAGAGTCTGTTGTTAAGGGGAGCCCTGGTTAGCGGTGTGTGATTGGCTTTTGCTGGAAAATATAAAAGTATCGAGTTTTCCTTCGGGGAAATTGTTTTAATAGATAACAGCATGTTCTACAATGTTTCATCAGTAATATTTGGGCCTAAATTAAAAGCAGTTGCAGGATGGGTTGCTGATCCTTTCTCGTGATAAAAGGGAAATAGTTCAAGAAATACGGACCAGATGTTACCTTAATCCAGTCCGCATGTAACCAAAGCACACTATGAGACAGTAATAATACTGCCTTCTACCTGGTTCTCATTTCCCTGCTCTCAAGAACCCCCTGTGAAAAATAGATTAAACCAATGCACATCGTTTACGAATCAGCATCCGAGTTTGCCTAATGCATGGTGGGTGAAGTGCTTGGCTAAGGCCCCAGCACACATTTGAAAACGGGGCGTCTCAAAGAGCAGGGGTTTTTTTTTGGGGGGGGGGTGATTCAGTTTCTTGATCTCGGATGTCGCTTAGCATATGCCTAAAACGGTTCCAAATTTGTCATCAGCCTTCCGAGGCTGTAAAAGGTTGTTGCTCTACAATTCCCTCAAGCAGCCCGGAACTGAAAAAGGGCCAGGTCTCTCCACTTGCATAAACAACCAGATTTCTCATGGCGTCAATGGCAGCGATCCATCAGCTTTCCCCGGGCAGGATCAAATCTGAAACCCCAGAGTCCTCCTGGGCTACGTTGGAGAGAGGGGGCTAGCGGGATTGATGGAGGTGCGGAACGAATGCCAGAGAAGACCTGAATGTGCCTCTGAACACGTGAAAAGAGGAGGCTTCCCTCTTGGTGGCATCAGAGGGAAAGGTTTTCAAGACCTCGATGTCTCTCGTTTCAAAAGGGCAGAGGAACAACCTGTTCGATGTGATTTAAATGATAAGATCTCTGGAGTGAGGACCAAACTGTTAAAACAAAAACAAGAAAACTATTGCGTAATTCTGTAACATGCTGGTTCACATGATCGTAGAACTGTAGAGTTGGAAAGGGCACCAAGGGTCATCTAGACCAACCCCCAGCAAGACAGGAATCTCAACCAGAACATGCATGACCAGGGGCCACCCAACCTCTGCTTTAAAACTTCCAACGAAGGAGAGTCCACCACCTTCCGAGGGAGACCGTTCCACTGTCAAACACCTCTTCCTGTCAGAAAGTTCTTCCTGATGTTTAGTCAGAATCTCCTTCTGGTAACTTGAAGCCATGGGTTCGAGTCCTACCCTCTAGAGCAGGAGAAAACAAGCATGCTCCCTCTTCCATGGGGCAGCGCTTGAAAAGTTTGAAGATGGCTATACCTTCTCCTCACTGCCTCTTCTTTTCCAGGCCAAACATTCCCAGCTCCTTCAGCCGACTAAGCATCTTTAGCAATAGCAGAGTAAAGGTAAAGGTAAAGGGTAAAGGGACCCCTGACCATTAGGTCCAGTCGTGACCGACTCTGGGGTTGCGGCGCTCATCTCGCTTTATTGGGAGCCAGCGTACAGCTTCCAGGTCATGTGGCCAGCATGACTAAGCCGCTTCTGGCGAACCAGAGCAGCTCACGGAAACGCCGTTTACCTTCCCGCCGGAGTGGTACCTATTTATCTACTTGCACTTTTGACGTGCTTTCGAACTGCTAGGTTGGCAGGAGCAGGGACCGAGCAATGGGAGCTCACCCCGTCGCGGGGATTCGAACCACCGACCTTCTGACTGGCAAGTCCTAGGCTCTGGTTTAACCCACAGCGCCACCCGTGTCCCTTAATAGCAGAGTAGGCTGGTCTATATGGCAAATGGGGCACTGCCCCACCAGTCTCTGCCTGCTCTTCCCTGCTTGCATTTTTACAACCTGTTCAATGGGTGGTCCTACTTCCAGCCTTGCAAAATCAGGGATGGGCTGGCAGGTAAGGAAGATGGGGGCAAATCTTAGAATTAATTGGCTGCACCTGACATTAGCTCTGGTGCCAGCTCCTGCTAGCATCCTATGTAGCTCAATGGTAGAGCATTCCTCCTCTGGTAACTTCTGTGGATACACAACTTTGTGGGAATGTTCAGGGTGGCAGGAGAGGATATATTGTTTATTAATATCCTTCCTAACTTATGCTACCAAATTCCTTTCTGTGGCAGAGTTACATTCCCCTTTTGACATGCACAGCAGGTAGCTGGTTGCAGGCTCGTGTGAGCCTCTCACTATTATACAGTTCAATCTCTGTCAGATTTAATTGTATGTTCCTGGTAAATTCCCTTGAATCCCTCTTAAAAAGAATAAAGATGCCACAATCTTATTCAAAGTCAAGAAAAGAAGTTTACTCACATCAGTTCACAGTTGGATTCCTGAAGGCAGACTTAGTTACAAATATGTACTTGTGGATTGACCCCATATGGGGGAATAATCCCAGTGAGAGCTAGCAGAGCATTCCTAGCTAAAAGCTGGTCAAACGAAGAAGGAAGTCAAGAAGAGACAGGTGTGCAGCGTGACTCGTCCTTTTGTAACCTGGACAGGTAAGGTCACGCCCACCTTCTATCACATGCAAAAGGAAGGATGCTCCAGCCTGGAGAAACAGGAAGTTTCGACTGGCTGGACCAAACATTCCCTCGCATGTCTTCTCTATCATTACAAGGAATGTTGTACTTGACGGCTTCTTGTGGATCACATCCCACAAGCTTGACTGTCTCCTGTCACCTGCAAGGGATTCCCACATGGTGGTGTCAGTGTTGCCGGCCTTCATTTCTTGTTTGCAGACATCTTTGTAACATAGAGTTGGTCTGCCCTGGGGGCTGGGGCCATAGCTGTCAACTTACAGATTTGAAAAAATAAGGGACCAGCAGCCTCGAAAATATGGGATCAGCAGCCAAAATAAGGGATTTTCATAGCACAGGTACGTTCAACTTCTGAGCTCCTCCGACCCAAAGGCAGAAAGCCCAGCCAGCAGCCAAACGAAGCCTCAAACGGTGGTTCACACAGTGCAGCAACCTGGCAAAGGGGATGCAGCAAAGAAAACCACCGTCACCTCTCCGCTGGGAAGCGCTGAGCAAAGGCGAGTCCCCAGGCAACGTGGCCGATTTGATCGGCACAAGGCATGCAAGCTCCAACCCCAGTCATTCTTAGACTCCTTATTGGGTGAGCAACGCAGCCAAGCAACCCAGTTGGAGCCTCCCTCCTCCCTGGCCGGGAGGGAGGGAGGGAGGGAGAGGAGCTGCTTCCTTTGAAACCCGGGAAATTTAAGGGACATCATCAATAAGGGACAGCAGTAGGAAACGGCGCTGGGATAAGGGACTTTCCTGCCAAATAAGGGATGGTTGACAGCTATGGCTGGGGCCAGCTCCCCGCAGAGAACGTCCTTGGGGATCCTGCCATCTTGCAGGGAATGTGAGCTTGGGAGAGCAGATCTTTGCTTGAAACTCTCTCCTGCCATTTGATACCCAAAATTCTCCTGATGCAGCTCATATGGAAGGCGTTGAGGCGCTGTTCCTGGTGGTTATAAGATGCCCACGACTTACTTCCACAAGCAATGTGCTCAACACACAAGTCTGGTAGACCTTCTTCTTGGTATTGCTGAGAAGGCACGTCACACGGGTGGCACGGTGGGTTTGCAGGTTAATAGTGAGAACAAGTTATTAGCGATGACTGAAGCCCTTTGACCTTCTGTTCCAAAGTCTTCTGCTTTTATTTTCTTACTGTATAGAACTGGAATATATAAAGCCCATCTTGTTGGGCTATTTAGTAACCTATTAGTGCATTTATCTTTTCATCATTTGACAGGTGGAAGTAGTAGCCCAACCTTTTCCTTTTTAATTGTAAGGGGTTCCAGATGTGGAGGGGGACATAAATTAAAAGCAGACTGACCCGTGCGACTTTTCAAAGCAAGCCAAACTTCAAGGTATCTGCTTTTCATTTCGAAATGTTATTAAAGCTATTACTAAGAAATCCATATTCCGAGCTCAGCCCCGGTAATCGACACCTTGGAAGCAACTGCGCAGATTTACAGTGTGCCGAAAAGAGAATTTGTCTTCGAGGACGACCTTGATAGCTCCTTTTCATAAAATGGACAAGGCGGTGTTTGGAGTTGGAGAGGCCGACTCCTTTCTTTCCAAACAACAATGATTTCAGTTTAAAAAATAGGCTGCCCTACTCTGCAGAGGACAGCCTGCTCTCTGAAGAAACCCTATATGAAGTGCTGTCAACCTTGGTTTAAAGTTAAAGAGCTGTAAGGAGGGAGGCGAGAAGCCTTGAAACTGCCCATCCATGTGTATTGATTGGTTTTATTTATGGTATTCAAAGACTGCTTAATTACAGAAGTCTCAAAGTGGTGTACATAACAGTTACAAAAAGCAGACTTTGGATAAAATCAATTACAATTTGAGGGAAACTTCCTGACGAGCGTAGTGCACTGAGCCCCTTGGAAATAAGGTGGATTATCTCACCAGAGTGGTGCACGCTCTGGTTATCGCCCGCTTGGACTACTGCAATGCGCTCTACGTGGGGCTGCCTTTGAAGGTGACCTGGAAACTACAACTAATCCAGAATGCGGCAGCTAGACTGGTGACTGGGAGCGGCCGCCGAGACCCCATAACACCGGTCCAGAAAGACCTACATTGGCTCCCAGTACATTTCTGAGCACAATTCAAAGTGTTGGTGTTGACCGTTAAAGCCCTAAACGGCCTCAGTCCAGTATACCTGAGGGAGCATCTCCAGCCCCATCGTTCTGCCTGGACACTGAGGTCCAGCTCCGAGGGCCTTCTGGCGGTTCCCTCGCTGCGAGAAGCCAAGTTACAGGGAACCAGGCAGAGGGCCTTCTCGGTAGTGGCTCCTGCCCTGTGGAACACCCTCCCACCAGATGTCAAAGAGAACAACAACTACCAAACTTATAGAAGACATCTGAAGGTAGCCCTGTTCAGGGAAGCTTTTAATGTTTGATGCATTACTGTATTTTAATATTTGGTTGGAAGCCGCCCAGAGTGACTGGGGAAGCCCGGCCAGATGGGCGGGGTATAAATAATAAATTATTATTATAGCCATTGTGGCTAGTAGCCGTGACTGTATAAACCCCGTGGAAATATGCACTGTACATTTAACGCACATTTAAAGAATCATAGAACCGTAGGGTTGGAAGGGACCCCATGAGTCATCTAGTCCAACCCCCTGCAAAGGCAGGAATCTAAGATTCATGGGAACTGTGATTTGTTAAGGGTGCTGGGACTGGCAGCTTTGCAATGGGTAAACCCAGTGGCGTAGCGTGGGTTGTCAGCACCCGGGGCAAGGCAAGTAATTTGCGTCCCCTAACCCGTGGATTTGCACCCCCTAACCCGTGGATTTGCGCCCCCTAACCCATGGATTTGTGCCCCCTAACCCTAACCCCCAGATGTTGCACCCGGTGTGGCCGGCCCCCCCTGCACCCCCCACGCTACGCCACTGGGTAAACCTTAGTTCCTGGGATTCTTTGTGGGCAGAGAATGTGCTTTAAATGTGTGTTAGGTATGCAATGTGCATATAAGCTAACCTCTGAAAAAGCTTTGTGTGAGCGAATCGGGATGAATGCACAAGAAATAGCTCCTCTGGAGGAGCACATGATCACTTGGGCTCCATGATCACTGCAGATGGTGACAGCAGTCATGAAATTAAAAGACGCCTGCTTCTTGGGAGAAAAGCAATGACAAACCTAGACAGCATCTTGAAAAGCAGAGATATCACCTTGCCAACAAAGGTCCGTCTAGTTCAAGCTATGGTTTTCCCAGTAGTGATGTATGGAAGTGAGAGCTGGACCATAAAGAAGGCTGATCGCCGAAGAATGGATGCTTTTGAATTCTGGTGCTGGAGGAGACTTTTGAGAGTCCCATGGACTGCAAGAAGATCCAACCTATCCATTCTGAAGGAAATCAGCCCTGAGTGCTCACTGGAAGGACAGATCCTGAAGCTGAGGCTCCAAGACTTTGGCCACTTCATAAGAAGAGAAGACTCCCTGGATGTTGGGAAAGATTGAGGGCACTAGGAGAAGGGGATGACAGAGGACGAGATGGTTGGACAGTGTTCTTGAAGCTACCAGCATGAGTTTGACCAAACTGTGGGAGGCGGTGGAAGACAGGAGGGCCTGGCGTGCTCTGGTCCATGGCGTCACGAAGAGATGGACACGACTAAACGACTAAACAACAACTGGAGGAGCACAGACAGCAGCCCAAACGCTACTCTGCCTCTTTCAAGGAATCATGTTGTCTGTCGGAGTGGGAAAGGCTCTTTAAGAAAGGAGATCTGGAATATCCTCCCAGGAATGGAGGGAGGATGTGCTCTCTGAACACAATGCACACTGGACGTCTTCCTGAATAGCCCTTGTAAGAAGGACTCGCTGCTGATTTCTGTTTGTCCAAATAAACACCCGGCGATGTTTGTCTCTTCTCCCGTTTCACTTTCTACGGTTCACCAACTGGAGGGATGCAGATCCAAATCGCCTCCAAGTAAATGGGATTCTTTCTCTCCTGATTCCGATAGGCTCGAATCCAGACCGACTTCTCTTCTGTTGACTTTAGCTGGGTTACATTATGTCGGAAAATTGAATCCAGAAGCCTTCGCTCGGGTCCCCTACCCAACTCTGGGCAGAGAAACCTGTCGGGTCATTTCCAAAAGGGCTTTATGAGCGCGTGCACACACACACACCCCAAACACCCAGCCACAACTCAGCATAGACCGCTCTCCTCCTAGCCTGCAAGACCCCCACTCAGCAAATGGTCAGGAGGACCTTGCAAAAGAATACTCCTCTTCCAGAGGAAAGGAGCAAGAAAAAGAAGAGAGACATTGGTTCTTAATTGCAAACTAATTCTCCCCCTCTTAAGGAAAGGAGCCAAATCAGACATTGATTCTTAATTGCAAACGGATTCTTCCCCTTTAAAGAACCAAAAAAGAAAGAAATACATTGATTATTAATTGCAAATGGGTTCTTCTTTCAAGAAAAGAAGTGAAGAAGAAGACACAGATTTGTAACTGCAAATGAATTCTCTTCTTTTAAAGAAAAGAAACAGGAGGAGGGGGGGTTGATTCTCCAGCCGGCCTTTCCTGCAGTAATTAGAGTGATAGCTGGCCTGCTTGATAAATGGAGAAAAGGAGGCGACTGGTGTAAATAGAGCTCTCTTCTAAAGGAGAAATGTTCAGCGTCTTATCCTCCAGAGTGTGATTGAAAGGGTGAGAAGTTAATTTGGCAGATTCGCTTCTATGGTTTCATAATGTTTCTCTCCTCTTTCTCTCCCCCCCCCCAGCCCCCCACTCCCCGGCTCCACCAAAGCCCTTGCTTTGCGCCTGCCCTCATACAAGGCAGGAGCGTGACCCGAAACGCAACCCTTCTCCCCAGGGTGTATCCTGAGCGGCAACAGCTTAGCTCAAGTGTTTCTCATGAACAGGCATGCCGGGCACTTGATCTAAATCATGCTACTTCCTTCACGCCATGGCCCAGTTAACAAGTTAGTCCATCGGCGGAATCCACAGATGGCAGTTCAAAAGGGCCACTGCAGCCCAGCGAGGGGAACCCAGAGATTTTGCAGGGCTTTGCTCATTACTCGGATTCGGCTGGGGGGGGGCTCCAGAGGGGGGAAGGGGCTGGGGAGGAGGGGAGGGGAGGGGGGAAGGCCAGACAGGTCTCCCAAAACAAGCATCCCCACCCCTGCACAAATACAGTCAGCATCTTCTGCAGAGAGAGACCGAGAGTGAAAGCAAGGGCGGCTGGCAAAGATAATAATACAGTGGTACCTCGGGTTAAGGGACGCGGGTGGCGCTGTGGTCTAAACCACAGAGCCTAGGACTTGCCAATCAGAAGATCGGCGGTTCGAATCCCCGCGACGGGGTGAGCTCCCATTGTTCAATCCCAGCTCCTGCCAACCTAGCAGTTCGAAAGCACGTCAAAGTGCAAGGAGATAAATAGGTACCACTCCGGCGGGAAGGTAAACGGCGTTTCCGTGCGCTGCTCTGGTTCGCCAGAAGCGGCTTAGTCCTGCTGGCCACATGACCCGGAAGCTGTACACCGGCTCCCTCAGCCAATAAAGCGAGATGAGCGCCGCAACCCCAGAGCCGGTCACGACTGGACCTAATGGTCAGGGGTCCCTTTACATTTTTACCTCTGGTTAAGAACTTAATTCGTTCTGGAGGTCCATTCTTAACCTGAAACTGTTCTTAACCTGAAGCACCACTTTAGCTAATGGGCCCCTCCGCTGCCGTCGTGCGATTTCTATTCTTATCCTGAAGCAAAGTTCTTAACCCCAGGTACTATTTCTGGGTTAGCGAGTCTGTAACCTGAAGCATATGTAACCCGAGGTACCACTGTAATAATAATAAATTTTTATTTATAGCCCGCCCTTCCAGGCCAGAGCTGGGCTCAGGGCAGCTTACACCAGTAAAATTACAATAAAACATAATGGGGGGAGGGAAACACACACACAATTTTTTTTTAATTAAAATACAGGTTAAAATACAATTTAAAATGCAGCCTCATTTTAATGGTAGCCCATATATCAAAACCATAAGGGGTGGGAAACAAGGGTCTGACCGAGTCCAAACCAAAGGCCAGGCGGAACAGCTCTGTCTTGCAGGCTCTGCGGAAAGATGTCAAGTCCCGCAGGGCCCTAGTCTCTTGTGACAGAGCGTTCCACCAAGTCGGGGCCAGTACTGAAAAGGCCCTGGCCCTAGTTGAGACCAATCTAACCCCCCTGTGGCCTTGGGACCTCCAAAGTGTTGTCATTTGTGGGCCTTAAGGTCCTCCACGCGGCATACCGGGAGAGGCGGTCCCGTAGGTACGAGGGTCCTAGGCCGTGAAGGGCTTTAAAGGTCAAAACCAGCACCTTAAACCTGATCCTGTACTCCACTGCGAGCCAGTGCAGTTGGTAAAGCACTGGGTGAATGTGATCCCACGGAGAGGACCCCGTAAAGAGCCTCGCTGTGGCATTCTGCACCCGTTGGAGTTTCAGGGTGCCCAGTGTGGTGGGGGGATGTGCTGTGCGTGTCTGGGTGGGTGGCTGCGATGGTACCCCCTCCCCAATGTTGCCCGCCATTTATTATAAAAAAATTAGAGGATGTTCTCTCTGGACCTCTCAAAAATATTATGAATAACATTCTGAACGAGGGCGAGATGCCCGAGTCATGGAAAGAAAGTTTTATTACGCTAATTCCGAAACAGGGAACAGTTCAGCAAGCAATAACTAACTTTAGACCCATATCGCTCCTGAATAATGATTATAAATTATACACGTATATTTTCGCTGAAAGAACAAAAAGAAACCTCCAGGACATTATCCATAGTGATCAAGCAGGCTTTCTCCCTGGTAGACAGATTCAGAGTAATACAAGAAATATTATAAATCTGCTGGAATACCTGGATTTAAGAATAGATAAACCCATGTATGTTTTTGGATGCATCACTTGGCACTGAAAAATATGGAGATTTCAAAGGATGCCTCGCTTGCAGTTTGTGGGCTGTTTAAGAAAGTACAAGTTAGGTAAATTCCTTTGAAATGGCCTTTAAATACAAATGCAATCAAATGTCTCTTCCCCTCCCTTCCTCCTGAGTCCACCCCCCCCCCTTGGAGATCAGAGCTGCCTGTGCTCTGCTGCCTGTCAGAGGCCTCCAATACCAGCCTGCTGTCCTCAGCTGGGGTGAAAAATGCTATCCAATTGCCAGGGTTGAAGTAAAATTCAACAACCAGTCAAGTCGACTTCTGTAAGTGGTACTGGGGGACAGGCGTGTTGTCCTTTGCCTCAAGCAGAAAAAGTGCAGGGCCATAGTTCAGTGGTTAATAATAATAATAATTTATTATTTATACCCCGCCCATCTGGCTGGGTTTCCCCAGCCACTTTGGGCGGCTTCCAACAAAGCACTAAAATACAATAACCTATTAAACATTAAAAGCTTCCCTAAACACGACTGCCTTCAGATTATTTCTAAAAGTTTAGTAGTTATTTTTCTCTTTGACATTCTGGTGCGAGGATGTTCCACAGGGCAGGTGCCACCACCGAGAAGGCCCTCTGCCTGGTTCCCTGTAACTTGGCTTCTCGCAGCGAGGGAACCGCCAGAAGGCCCTTGGCACTGGACCTCAGTGTCCAGGTAGAACGATGGGGGTGGAGACGCTCCTTCAGGTATACTGGACCGAGGCCATTTAGGGCTTTAAAAATCAACACCAACACTTTGAATTGTGCTGGGAAACGTACTGGGAGCCAGTGTAGGTCTTTCAAGACCAGTGTTATGTGGTCTCGGCGGCCGCTCCCAGTCGCCAGTCTAGCTGCCGCATTCTGGATTAGTTGTAGTTTCCGGGTCACCTTCAAAGGTAGCCCCACGTAGAGTGCATTGCAGTAGTCCAAGCGGGAGATAACCAGAGCATGCACCACTCTGGAGAGACAGTCCGCGGGCAGATAGGGTCTCATCCTGCGTACCAGATGGAGCTGTTAAACAGCTGCCCTGGACACAGAATTAACCTGCACCTCCATGGACAGCTGTGAGTCCAAAATGACTCCCAGTCTGCGCACCTGGTCCTTCAGGGGCACAATTACCCCATTCAGGACCAGGGAGTCCTCCACACCCACCCACCTCCTGTCCCCCAAAAACAGTACTTCTGTCTTGTCAGGATTCAACCTCAATCTGTTTTCTGCCATCCATCCTCCAACTGCCTCCAGACACTCACACAAGACCTTCACCAAGTCCAACCCCTTCCTGCTCTCCCTTTATCAGCGGAGGAGGTCCCGATTCCCCAGCCCTCGAGATCAAGAGATCTTGGGGGAGCTCCCGGCGAGGAACGGCGAGAGGCAGGCAGCCCTCCCTCTCCCCAGCCACCCCTTTCTCTCTCTGTCTGCCCCCCCCCGCCACCACCTGAAGAGGACCTTGCAGAAAAGGGGTCCAGCCAGCTTGCTCTTCTCCACAAATTACATTTAGATCTTCAATGCCCGGCACCGAATCTAGGAGACATATTGGTCCCCGAGACTTCAAAACGAGCTTAAATTGGAACCAGATTGCCAGAATGCTTCTTAGCTAACATTTATATTACTTTAGTTACCAAATCCAGGCCCAAATCCTTGGGACTCAGCAGGGGAGGGTATAATATATTAGGAAGTAAGACGCTATATATACACACACACACACACACACACACACACACACACACACTCTTCTCTCTCTGTTCTGGCTGCTTCTATAAATGTATGAAAAGTTTCCTTGCTCGCTAGCAAGGAAATGATGCCCTGGTTTCCCCGCCCTGCTCCACATCTCTCTCTCTCCCCCCCCCCCGCCCCATCCCAGTCGATTTGGTGTGTTTTTCCGAGGCCCTGGGGAATAGTTTGGATTACTGGCAGTAAAGATTGCTGCATTGAGTCTCGGGTATCTGAGTAGATAATTATACACATATACCTGGAGATACAGGAGCCATTGGCCCATGAATTAACAGAGGATGAGGTGCATCTTGGGAGACCGTAAAAAGCCTCCCCCCCGAACGGATCTTGGTAAACGAATCTCTTTGGGAACCATCAGGATAGAGCTTTACCATGAATTTCAATTGTGCGTTTGAAGGGAGAAACAAGGAAGCCTTTTTTTTTTTGGTGTCTCGGAGGCATCGGAAGCCAGCGAAAGAAGATGGTTTCTTCCAGTGGATTTTTCTTTCTTTATTTACAAAATGAAGAGCCTTGTGTACTTTTTTCTCAGTGCTTTGTACAATAACCCTGCGAGGTAAGCCGGTACGATGAGTCCTCCTGCACCGAGGGGATGAGGCCGAGAGAGTTGTGGTTTGCCTAAGGCCAGCTTCTGAGTTAAGATTCGAACTCGTCACCGGGCCGGCTGCCTTCCGTTTTGAACTTTGCATGGTGTTCCCAACATGGCACACGGGCAATGTGGGAGATTTAAATGGCTGCTTGCCTGTGGCCAGGGGCCCCTTGACCTACGAGGCAGGATGCTCAGAGCTGGTGCAAGGCAGCTGCCCAGGGTGTCAAACATTTCTAGGTGGCAACATGAGAAGGGCGGTAAAATTCAAAAAGCACCCCTACAATTTTGCCCCCTCACCACTCCTCTCTGTGTAATGCTCTGGACAATTTTACCTACCCCATTTTCCACCCTGCTTCAAGTCACCCTGAGAACTCTTTGCTTTGCTTTGCTTTGTATTTTAATTAATTGATTGCTTGTTCTTACGTTCTTTGTATACTGTGATGTTAGCCGCCCAGAGCCTGGCTCTGGCTGGAGAGGGCAGGGTACAAATAAAAATTTAGCATCTATTTATTTATTTATTTATTATTTACGCATAAGCTAAACAAGCTATAGCTTAGGGCTCCACTCTCTTGGCCCCCCCAAAAAAAAAATTAAAGGGGAAAAAACTGGATGTACAGTTCCAAAATATAAGATAAAAAACAAATAAAATAAAACCTACATACAGCAACAGTGTTTAGTCTTGTGTAGGCTCCTATGATGTACCGTATTTTTCGCTCTATAACACGCACCCGACCATAACACGCACAGAGTTTTTAGAGGAGGAAAATCCGTAGGCATGCCACCCGTAGGCATTCCCTCCATAACACGCACAGACATTTCCCCTTACTTTATAGGAGGGAAAAAGTGAGTGTTATGGTGCAAAAAATACGGTAAGTCATGGGCCCCACCTGCTAACCTGCTACCTAAAATGTCACTGGTTTGCGCATTTCTGTATATAGGGTGCCTACATTCTGCATGGACTGGTCGCATGGCAACATGTGCAAATGGCTTGAGATACCTATTAGGTCCATAAATCACCATAGAGCATACAGTGGAAGGTGATCTGTGTGGGATGCACATTCGCAACCTACAGCGGCGTGTCTGTGCACCGCTGCAATTTGCCGCTTCTGAGCATGCGCAAAGCGCAATTTAGCACTTATGCACATGTACAACCACCAAAACCCAGAAGTAACCTGTTCCGGTACTTTTGGGTTTCGGCGGTCCATAACCCCCAAAAACACAACCCGTCTGTAACCCAAGATATGACTGTATATTCAACGCAAAGAACAGCAGCAATTTGTTGTTGACAAAGGACAGCTGGACATAGAAAGGGCCCCATTACCTTCAGGAGCTTAGGGCCTCATCAAACCTAAATCTGGCCCTGGGTCCAAGACAAAGAAAGCCGCCTCCATGGGCTCGGGTGATGTTGCGTCACTGTGGCGGCTGAGAGGGACCTGCACCTGCAATACTTTCACATCCCCACATGGGAGCAACTCCGGAGCAGCACATGAAGGCTTAAACCGGGCGTGGAGAGAGCGAAAATCAGCTCAGAGCCAATGAACCTGCCTTTGTGGGCATGGGAAATTTTTATTGTTTGATATTTTATTCCGTTTTCATATGTGTTGGAAGCTGCCCAGAGTGGCTGGGGCAAACCCAGTCAGATGGGCAGGGCATCATCATCATCATCATCATCATCATCATCATTATTTATTCAAGGCATTTTGCCACTTGTGGCAGTTGAAAAGATGTCACCACCTTCCTTCCCAAATACAGAAGCTGCCTAGTGTGGCCATTTTCTTCTTTCCCGCTGCTTTTATTATTGACTTTGTATCCCTCCAAGGAGATGACATGAATGACAAGCCCTTTCTCCGTATTTTCTTCACAACAACCCTGCAAGGTAGGTAAGGCTGAGAGACAGTGGCTGGGCCAAGGTCTCCCAGGGAGCTTCGTGGCCGAGTGGGGATTCGAACCCTGCTCTCCCAGGTCCTAGTGTGACACTCTGAACCACAAGATCTCCCTTGTTCATTCGCCTCAGGGAGGCTCCTGAGCTTAACTTGCCCAAGGACTCACCGCAAACCTCGAGCTGGCAATGTTTCTGAGTATGCACCAGACCCTCCTGTTGTCCTTATTTTCCAGTGACAGTCCCAAGTTTACAGATGCCTTCCTGGTTTCTGATTTGATCCCAATGTCCCGTTTTTCCTTAAGACATCCCTATTTTCATCAGAGAAATCATAGAATCATAGAGTTGGAAGAGACCACAAGGGCCATCGAGTCCAACCCCCTGCCAAGCAGGAAACACCATCAGAGCACTCCTGACATATGGTTGTCAAGCCTCTGCTTAAAGACCTCCAAAGTAGGCGACTCCACCACACTCCTTGGCAGCAAATTCCACTGTCCAACAGCTCTTACTGTCAGGAAGTTCTTCCGAATGTTTAGGTGGAATCTTCTTCCTTGTAGTTTGGATCCATTGCTCCGTGTCCGCTTCTCCGGAGCAGCAGAAAACAACCTTTCTCCCTCCTCAATGTGACATCCTTTTATATATTTGAACATGGCTATCATATCACCCCTTAACCTCCTCTTCTCCAGGCTAAACATGCCCAGCTCCCTTAGCCGTTCCTCATAAGGCATCGTTTCCAGGCCTTTGACCATTTTGGTTGCCCTCCTCTGGACACGTTCCAGTTTGTCAGTGTCCTTCTTGAACTGTAGTGCCCAGAACTGGACACAGTACTCCAGGTGAGGTCTGACCAGAGCAGAATACAGTGGCACTATTACTTCCCTTGATCTAGATGCTATACTCCTATTGATGCAGCCCAGAATTGCATTGGCTTTTTTAGCTGCCGCGTCACACTGTTGGCTCATGTCAAGTTTGTGGTCAACCAAATGTTGGAGGGCATGGAGTTATGCGACCCCCGAGCCAAGGGGATAAGTAACTATGCAATCTTTAGAAGACATTGGAAGGCAGCCCGGTACAGGGAAGTTTTTTTTAAAAAATGTTTAATTATGTTTTTATATGTGGGAGGGCAAACTATGGCCGGGGAGGCCAGATCTGGCCCAATCACCTTCTCAATCAGACCCGCGGACGGTCTAGGAATCAGCGTGTTTTTACATGAGTAGAATGTGTCCTTTGATTTAAAATGCATCTCTGGGTTATTTGTGGGGCATAGGAATTCGTTCATATTTTTTTTCAAAGTATAGTCTGGCCCACCACATATAGTCCGGCCCACCCTGCTGAAAAGGTTTGCTGTTTTTATATATGCTTGAAGCCACCCAGAGTGGCTATGGCATCCTAGTCGGATGGGATGGGTACAAATAATGTCTATATATTATTATTATTATTGTTATGTACTGAGTTGAATAGGATCCAAACTGCAGCAGTCTGACTGGTCTTAGAACAATAGGATCCAAATTGCAGCAGCCTGATTGGTCCAAGAACAATGCAGCAGTATGATTGGTTGGCAGGAACCACCCAATCATGCTCCAGATATAAGTGAATCCACAACCTGATTGGCTTACAGTAGAATTCCAGAATTATCCAATCATGTGCAGCCCATTGTGTAAATAATGTATATAAAGCAGATACTTTGAGGGGACTTTCATTCATTCCTCCTCACCACTATGAGCTGAATAAAGAGCATGAAATCACTTTGCGACTCTGAGTATATTTCAATTATGCAGGTGAAGAAGGGATATTTCTGACTCGGTGCTCAGTACATGCTTACACTTCAACATTTCTCCGAAGAAAATAGGGATGTCCTATTCTTCACCTGCGTGGAAGCCGGGGGCTGCCGCTTCATCCCCCGATTTCTGTGCATTCAGTCTTCCTTTACCTGATGAGGAGATTGAGATCCGTTCTGGACGGTCGATTCTGCTTCTGGGTCCTTAGTAAATAGCAGTGGCCTGAGGGAGCAGCTGTCTTTTTCTGCGTCGAGTGGGAAGAATGAGAACTTAGGAGGTTCCAGTTGGATGGGAAACCCGGCGCAGGAGGCCAACAGGCCGAGTGGGAAAACAGAGACGCATCCAGGAAACTGCCCGTCTCTCCCTGTGCAGCTGTCTTCCTTTCCACAACAAGGATGGGCACTGGCAAGGCTCGCTCTGCTGCCCGCCATTTCAGATCACTTAATCCACCACAGAACAGGTATTATGTGGTACCTGTAACCTCGCAGGTCCACTGGTCCCAAGTTGCGAAGGGCTTTCTAGAATAATAGTACACCTTGAACTCAGCATGGTAGCAAATCGGCTCTCACCTGTCAGCAACTTCGCTGCAGCATTCTGCACTAGCTGCAGCTCCCGGATCGAGTGCGAATGAAGACCCACCTAGAACACGAAGTATCTGCAGCGTTCTGTTTCTGGACTGGCAGAGGGATGGAGAAATCTTCACCAGGTCCACAGGCTCGAGAAGACAGGTGAAGATGTATGTATATCAAAGTAAATCACACAACACAGACAGTCTTTCTACATGGGTGGCGCTGTGGTCTAAACCACTGAGACTCTTGGGCTTTCCAATCGGAAGGTCGGGGTTCAAATCCCTGTGACAGAGTGAGCTCCCGTTGCTCTGTCCCAGCTCCTGCCAACCTAGCAGTTCGAAAGCACACCAGTGCAAGTAGATAAATAGGTACCGCTGTGGCGGAAAGGTAAACGGCATTTCCATGTGCTCTGGTTTTTGTCACGGTGTCCCATTGCACCATACGGTTTAGTCCTGCTGGCCACATGACCCAGAAAGCTGTCTGTGGACAAACGCCGGCTCTCTCGGCCTGAAAAGTGAAATGAGCGCCACAACCCCAAAGTTGCCTTTGACTGGACTTAACCGTCCAGGGGTCCTTTACCTTTACCTTTTTACCTTACAAAATCCTGGGCAGATGACTTTCTCAGATTCAGTACCAAAGATCCCTTCTGTGAGGATGCCAGGGGCCAAGTATGTAATGTTGTCCACACAAAGCATGAGCTATGAGCCCGCCTCACAGTTTAATGTTGGCGTGCAGTAACTTCCCATTCAAATACCCCCAAAGTCTTCTCCTTCCTCTCAAACTCTTTGGGGCCACTGCGCCCTTGGTTCATCTTCACTGCCTCCTATCCTATAAAAAGCTTTATTCAGAATAGCAGTTTGCACGACCCACTAAGGAAGGTCTCCTTTTTTGGCATCTGCCTTTCTCAAGAGACAATGGAGTACGCCTCCAGGGGTGAAAAACTGTTGTGTTAGCAGCACTGAAGTGACTTCTCCAGGGCACAAGCCCGAGCAGTGTGTGTGGAGGTCCTGGTCTGGCCAGACGACATGCCCCCACCCTCAGCCTCGCTGGTGTGGTCCAAAGGAAAGCAGAGCAAGACATTTGGCACCAGCCGGGCTGCAGGAGTTGCCAGCCAGAGGCATACAAGGCGTCATCCAACAGTCTTAGGGACTCCGCTCCAGATTTGTGCAGGGTGTACTCCAGGGATAGGCAAACTAAGGCCTTCTCAATCCGGCCCATGGACGGTCTGGGAATCAGCGTGTTTTTACATGGGTAGAATGTGTGCTTTTATTTAAAATGCATCTCTGGGTTATTTGTGGGGCATAGGAATTGGTTCATTTCCCCCCCCCTTCAAAATATAGTCCGGCCCCCCACAAGGTCTGAGGGACGGTGGACCGGCCCCCTGCTGAAAAAGGTTGCTGACCCCTGGTTTACTCCTTCTCCCGAAAATGTTCCACAAGAAAACAGAGATTTGGGGTCAGAGATTCTCCTTCCCAATTTGATGAGCCCCAATAACACAATAAAATTCAGAACAGCAACCATGAATTGCACGTTTCTTCAAAATCCAGTTAATAATATTTAGTCCAGTTAAGTCAACAAGCTTGATGAACCTGATGCTGCGATACCAGCTCCAGCGACCCCTGCCACCCCCTTACTTCTTGGTGCCCCCCCCCCTCCAGGGCATTTCCAGATAAGGCTGTGAAAATCCCATGTCCAAAACCCCGGAGGGCTGCTGCCAGCCTGTGCAGAAAATACTAGATGGACCAAGAGTCCAAGAGCGGTTCCTATTTATCTGCTTGCACTTTGTGCTTTCGAACTGCTAGGTGGGCAGGAGCAGGGACCAAGCAACGGAAGCTCACCCCGTCACGGGGATTCGAACCGCCAACCTTCTGATCGGCAAGTCCAGGCACTGTGGTTAAACCCACAGCACCACCCACGTCCCTTAATATGAAATAGAGGAAGATGTATTAAATGGAAGACGTTATGTGCATTAGGTGAAATGTGTGATATTATGCAGAATGTGAAAGGGATGGGTTTAAAAACAGCATGGAAGGAAAGTTGGGAAGTCAAATCATATGGGAAACGTATAACAAATTTGAAATTTGAAATTGGTTACAGTTATGGCAATCTAATGACAATCTTAATGCAAAAGGCGGCTTCCTGGGCTCCTGTGATACTGAGAGAGTCGGGTCTGGGGTCAAACTCAGCCCCAAGTCCTCTTCCTGTGGTCTAATGCTGCCCCTGAGCCTAGCACACTGCGCCAACCTGCGATATGCATGGCAGTCTCCATGGCAGTCTCCTTTGCAATGGGAGGCGCATGGCGCTGTGGGTTAAACCACAGAGCCTAGGACTTGCCGATCAGAAGGTCGGCGGTTCGAATCCCCACTCCTATTGCCTGGTCCCTGCTCCTGCCAACCTAGCAGTTCGAAAGCACGTCAAAATGCAAGTAGATAAATAGGTACCACTCCGGCGGGAAGGTAAACGGTGTTTCTGTGTGCTGCTCTGGTTCGCCACAAGCGGCTAAGTCATGCTGACCACATGACCCGGAAGCTGTACACCGGCTCCCTCGGCCAGTAAAGTGAGATGAGCGCCATAACCCCAGAGTCGGCCACGACTGGACCTAATGATCAGGGGTCCCTTTACCTTTACCTTTACTCCTTTGCAATTCTGCAGGGCATCTGACAGTCTGCCTCTGGGATCGTGCGTGCAGCAGCGGGCTGGGCAGCCGAATGCTTTGGCCCAGCCTTGGCAGCCGCCATCCGGCAGGCTGTTATTGGGAAAGGCTGGGGGTGGGGTGGGTTGGAGGGGGCGCTGTGGGGAAGTGGCCAAGCTGTGAGGCCAGGCCTGGGAATGCTGGGAATGTGGCTGTTCTGTTTATCCACACCTGCGGGTTGCTGAGGCTGTCATCCGAAGAGCAGCTCAGCATCTTACCCAGAAGGTCAAGCACCAAGGAGACCTAATTAAAAGCTCATTACAAGAGACAATCTCCATTAGCATGCCAAACTTCATGCAAATCCATTAACTCCGGGGCTTTTTTCGGAAGCCTCGAATTCCTGCCCCAGCGCCCCCAGGGACTGGAAAATGTGGCCGGTTAATTTGCTGTTCCCCGTCTGCGAAAATTAGGCTCAGTCCAGCTCGCTCTCTGGATTATTTCACATTCCAGCAAATTAGTTTTATCCGTTCTGAGAACATTTTAACAAAAGAGAGTTCTTTGGGCATCACATGGATAAAATAGCGATGGCTGGAAAAGAACAAGCAGCTCGCCTAATCAGGAACAAATAACTTTAAATCTCTCCCAAAAATGCGGCCTTTCCTGTTATTTCTTCATCTCCCTTTCTCTCTCTCTTCCATTTATCTTTCGACACTTGGGGTTTCCCCCCCCCCTTTAGAAAAAAAGAATAAGAAAGGGGGGGGAAACCCTGGTGCTCTAACTCTTTCTTGCTGCCTCCCCCCCTTCCCTGACCCTCAAAAAATAAAAAGGGTTTTATTCCATTGTCACAGATCTGCAAACTTGTTAAGCATAAAGTCAAGTAAACGATACTATTGTGGGAGGGAAGGCAATTTATCTAGGATGGAGGGAGGCGGTGGTGGGGCTGGTGGATAAAGCGCCCCTGCAAGGTCTCGAATGAACCCAAATGGCTCAAAGTAAACAGAGGAATCTGAAAGCTTTTGTGAGTTGAAAGTGGCTATCTGTTGCAGGTCCTGCCTCATTAACTACTAATAGAACCATTGCCTTGGCCTTCTGAGATGGGTAACACTCATGACCCCCCCTCCCCGCCAGCACCCCCTCCCCGCCTCCCAGGAGAACTCGTTGAACTTTAGGCTGGAAGCTCTTTCCATTCTTCTGCTGTGCCGTGCAAAGGCTTGACCTTAACCTCTTTGGAAAATGTTTATCCTCTTTTCCATCCCCCTAGGTGAAACCAGAGAGTTCTCCAGAACGCAAGCACAAAGACAAGGACATTTGCACTGATGACGGGGGACCCGCTGAAGAAGGAAGGACGGTGGCACCCATCGGCGGCTCCTCTGCGGGGGGCCGTGGGTGCCAAGGCATCCCCAAAACCTACACTGTGGGTGTCCGGCTGGGTGGCTGAAATATACTCGGAGTTGAGTGTGGATTTCATGCTCTTTATTCAGCTCATAAGGGACGCGGGTGGCGCTGTGGGTTAAACCACAGAGCCTAGAACTTGCCAATCAGAAGGTCGGAGGTTCGAATCCCCACAATGGGGTGAAATCCCGTTGCTCGGTCCCTGCTCCTGCCAACCTAGCAGTTCGAAAGCACGTCAAAGTGCAAGTAGATAAATAGGTACCGCTCTGGCAGGAAGGTAAACGGCGTTTCCGTGCGCTGCTCTGGTTCGCCAGAAGTGGCTTAGTCATGCTCGGCCAGTAGAGCGAGATGAACACCACAACCCCAGAGTCGGTCATGACTGGACCTAATGGTCAGGGGTCCCTTTACCTTTAAAAATAGTTAAAACAACTCACCTGCAGCACATACGAAAAGCCCCGCTGGATCAGGCCAATGGCTCTGCTAGTCCAGCCTCCTGTTCTCTCCAGGTCCAGCCAAATAATAATAATAATAATAATAATAATAATAATAATAATAATAATAATTTATTTATATCCCACCCTCCCCAGCCAAAGCTGGGCTCAGAGCGGCTAACAACAGTAAAAGTAACACAGCATTCTAAAATCAATTCAAAATCAAATTAATGGCAACCATTG
The DNA here is from genome assembly GCF_965113315.1 of Podarcis vaucheri. NCBI lineage: Eukaryota > Metazoa > Chordata > Lepidosauria > Squamata > Lacertidae > Podarcis > Podarcis vaucheri. Next base: position 5,536,712 of record NC_138759.1, read on the forward strand.
GGCTAGAGGATTGCCAAAGGAGGGGTCAGACTGTGCCTTGGCCAAAGGCCTGGTGGAACAGCTCCGTCTTGCAGGCCTTGCGGAAAGATGTCAAGTCCCGCAGGGCCCTAGTCTCTTGTGACAGAGCATTCCACCAGATCGGGGCCACAGCTGAAAAAGTCCTGGCTCTGGTTGAGGCCAGCCTAACCCCCCCTGTGGCCTGGGACCTCCAAGATGTTTTTGTTTGAAGACCGTAAGGTCCTCCGTGGGACATACCAGGAGATGCGGTCCTGTAGGTACGAGGGTCCTAAGCCGTATAGGGCTTTAAAGGTTAAAACCAGCACCTTGAACCTGATCCTGTACTCCACCGGGGGCCAGTGCAGCTGGTATAGCACCGGGTGAATGTGATCTCGCAGCGAAGACCTCGTAAGGAGTCTTGCTGTGGCATTCTGCACCCGCTGGAGTTTCTGGGTCAGTCTCAAGGGCAGCCCCACGTAGAGTGAGTTACAATAATCCAGACTGGAGGTGACCGTCGTGTGGATCACAGTGGCTAGGTCAGGGCGAGAGAGGTAAGGAGCCAACTGCTTAGCTTGGCGGAGATGAAAAAATGCCGCCTTTGTTATAGCTGCAATCTGCGCCTCCATGGAAAGGGAGGTGTTGAAGATTACACCCTGCTGATTAGAAGCCTCAAGCTGGACCCGGGGGCAACATCCAATCTGCCCTTCTGCAATTCCTAACACCTGGTATTATTATTATTATTATTATGAATTTTGTGTTTTTATAATGTGATTTTATGTTGTGAACCGCCCTGAGACCTGCAAGTATAGGGCGGTATACAAATTCAGTAATAATAATAATAATAATAATAATAATAATAATAATAATAATAATAAATAAATAAATAATGAGAACCCACTTTGGGGCAATAGTTGGAACTTTAAAATGGTATGATAGAGGCTTATATTGGATGCATCTCATGATGGGGGAAAGTTATCTCTTTTTGGAAAACGGCCTTGGAGATTTCTAACGCAGTAAGATTGGAAACCTAAATATATGAAATCTTATGAACTTTTGCAACTTTCTATGAGATGTCATTGCTTTTGTGATCGTATTGTTTGCAATTGTAAGGGTTCTCTTTTCTATTTAAAAAAATGTTTGCAGTGTTGCATTTTACATTGTCGTAACCTATCTTGGGACCTTAGGGCGGAGGGTGAGTAATAAATTAAAACAAACAAACAAATAAGTGCAAATAAGTATTTTCTTTTGTCCGCCCTAGCTCTAAACTGCTGTCTTCGGTCCCAATAGATGCCAAGAAATAGGTGGAAGCTGGGAAAGGTGTGAGGCTTTTTTTGTTTGTTTGTTTGTTTCGTTTTTGGTTTCAAGGGGGGGGGGGCTGGAATTGCCCACAAAGGTGGGAGAGAAATATCACCGAACTAGACAGACTGCGGCGCAGAGTAATATTACAGCTTCCGCTTGCTTTTCCTCTCGCTCATAAACCAAGCAGCCGGCTTCCTTCTAAAGGAGACCCGTCTGGCGAAGCTCTGGAAATGGCAATAATTACAAGCTGATGATGGTTCCCGAATGAGGGAGTCCCCCGCCTCCCCACAACGGCTCATATGGATGTACAGACTTGGGCTGCAGGGAAATTACAGGCTAAATCCCTTCCTAGCTAAAGCCTTTTGGTGTCCTTAATCACAGACTTTGAACGCTGTAATAAACAGTCTTGCATTTTATCAGTCAGCTTCCGTGGCAGGCATGCAAAAGCTTCTTTTTGTTTCTGTTGCTTAAAAATACAGTGGCACCTCGGTTTAAGAACAGTCTGGTTTAAGAACAATTTGGTTTACATACTCCGCAAAACAAGAAATAAGTGTCCCGGTTTGAGAACTTTACCTCGGTCCGAGAACGGAATCCAAACGGTGGAAGGGCACCAGCGGCAGGAGGCCTCATTGGGGAAAGCACGCCTGGTTCAAGAACGGTTTCGAATATTCTAATCAATCAGTTTTCTAAATCTTCCATAAATCCGTTCTAAACATATTTGTATGAGATTGTATGGGAAAAACATGGAACAACATACAATTTTGCTTAAAATGTATATAGGAAGTGCAGTGTAAGCGATGGAAGTCAACCAATGAAATTTTATTATTGAGGTATTTGTGGAATAAATTTGGAAGAGGTTCCTCCAATTTTTCTTTTTCTTTTTTCTTTTCTTCCTTTTTTTTCTTTTTTGTTCTTTTTTACAGGGAACCAGGCAGAGGGCCTTCTTGGTAGTGGCACCCGCCCTGTGGAACACCCTCCCTTCAGATGTCAAGGAAATAGACAACGATCTGACTTTTAGAAGACATCTGAAAGCAGCCCTGCTTAGGGAAGTTTTTAATGTTTGATGTTTTATTCTGTTTAATATTCTGCTGGAAGCCGCCCAGAGTGGCTGGGAAAACCCAGCCAATGATATTATTATTATCTGCTTGGGCTGGGAAAAATCCTTGGCTTGAACCCCGGGGAATTGCTCCCAGGCTGCGTCAACATTTAACATTGGGTGGACCAATGATCTGAGGCAGCTTCTGGTTTTCGTGTGTTTGGATATAGGTGCAATCCCACATTTCACAGAATCGTAGAATTGTTGAGACTGAAGCAGTGGCGTAGCGTGGGTTGTCAGCACCCGGGGCAAGGCAAGTAATTTGCGCCCCCTAACCCGTGGATTTGGGCCCCCTAACCCTAACCCCCAGATGTTGCGCCCGGTGCGGCCGGCCCCCCCTTCACCCCCCACGCTACGCCACTGGACTGAAGGCACCTCGGGGGTCATCTGCCCCAAACCGCTGCAACTCCAAATTCAACACATTCCTCCTCTCACCCCTCCAACCTCTGCTTAAAAACTTCCACTGAAGGAGAATCCATCCAGGGCCATCTTACCAATAGAGGTTAGTGGTGCAGGGTGCCAGGGCACCAAGTTCTGGAGGGCGCCAGGGAAGAGGCGGAGGCTGGATGCGGCGCCTCCCGGCATCAGCTCACAACCCTCGCCCGCCTCCACCATGCCATGCCACACCAAAGCAGCGCCACGCCCGGAGCCTCTGCCTGCCATGGCTACCATGGCACAAAGTGGCCAGCATAGCCAGGAGCTGCTGCCTGCCTCCTCCAGCCCCGCAAAGCTGGGCGCAGCGCCGGCAGCACCATCCTCCCTAAAAAAGGTTGGCAACTCTGGGAGACAGGGAACGCCGGCGCCGGAGGGATCTTTGCACCGCGGTGCCAGATATGCTTAAGACGGTCCTGAGTCCATCATCTCCCAATGGAGTCCATCCCACTACTGAACAGCTCTTACCCTCAGAAAGTTCCTCCTGATGTTTACCGTATTTTTTGCTCTATAAGACTCACTTTTTCCCTCCTAAAAAGTAAGGGGAAATGTGTGTGCGCCTTATGGAGCGAATGCAGGCTGTGCAGCTATCACAGAAGTCAGAACAGCAAGAGGGATTGCTGCTTTCACTGCGCAGCGATCCCTCTTGCTGTTCTGGCTTCTGAGATTCAGAATATTTCCCCCCCTGTTTTCCTCCTCCAAAAACTAGGTGCGTCTTGTGGTCTGGTGCGTCTTATAGAGTGAAAAATACGGTAGTCAGATGTACCTGGAGATGCAATGAACATATAAGGTCACCAGTATTATCCCATTAGTATGACAGAGGTTGCATTGTGGCTTTCAGCTGTAGCCCATTGAGATGAGCATGGGAACAGGTACATGGTAACTGAGATGCAGCCGCGGGCTTTCTCTCTTACCATTTCTTTGGCTTTGAGTTGTGGTTCCTGCATTGAAGGGGGTTGAACTAGATGACTCCATGGGGGCCTTCCAACCAGTGCTGGATTTACGTATAAGCTAAACAAGCTATAGCTTAGGGCAGTGGCGTAGCGTGGGTTGTCAGCACCCGGGGCAAGGCAAGTAATTTGCGCCCCTAACCCGTGCATTTGCGCCCCCTAACCCTAAGCCCCAGATGTTGCGCCCGGTGCGGCTGGGCCCCCCTGCACCCCCCACGCTACGCCATTGGCTTGGGGCCCCACTCTCTTGGGGGCCCCAAAAAAATTTAAAGGGGAAAAAACTGGATGTACATTTCCAAAATATTTGATAAAAAACAAATAAAATAAAACCTACATGCAGCAACAGTGTTTTGTGTTGTGTAGGCTCCTGCTAGCCTGCTCCCTCAAATATCACTGGTTTGCTCCTCTGTGGGTTAAACCACAGAGCCTAGGACTTGCGGATCAGAAGGTCAGTGGTTCGAATCCCTGCGATGGGGTGAGATAGGAGTTCGAACCTAGCAGTTCGAAAACACATCAAGTGCAAGTAGATAAATAGGTACCGCTCCGGCGGGAAGGTAAACGCCGTTTCCGTGCTCTGCTCTGGTTTGCCAGAATAGGTTTAGTCATGCTGGCCACATGACCCGGAAGCTGTACGCCAGCTCCCTCGGCCAATAAAGCAAGATGAGCACCGCAACCCCAGAGTCGGCCACGACTGGACCTAATGGTCAGGGGTCCCTTTACCTTTATATATAGGGTGCCTACATTCTGCATGGACTGGTTGCATGGCCACATGTGCAAATGGCTTTCGATACCTATTAGGTCCATAAATGACCATATAGCATATATTCAACACAAAAACCAGCGACAATTTGTTGTTGGCAAAGGACATATAAAGGGCCCCATGACCTTCAGCAGCTTGGGGCCTCATCAAACCTAAATCCGGAACCAGAAGTGGGGAGATTTGCTGTTGCACACAAATCCTATTTGTGGGCCTCATAGAATCATAGAGTTGTGTTGGATGGGGTCCTGAGGGTCATCTAGTCCAGCCCCCCGCAGTCCTAGAATCTCAACTATAGCATCCACGACCGATGGATGGCCACTGTGAGAACAGACTGCTGCGTCAATCCTAAATCTCGCCCTGGGTCCAACTCTGCAGTTGTCTGAGTTTACTTGGTCAGGCAGCTGAGTAAGTCCTTCCTCTCCTCCCTTTCGTTGTTTGTGACAAGCCCCATGAAGGAATGGGTTGGTTGGGTTACAGGAAGCTTCCGATCCTGTCCTCCTGTCTTCATTCACAAGCCCCGTTCCCCCTTTCCGATTGCGTCTCTCCCCCGCCGATGTGAAATGATTTCTTTATATTTAACTGTCTCTTTCCAATACAGACCGGAATTGTTCTGAACAAAGGGCCAGCGGAATCGGTGGGAACTATATATTAAACGCAAGACAATTTGTCTAGTTTTCATTAGGCCGCTGAGTGAAACGTCGAAGCGCCTCTGTTTTTCCCAAGGTACTCAGATATCCGCAAAAGACCTTCATCGCCAGACCCTCCTGCCTCCCTTCTCCCACCACCAAGGAAATAATGCCTGGCTTTCTGCTCTTTATACTGTCAACGGTGACGGCAACCAGGAATGCTGACATTTCTTATTGTTTACAAGGGATGAACACCAACAAGGCATCCCTGATCATTAGATAAACTCTCCCGAGCCTGCCTCCACTCAGATGACCAGGCTAACCTTTGCCTATAATTGACGGCGAAAGACGTTAGCCAGAGATGGGATCAAAAGCCGATTTCCATTCAAAATAAGCCAGCAAGTGGAAAGAACGCTCCATGCCAAATCGTACAGGCCCAACAGAGAGAGAGGGAGGCGGTGTTTTCTGCTGGGTGTGTTTGCTGCGAGACGGATGATGTTTCGAAGAAATCTCTGAGCGCATAAAGGCAAGGGAAGTTTATGCTTCAAGTGGTTTGTTGCATGACCCTTGGATCAGAATCTGATCAGACTCCTAGGGTGCTATTTTAAGGTGGGTTTTATACAGTATATCACGCTCTTGCAAAACATCAGGGAGGAGGGGATAGCCACCAAAGAGGAGCTTTGCAAGCTTTAAAAGCAGTGCAGAACAATTATTAAAATACTTTCTCTTTCCTCTTTGGCGATTACTCGTAGCCGAGTAAGATGGTCTTCCATAAACACAGTTTTAACAATGAGTCCGTAAGTGACTGTGGAGGCCAATTCTGATCCACACGTCCTTCCACAGTGGGGACATTGGTCCCCGGGTGAGAGTTGATCATGGTGAGGGTTTGCCAAGCATGCCTTCCTCTTAGCACGTTTCTCCCTTGCGTCCTGAGTTTGAGTGTCTTCAAAGCCCATGACACCTTTGGTCAAGGCTGTTCTCCAGCTGGAGCGCTCGCAGGCCAGTGTTTCCCAATTGTCGGTGTTTAGACTACATTTTTCAAGATTTGCCTTGAGACAGTCTTTAAACCTCTTTTGTTGACCACCAGCATTGCACTTTCCATTTTTAAGTTTGTAATAGTTTCTTTGGAAGACGATCATCAGGCATCCGCACAACATGACCAGTCCAACGAAGTTGATGTTGGAGAATCATTGCTTCAACACTGGTGATCTTTGCTTCTTCCAGTACCCTGATTAGTTCACCTGTCTTCCCAAACGATGTGTATTTTATTTTTACCAATTAATTTTATTTAGGGGTGGTTATGTTTGCTTTTTGAAAAATGAATAAATATTTTAGAGAAACCTCTAATGGAGGCAAATCCACCATCTTCCAAAGCAGGTTGCTCTATTTTTGCGACGTGGTAAGATCAAGAATTCGTCCCTATGTTTAATCCAAAATCCTTGTGGTTTCAGCCTCCTGCTTTGAACTCTGAAGGCACAGGCTGTGTGGCATTTTTGAAAAAACCAGTATCATAATGATCTCTTCTCCATGCTAGATCCACAAGGCCAATTCCCCACTTCCAGCCACACACACCTGCCCAAGAAGGACATCAGAAGGAATGTCAGGTGCGCAGGAGGTTCTTGTTGTTTAGTCATTTAGTCATGTCCGACTTTTCGTGACCCCATGGACCAGAGCATGCCTGTAAGCTTTGCCATCTCGACGTCGTTCATCAGTTTTTGTCTGCCACTCTTCTTTGGTGGGAGTTGTAGACCCTTAGGATCATCTAGTCCAACCCCTGCAAAACACAGTCAGTCGCAGCCAAAGCAGCATCGCTCCAGGAGTGGCGGATTTTTGTATAAACTAAGCCAAAATCCCTTATTTGGCTGCTGATCCCTTATTTTCAAGACTGCTGGTCCCTTATTTTCTAGGCTGCTGGTCCCTTATTTTCAAATCTGTAAGTTGACAGCTATGGGCTAGTAGCCACTGGCAGCCCTCTGCCCCACGACAGCCCTCCAGTCAGGGCACTGCCTTCTCTAATACAGGCCACCCGGCCACCCTACACATGGGCCCAGAAAGGAACCTGAGCATTGCAAACAGAGTTTCGCCCCAGATCCCTTAGGTCCATAGTTTTGGAAAGAGGCTCGGGAAAAAAGAAAATAATGAAATGGCTTGCTTTGTTTGTTATCTTAATCCCGTGCATTTAATATCCTTTTCTCCTCTTCGGCTGCCTCCACCCGCTGCCTCGCTCCCTCCCTGCTCCATTCAGCACCTTCCGAAAGCGCAGCCAACACTGTGGTCAAACAGAGTTCAGAGTTCTCGCTAATGAGCCCAGCAGCCAGCCGCTCTTTCAGAAATTGCACCAGTCCACGCTCCAGGGATCTGTTTCCTCTCCACTTCAGTTTGATGGAGGGGAAGAAAATATATCCTTCTCTCCTGTATGTCTTCTGCCCTCGCCTGCCCTCCTCCTCCTCCTCGGAGCTGAGGGGTGCAAAACTCTTTAGACCCTTCTTCTATTTTCGAAGCACATCAAGGCTGGCTGCGTCATTCTGGGCAAATGTTAGCGTTGCAGGGTCAACTCCAGGCTGTGCATGTGTGTTTGTGTGAAGCCAACACATACTGGAACATCAGGTTTGCACAGTTAGAAGTGGGTGGAACAAGGGGAAGGTTTTTTGTTTCGTTCTTGCTTTGATCATGTATTTTGTGTTTTCGTTTTGTCTTTTTATGATGTCGACCGCCCCGTGATCTTCACGTAAAGAGCAGTATGCAAATTTAATAAATAGGTATCTGAAGAAGTGTGCATGCACACGAATGCTCATACCAATAACAAAGTTAGTTGGTCTCTAAGGTGCTACTAGAAGGAATTTTTTTATTTAATAGGTAAAGGGACCCTTTAGGCACCTTTTGCCTGGTGTCTAAAGGTGTATAATGAAGGTGCCAGGTAAACTTCCCTGATCATCGTCTTCCGAAGCAACTACCGGTACTCTATTTCATTCTTAAAAATGGAAATCATAAAGCTGGTGATCAACAAAAGAGGTTCAAAGAATGTCTCAAAGCAAATCTTTAAAAATGTAGTATAAACACCAACAATTGGGAAACACTGGCCTGTGAGCGCTCCAGTTGGAGAACAGCTTTTACCAAAGGTGTCATGGGCTTTGAAGACACTCGAACTCAGGATGCAAGGGAGAAACGTGCTAAGAGGAAGGCACACTTGGCAAATCCACACCTTGATCGACTCCTGCCCGGAAACCAATGTCCCCACTGTGGAAGGACGTGTGGATCCAGAACTGGCCTCTACAATCACTTATGGACTCATTTTTAAAACCGTGTTTATGGAAGACAATCTTACAAGTCATCACCAAAGAAGGAAGGAGAAGAAGATCCTACAGATGGGGGGCCACTGCAGAGAAGGCCCCGTTCTCGTGTTGCCACCCTCTGGACCTCTCGAGGAGGAGGCACACGAAGGAGGGCCTCAGAAGATGATCTCAGGGTCCAGGTAGGTTCATATGGAAAGAGTCGCATGCCAGTTCCCCAATGGGACCCTGCTCCCTTTTGCATGCTACTGCACCAAACTGCATGCATGGGACTCTGGTCTCCATAGCATCTCTTAGCAGCACTGCAAACTGAACCTTGCATGCGAGTGCCCCTGCGTCCTGTTGTTTCCTTGACCCAGAAGAGAACAAGGAGGACTGTTCCCTCCACCAGATGGCACTGCAGTCTAGCATCAACTATATCATAGATAAGTGATTTCTACGCTCAGGGTCGGGACCTGATAGTAGTAGGGGGCCATGGGAAGCCTGAGAGCAAGTGAGAGGAGGAATGTGTTGACTTTGGAGTTGATAGAGAGTCGGCCCAGAGAGACAGGCAGGAAAACCCTCAACATGCAAAAGACAAAACCACTCACTGCATCCCTTGAGGGTGGGAGTGACTAGCCTAGTTCAAGATTATTGCCATGTCATCTGACAGGCACTTTTGAAGCACTTCCAGGATCCCCTCCCAGCTGCAGAAAGAATAAATCTCAAGGCGAAACATATTTATTTCTTAGAATCCGCTACGTGTGCAGATCGCCGTTGATATAATATGATGTCTGTTTCGTTGGAAGGCTATTTGTAAAAATGACACTCCCATGATGTCCTCCTAAAAGTTTGATGGGGTATTTGTAGGTGGTCTTCTGCCATGGTGATCACCTGCCTTGGCAGGTGGGCATCTCTGAAGGACACTTGGACCACTGGCCTTGCTACAGAGCTTCACCTGCAATGTCCATTGGCCAAAGGGAGGATGGACATGCCATATCTTCTGGGCTTCATGTTCTGATACCAAGACAGAAGGATCACACAGGTGGACATCTGTCTGAAATAACCTTCGGCAACCTGGTGTCCTCCCAGTTGTTGTTGGACTACAACTCCCACCAGCCCCAATGAGCACTGGCTGGGAATGATGGGAGTTGTAGTCCAACAACATCTAGAAGATACCAGATTGCTGAAGGCTGCTCTGACGTATACCAAGATTGTTGTTGTTGTTTAGTCATTTAGTCATGTCCGACTCTTTGTGACCCCATGGACCAGAGCACGCCAGGCACTCCTGTCTTCCAGTGCCTTCCGCAGTTCGGTCAAATTCATGTTTGTAGCTTCGAGAACACTGTCCCACCATCTCGTCCTCTGCCGTTCCCTTCTCCTTGTGCCCTCCATCTTTCCCAACATCAGGGCCTTTTCCAGGGAGTCTTCTCTTCTCATGAGGTGGCCAAAGTACTGGAGCCTCAGCTTCAGGATCTGTCCTTCCAGTGAGCACTCAGGGCTGATTTCCTTCAGAATGGGGAGGTCTGATCTTCTTGCAGTCCATGGGACTCTCAAGAGTCTCCTCCAGCACCAGAATTCAAAAGCATCTATTCTTCGGCGATACCAAGATTAGGGTTTTTTTAAAGACTCTTTTTGTGTTGTTGTCACCTACCCTGGGACCTTATGATAAAAGGCAGGCGGTAAATTGAAATAACAGCAGCAGTGACAGCAGCCAAACAGTTAGAGGCGACATGAGATCCATCTTCAAATATCTGAAGGACCATCACGTGGGTGATGGAGCAAGCTTGTTTTCTGCTGTTCCAGCGCAGAGCATCCGAACCAACGGATTAAAATGACAAGACAGGAGATTCTAGCTAAACATTAGGATGAACTTTCTGATGTTAAGAGCTGCTCGAAAGACAAACAGAAGGTGGTCAGCTCTCCTTCCTTGGTGGTTTTTAAGCAGAGGTTGGATGGCCACCTGTAGGAGATTCTTTAGTTGTGATTCCTACACTTCAGGGAGGTTGAACTAAATGCCCCTTGGGGAGGTCCAATAATAATAATAATAATAATAATAATAATAATAATAATAATTTTATTTATACCCCACCCACCCCAGCCAAGACCGGGTTCAGGGTGGCTAACAACCAATATAAAAACAAATTGATTGAAATACAACTTAAAAAGAAGATTAAAATACAACATTAGAACATTCAAATGCAGCCTCATTTCAATGGAAACTCAAATCAAAAACTTTTTGGGGATGAAAACATCAGGTCTTCACCAAGGCTAACTATCCAGCCTGGTCCTACAGGGGCCAGAAAAAAGCCAGGGAAGTGCCCAAATAGGAGATCCATCACAGAAGGAGAAAGGAAAGAGGAAAGAGGGGGACGGGATCAAGTTGATTCCAAGCCAAAGGCCAGGTGGAACAACTCTGTCTTACAGGCCCTGCGGAAAGAAATCAGATCCCGCAGGGCCCTTGTTATGTACTGAGTTGAATAGGATCCAAAATGCAGCAGTCTGACTGGTCCTAGAACAATAGGATTCAGAATGCAGCAGTCTGATTGGTCCTAGAACAATGCAGCAGTATGATTGGTCTGCAGGAGACACCCAATCCAGCTCTAGATGGAAGTGAATCCACAACCTGATTGGCCTACAGGAGAATTCCGGAATTAGCCAATCATGTGCAGCCCATTGTGTAAATAATGTATATAATGCAGATACTTTGGGGAAACATTCATTCCTCCTCACCACTATGAGCTGAATAAGGAGCATGAAATCCACTCTCGACTCTATTTCAGCCCTGGTCTAATGAGACAGAGCGTCCCACCAGGCCGGGGCCAGTGTTGAAAAGGCCCTGGCTCTGGTTGAGGCTAATCTGACTTCCTTAGAGCCCGGGACCTCTAGGGTGTTGCTATTTATGGACCTTAAGGTCCTCCGTGGGGCAGACCGGGAGAGGCGGTCCCGTAGGTACAAGGGTCCTAGGCCTTTGAACTCTATAATTCTATGATTCTATCCCCGCTCTCAAAATGCCCTTTTTGTGATGTAAAAGATGTTTTTCGTACCACAGATTTCCCTATTTTTGCTCCAGTCCTTGGTCGCTAGGGGGAAACCCAAGCACCACGCGAGGTGAAGCCAGACAAAGCAAGTTGTCGGAAGACACACTGAGCAGATAAAAGGATCCTCGTGGTTTCTCTGCACACTCTCATATGCTGGCATACGGTAAACAAAAAAAAAGGGAAGCCCATGATTCTGAGATGGTGGTGATCTCTCGCCCTCTGATTATCTTCTGTGGTAATGAAGTCAAGACGTGGTGTTTAGTTTACACAGAGCAATTAGGAGTTTCATTTCCTTGGCACGATTCATCTCGGAGAGATCAGGCAACGCCAGAAAAACAAAAATGGGGCTGGGGGAGGGAAGAGCAGCTAGGCAATATCCAGCCAGACAAACTGGAAAGTAATTTAAGATGGGGCAGGTTTGGGTTCAGATTACAAGGCTTTGCAGATTTACAGCATTGGAAAGAGTTAAAAACTCCCTCAGACTGACATAGTTCAGCCTCCCCTTGAGAGAGAAATAGAAGCATTCACTGATAGGCAATATATGAAACTGTCTCCTAATTGTAATGCTAATGCTAATAATAATATTATTATATTATATTATAGTATAGTATAGTATAGTATAGTATAGTATAGTATAGTATAGTATAGTATAGTATTGTATTGCATTGCATTGCATTATATTATATTATATTATATTATATTATATTATATTATATTATATTATATTATATTATATTATATTATATTATATTATATTATATTATATTATTATATTATATTATATAGCGTGTTCTGCTTCATGGAGAGCACGTGTTGCGGTGGGGGCTGCCAGGACACTCCAAAGCTGGGGGGCGGGCTAATTGATTGTTGGCCACTGATACGATTGGGGCTTCCCTTGTTGTTGGGAAGAAGTTAATGTTGCCATTTTTTGATTGACAGCCAGAAATAGTAAAACTCCTTGCACGAGGCTAGAGCTTCCTCTTTTCGCCCGTGCATCAGATTGCCCGTCCCTCCCTCCCTAGAATAGGGTTGTTCGCTTTGACCTTGCTATGCCTGTCATGGGGTCGTCTGCTTTGGAGCGGGGGCCTGGTAGGAATTTTGTCCATCTGGCTGATTGGCTGGGGCCATTTGGTTTTTGCCTGCTGCGTAGCAAATCGTCACAACTTGTAAGGTTCGCGGTTAGGCATTGGTTTATGGTTTGGTTGGTTGAGGGGCATGGATTGGCTGTGCCTGCCCCTCCAATGCTGCTGCTGCAAGGGATTCCGTTAAAGGAATTGGGGGCTAACTATTGCTTGTCCACTCTGTCAAGGGGGCTCGGGCCATAGCAATGAGCTCCTGGTTGCACTTGGGGTGAGGGCAGGTTCCCTGCTCCGCGTAACCCCCAAGTGTATTCCCCCATTCTGACTTCCGCATCGTGCGGAATGTCAGTCTGTCCCCCATGGTGGGGGCAGATAGTCGCAACCAATGCCTACGCAACCACTCACAAATTTGTATTTTAATAAAGTTGTGGCCAAAATTATGCCAAAAATCTTAAACAAAAACTTCTGTGTGATGTGTGAGTTATTGGGGTGGACCTGGGGACCTCGACACGCAATATATTATATTATATTATATTATATTATATTATATTATATTATATTATATTATATTATATTATATTATATTATATTATATTATTATATTATATATTATATTATATTATATTATATTATATTATATTATATTATATTATATTATATTATATTATATTATAATTTCCCCCCTCCCCACTCTGGGCAGCTTCCAATAGAATATTAAAAACACAATCAATACATCAAACATTAAAAACTTCCCTAAACAGGGCTGCCTTCAGATGTCTTCTAAACGTCAGATAGTTGTTTATCTCCTTGACATCTGAAGGGTTCCACAGAACGGGTGCCACTACCGAGAAGGCCCTCTGCCTGGTTCCCTGTAACCTCGCTTCTCACAGGGAGGGAACCGCCAGAAGGCCCTCAGAGCTGGACCTCAGTGTCCGGGTAGAACGATGGGGCTGGAGACGCTCCTTCAGGTATACTGGGCCGAGGCGGTTTAGGGCTTTCAAGGTCAGCACTGACACTTTGAATTGTGTTTGGAAACGTACTGGGAGCCAATGTAGGTCTTTCAGGACTGGTGTTATGTGGTCTCGGTGGCCTCTTCCAGTCACCAGTCTAGATGCCGCATTCTGGATTTGTTGCAGTTTCTGGGTTACCTTCAAAGGTAGCCCCACGGAGAGCGCATTGCAACAGTCCAAGCGAGAGATAACTAGAGCATGCACCACTCTGGCGAGACAGTCTGTGCGCAGGGAGGGTCTCAGCCTGCGTAACAGATGGAGCTGGTAGACAGCTACCCTGGACGCAGAATGGATCTGCACCTCCATGGACAACTGTGAGTCCAAAATGATTCTCAGGCTATGCACTTGGTCCTTCAAGGGCACAGTTACCCCCATTCAGGACCAGGGAGTCCTCCACACCTGCCTGCCCTCTGTCCCCCAAAAGCAGTACTTCTGCCTTTGTCAGGATTCAACCCCAATCTGTTAGCCGCCATCCATCCTCCAGCCGCCTCCAGACACTCACACCTCAGGACCTACACTAGAACTCATGGTCATCTGGTGAAGCTGAAGGTTGGTAGATACAGGGCAGGGGAAACGAAGGACTTCCTCACGCAGCACGTAGTTAAACTGTGGGATTTGAGGCAACGATGACCACCCACTTGGATGTCTTTAAAAGAAGATTGGACATAATGTTTGAGGATAAGGCTGCTAATGGCCTCTAACCCTGTCCTGGAGGGGCCTCATTCTCCTGACTCCTCAAGTCAGACTTCTAGCATTTCCCAGATCATCCCTTCTGCAGACTGTGTCCCACCACCAGGATCCGGGATCTAAATCACCATCTTCTGAGCCCTCCCTGGGGACTATGTGTTTTGCGTGTAATTGTTGTTGTTGTTGTTATCTTTATTGCATTTTTAAAAATTACAGAGAAAGCATGAATTAATCATTACATCCAAATATTCTAAAATAATAAGAAAAAATACAAAAAAGGAAAAATATAAAAAGGAAAGGAAAAGGAAAAAGGATTAATAATAATAATAATAATAATAATAATAATAATAATTATAATTATAATTATAATTATAATTATAATAATGGAATTACAGCAGACGCTTGGGTTGCGAACGTGATCCGTGTGGGATGCACGTTCGCAACCCACAGCATTCGCAACCCGCAGCAGCACGTCTGTGCACTCACAGGTTGCAATTCGGCGCTTCTGCACATGCGCAAAGCGTGATTTAGCGCTTCTGCGCATGCACGACCACCAAAACCCGGAAGTAACTCATTCTGGTACTTCCAGATTTTGGCGGTACGCAACCCAAAAAAACGCAAAGGTATGACTGTAGTCAAGTACACAAAATTTTTCAAAGGATACAAACAATCATTTGAATATTCTATATGCCAGATTCTCAGAAAGAAATTACGTTTGTAATCCTTCTTTTCTTTCTTTCTTTACAGTCACTTTCTTTCTGTTCCGGAAAACTAGTTGGAATCCCTGCTATATTAGTTGACTTCCCTCTATCTCTTTGCAGCTTCAGCACTTCTCTTAAGTGACACATAGTCTGTATTCATTTATTAAAATCAGTTTTTCCCATTATATCTGTGAAAAGTCATCAATGACTTTTTGACGGGTACATTGCCTCCAACGCCTCTTGCAGTATATATGGTGTGTCACAGATTCGTTAGTATCTTTTAAAAACAGCTGTTAAAAGCATGTTGCTCACTTACAGAAACTTACATGAAAATGATGTACCAGTGGTATATGACTCCTATTAAGTTAGCAAAAATGTATAAGAGGAGTACAAACACCTGCTGGAAATGTAAAGAAAAAGAAGGTACCTTTTACCATATGTGGTGGTCGTGCAAGGTAATAAAAGATTTCTGGGAAATGATATAGAATGAATTGGGGGGGGGGGGTGTTTAAAACAACTTTTGTAAGAAAAAACAGCCAGAAGCATTTTTATTAGGAATTGTAGGTACCGACCTCCCAAAGGAGCAGAAAAGGCTTTTTATGTATGCGACAACAGCAGCATGGATGCTACTAGCCCAGAGATGGAAGAAGATAAAGTCCCTACCAGAGTAGAATGGCAAATTAAACCGCTAGACTATGTCAAAATAGCAAAACTGACCAGAAAGCTCAGAAACCAAGAACACAAAAACTTCAAGAAAGAATGGGAAAAATTCATAATCTGTAAGCAGATGAAAACATCAGCAGGATTTTAACATCACCTGTAATGTAACAAACACTATGGACAATATGGACTGATTCAAAATATAGATTATGAAATAATATGCAGTTGAAAATGTTGACAATAGGACCCACGGAGGGGAGGGTGATTCAGATAAATATCTATATACAGATATGTATTTGGTATTGTAGTAACTCTATACCAGGCATAGGCAAACTCTGACCCTCCAGATGTTTGGATTCCCATCATCCCTAGCTAACAGGACCAGTGGTCAGGGATGATGGGAACTGAAGTCCCAAACATCTGGAGGGCCGAAGTTTGCCTATGCTGCTCTACACTTCAGGTATACTGGACCAAGGCCGTTTAGGGCTTTCAAAGTCAGCACCAACACTTTGAATTGTTATTCTTAAAACAATAAGCGTACTATTAGAAAACCAATTCCGAACTAAAACCCCACCCTTTGGACCAGGGGAAGGAGACGGCGGAAGAAGATTGGAAGAAATTTAAAATTTATCTTAAGAAATATTGTAAAATTAATGAATGCTAAAATGTTGAGGTTTTAGAAAAAAGGGGATTACAGCTGTAAAAGATTAAGTAAAAGAAAAGAATAAGGGAAAATTTGATAAAACCAAGGGGCAGGATTTGCTGAAACAAATTTGGAAATTGGGATGCAGAAAGGGGAGGTATGGGGAAGTCGGTGAAGTAAGGTTTAAGAAAAAAGGATTTGAAATTATACATGTTTGTTTATGTGTTTGTTTGTTTGTATTGTGTATTGTTTGTGTTTATAAAAATTGTGAAAAACCAATAAAAATTTTATATAAAAAACCCCCACCCTTTGTCACTTTTGCTTGACAGCTTCGCCCATTCAACCTCCCAACCCATGTTGCTCTCCCCTCTGCGCTCATCATCCAACAGCATCTTCAGAGAGACCAAATGCAAAGATCGCATTGAGGCCTGCGCATGTTAGGCTCTAAGTAGCACATGGAGATTTGGGCGCATCAGTCCTTTGGTATAAGCCGTGGCAAGGGAGTTTCTCTGCAAGGACAAACTGCATCGACTGGGTGTGTGAGAAAGAGAGTTGATAGCCAAAAATGGAGGGGCAAGATGCTTGGAGTTGCAGCTGTTTCGAAATGGGGGGAAAGCTAATTAACGTCTGTGGAGATAAGTGTTTGTGAATTCCCTAGTGTTGTGGGGAGAGGGGAGGGAGCCCTGGCTTCCGGGATCCTCTAACGGAGCAAATTCCAAATTATTTTGTTCCAGCGGTGCCTGTTGCATCTAACCCTCCTACCCCCCCTTTCTTTTCCTTTCCCAGGGGGTTCATCACTAATCTTCAAGTAGGAAGTTATTCATCTTTATTGCTAGCTGGTCCCTCCGTGGTGGTCGGTGGTTAACAATCTTTTCATTGCTTCTGTGTTTAGCTGTTCTTTGACATGATAGACATCAGCTGCACTCCGGCGAGCTCACTATTTGTGCAACTTAATTGCTTGCTTCCTTTAATATGGCCTGGATTCCCAACCACCCTCCCTCCCTTTTCCGAGCAAGGCTGTTGGAAGGTGGAGGGGGAAAGCTTCAGGACAGAGCTCTCCCCCGCTAATTAACCTTCCTCCCAAACGCATTAGTGGGACAGGTCAAATAACTGGGGAGTGTTAAGTGTGCCATTAGGACGCTGCTTCTCCACTGGGAACGGGAGATGGAGCTTGCAGGCCAGGGACTCTGTGGAAAACCCATGGTCTAGTGGGGAGGAAGTTCAGTCGGCGTTGGGTTCCCAACCCCCTAAGGCCACCAATAAAAAGACCAGCCTTGCAGTGTTTGCCTCTCGTGTGCCTAGATTACTAGCCTAGTAAAGGTTAAGGTACCCCTGACCGTTGGGTCCTGTCGCGGACGACTCTGGGGTTGTGGTGCTCATCTCGCTTTACTTGCCGAGGGAGCCGGCGTTTGTCCGCAGACAGCTTCCAGGTCATGTGGCCGGCATGACTAAACCGCTTCTGGCAAACCAGAGCAGCGCACGGAAACGCCGTTTACCTTCCCGCTGGAGCGGTACCTATTTATCTACTTGCACTTTGTGCTTTCGAACTGCCAGGTTGGCAGGAGCAGGGACTGAGCAACGGGAGCTCACCCCATCGCGGGGATTCGAACCGCCGACCTTCTGATTGGCAAGCCCTAGGCTCTGTGGTTTAACCCACAGTGCCACCTGCGTCCCTTTTACATATTTACTTGTGTTTTTATTTTGTATTTTATTCTGGGAACCACCCTGAGTGCTTATGATCGCCTATTATTAATTGAATTCCCACCAATATCTTCTTCTTTCTTCTTCTTCTTCTTCTTTGGCGATCACTCGTGGCTGAGTAAGATTGTCTTCCATAAACACGGTTTTAACAGTGAGTCCGTAAGTGACTGTGGAGGCCAATTCTGGATCCACACATCCTTCCACAGTGGGGACATTGGTTTCTGGGCAGGAGTTGATCACGGTGTGGATTTGCCAAGCGTGCCTTCCTCTTAGCACATTTCTCCCTTGCGTCCTGAGTTCGAGTGTCTTCAAAGCCCATGACACCTTTGGTCAAGGCTGTTCTCCAACTGGAGCGCTCGCAGGCCAGTATTTCCCAATTGTCAGTGTTTATACTACATTTTTTTTAGATTTGCCTTGAGACAGTCTTTAAACCTCTTTTGTTGACCACCAGCATTACGGTTCCATTTTTAAGTTCTGAATAGAGTAGTAGCTTTGGAAGATGATAATTAGGCATCTGCACAACATGACCAGTCCAACGAAGTTGATGTTGAAGAATCATTGCTTCAACACTGGTGATCTTTGCTTCTTCCAGTACACTGACATTAGTTTGCCTGTCTTCTCAAGTGATGTGTAAAAGTTTTTGGAGACACCATTGATGGAATCTTTCGAGGAGTTGGAGGTGGCGTTTAAAAGTGGTCCATGTTTCACAAGCATACAGTAAGGTTGGTAGTACAATAGCTTTGTAAACTTTTGGTTTTCCTGCGAATGTACCCATCCTCAAACACTCTGCACTTTAATCAGGTGAAAGACCTGTTTGCAGACCTCAGGCGATGCTGGATTTCAGAATTTATATACCATCCTATACCCAGCGGTCTTAGAGCTCATTTTCACTTGGCCCGTACTGTATTTTGATCATTTTGTGTTCCGATTAATCCTCCTTGGTCCGGCCGCTTTTCTCCTTGTTCTGCTGCTGTGCCTTGCAAAAACCCGATATTTCCCGCTGAACTCCAGCTCAGGTAAGGAAAATATCTCTTCGGATTTCACATGCACCTGATAAGATCCAATTCAGCAGGTACGATTGGATTTTCACAAGGCACAGAACAACGAGAGAAGCTCTTGGATCCAGGTGAATTAATCAGAAATTGAGATTGGGGGAAGGGAGGGGGACTGAGATGAACTGGAACAGATCTGACCATCCTTACTTTGGAGTAAACATCTATAGGATTGCACATGTAGGTCTTGCCCTGTGAGTTGCCTGCATGGTTGATCACAGGACAGAATCTGTTTTGAGCACTTTTACTTGGTATTAGCAGAACAGGATAGCTGATGCTTTTCCCACAATGCCAGGAAATTCAGAATTTGGCCTGTGGTGGAATTTTATTCCACAGAATCCTTGCTGCATGAAAAAAGAAGAAGAAGAAGAGTTCAGTGGGGTTTCTTCCCTTGTGGTTAAAAACATTCTTGGAAGGGGGGGGGAGAGGAAGTTTCTCCGCCACCACCAAGGACACGGAGGAGGGAATGTTTGCTGAAAGGCATGGATTTGATTGTTTGGTTCATTTCTATGTTTTGTTTATTTCCTAAAATGATTAAATAGATCAAGGATTTTTTGTTTTTCTTTTTTAAGAAAAAGAGGCCTGGAGAAACTGCTTTTGTGGCATTTTCACTGCTCGAAATTAAATTGTATTCTTCTGTGTTATTATATCTTCTCTTCCAGACTGCAGATTTCATCAAGTGCTACTGGAAAAAAAGGCTTTCAAAGGAGACCATCATTTTATTTTTCAGATGCAACGATTCCAAGGAAGGATTCTTTTGCCCAGGTTGGACTAGATGACCCTTGTGGTCTCTTCCACATCAACAGTTCTACAATCCTATGATCCAATAAGGAATGTGTTGTTTAGTCGTTTAGTCATGTCTGAGTCTTCATGACCTCCTGGACCAGAGCATGCCAGGCACTCCTGTCTTCCACTGCCTCCCACAGTTTGGTCAAACTCATGCTGGTAGCTTCGAGAACACTGTCCCACCATCTCGTCCTCTCTCTTCTCCTTGTGCCCTCCATCTTTCCCAACATCAGGGTCTTTTCCAGGGAGTCTTCTCTTCTTATGAGGTGGCCCAAAGTCTTGGAGCCTCAGCTTCAGGATCTGTCCTTCCAGTGAGCACTCAGGGCTGATTTCCTTAAGAATGGATAGGTTAGATCTTCTTGCAGTCCATGGGACTCTCAAGAGTCTCCTCCAGCACCATAATTCAAAAGCATCAGTTCTTCGGCGATCAGCCTTCTTTATGGTCCAGCTCTCACTTCCATACATCACTACTGGGAAAACCATGGCTTTAACTATGTACAAAGGTAGAATCATAGAATAGAATCCTAGAGTTGGAAGAGACCACAAGGGCCATCGAGTCCAACCCCCTGCCAAGCAGGAAACACCATCAAAGCACTCCTGACATATGGTTGTCAAGCCTCTGCTTAAAGACCTCCAAAGTAGGAGACTCCACCACACTCCTTGGCAGCAAATTCCACTGTCAAACAGCTCTTACTGTCAGGAAGTTCTTCCTAATGTTTAGGTGGAATCTTCTTTCTTGTAGTTTGGATCCATTGCTCCGTGTCCGCTTCTCTGGAGCAGCAGAAAACAACCTTTCTCCCTCCTCTATGTGACATCCTTTTATATATTTGAACATGGCTATCATATCACCCCTTAACCTCCTCTTCTCCAGGCTAAACATGCCCAGCTCCCTTAGCCGTTCCTCATAAGGCATCGTTTCCAGGCCTTTGACCATTTTGGTTGCCCTCCTCTGGACACCTTCCAGTTTGTCAGTGTCCTTCTTGAACTGTGGTGCCCAGAACTGGACACAGTACTCCAGGTGAGGTCTGACCAGAGCAGAATACAGTGGCACTATTACTTCCCTTGATCTAGATGCTATACTCCTATTGATGCAGCCCAGAATTGCATTGGCTTTTTTAGCTGCCGCGTCACACTGTTGGCTCATGTCAAGTTTGTGGTCAACCAAGACTCCTAGATCCTTTTCACATGTACTGCTCTCAAGCCAGGTGTCACCCCACTTGCATTTGTGCCTCTCATTTTTTTTGCCCAAGTGCAATACTTTACATTTTTCCCTGTTAAAGTTCATCTTGTTTGTTTTGGCCCAGTTCTCTAATCTGTCAAGGTCATTTTGAAGTGTGATCCTGTCCTCTGGGGTGTTAATCCCGTGATCATGACATCAGCTGGGTGAGGGACCTGAACTCATCAGGCCTCTTAAAACGGCAAGAGTGGATTTGCCCCACCAATGCCTGGGTTGTTAAATGTGATGAGCTGAACAGCTATTTCCATCCTGCTTCAGCCTTGCTGGCATTCAGTCAGAGCCGCTCCATCTCATCCCACCTGGTTGTATATATTTGGCACACTTTGTAAAATACACACTTTCCCATGTATTCACTAGTAAAATGTGTGTTTTGTATGCATCGTTTACATTGTGTGTGTGTGTGTGTACACACTCTTTCTGCACCGAAACGGCACTGCAAATCCAGAGAAATGCGTATTTTGACTGGGGGTTTCATTCCAATCTGCAAGGAGCTTTGGGGGTATCAGGTCAGTCTGCTGGGAAAATGATTTCCTCCCCCATCTCTAGCTGTAACCAGATTGTGGGGACAGGGAACATTTTAATTGCAGAGGTGATAGAGTTACCTCTTACTGATGGAGACCAAAATATGACTTTCTGATGCTATGGGGAATTTTCATAAAGAACAGGGTTCACATTTTAAGAGGAATTGGGAAGAAAACAAAATTAGCTTCCCCTAAGAAGGTAAGAGGGATGCGGGTGTCGCTGTGGGTTAAACCACAGAGCTTAGGAATTGCCGATCAGAAGGTCAGTGGTTTGAATCCTTGAGACAGGGTGAGCTCCCGTTGCTCGGTCCCTGCTCCTGTCAACCTAGCAGTTCGAAAGCACACCAGTGCAAGTAGATAAATAGGTGCCGTTCCGGCGGGAAGGTAAGTGGTGTTTCCATGCGCTGCTCTGGTTTGCCAGTAGTGGCTTAGTCATGCTGGCCACATGACCTGGAAGCTCCCTCGGCCAATAAAGTGAGATGAGCGTCGCAACCCCAGAGTACCTATTTATCTACTTGCACTTTGACGTGCTTTCAAACTGCTAGGTTGGCAGGAGCAGGGACCGAGCAATGGGAGCTCACCCCGTCGTGGGGATTTGAACCGCCAACCTTCTGATCGGCAAGTCCTAGGCTTTGTGGTTTAACCCACAGCGCCACCCGCGTCCCTTCTTGCTGCTGTAGTGGCATACATAAATAAAGTCCAACAGATTTGCTTTTCACTTGGCCAGCCAGGCTAGTTTGCAGAAGTCAGCCTAGGGATTCCTTGTCTGGCACAGTTCTGCGGCTTGTACTTTCATCCATATCCCAAATAATCAAAATCCTACTATTTATCAATTTCTAGGGTTATTTGTGGGCTTTGGGGGGGGGGGTGGACCCCGAAAATCTATAACACTTCATATAGAGGAAATGTAGGCAAAAGTTTTCATGCCATGGCAAACCACAGACTACTAAAGTTCAACCTGCTGTCGAAAGTCAGGGAGTAGGACTCAAAATATTGGCAACTCTTTCGGCTCGCCACTCTTAAATTTCAGCAGGTGTTGCTCACCTCGTACACTTTTGAGCCTGCCTCTGCAATATTATGGACTAGAATTATGGACACGACCAGATGTCAAAGAGAACAACAACTACCAGATTTCTAGAAGACATCTGAAGGCAGCCCTGTTGATAATAATAATAATAATAATAATAATAATAATAATAATAATAATAATTTATTATTTATACCCCGCCCATCTGGCTGGGTTTCCCCAGCCACTCTGGGCGGCTTCCAACAAAACACTAAAATACAATAACCTATTAAACATTAAAAGCTTCCCTAAACAGGGCTGCCTTCAGATGTCTTCTAAAAGTTTGGTAGTTGTTTTTCTCTTTGACATCTGGTGGGAGGGCGTTCCACAGGGCGGGTGCCACCACCGAGAAGGCCCTCTGCCTGGTTCCCTGTAACTTGGCTTCTCGCAGCAAGGGAACCGCCAGAAGGCCCTCGGCGCTGGATGTTTTTAATGTTTGATGCATTACTGTATTTTAATATTTTGTTGGAAGCTGCCCAGAGTGGCTGGGGAAGCCCAGCCAGATGAGCGGGGCGTATAAATAAATTATTATTATTATTATTATTATTATTATAAACAGGGCTGCCTTCAGATGTCTTCTAGAAGTCTGGTAGTTATTGTTCTCTTTGACATCTGGTCGTGTCCATAATTCTAGTCCATAATATTGCAGAGACAGGCTCAAAAGTGTACGAGGTGAGCAATAAATAAACAGGAATTGTCCTCCTTGCATTGGCAGGGAAATGTCAGCAGTGTGTGGCGTATTTGAACTGCCGCACTTACTGCTGCTCACTGGAAGGCAGGGAGGCAGTGCAACAGGGAGGTGACTCTGCCAACCTGTTTGCACTGCACTGACCTCCCCGCTGCCTCGCCTCTGCCCCTTTCCCTCCCAGTGAAGAGCAGTGATTCTGCAGTGACTACTGCAATGCGCTCTGTGTGGGGCTACCTTTGAAGGTGACCCAGAAGCTATAACTAATCCAGAATGCGGCAGCCAGACTGGTGACTGGGAGCGGCTGCCGAGACTACATAACACTGATCTTGAAAGACCTACATTGGCTCCCAGTACGTTTCCGAGCACAATTCAAAGTGTTGGTGCTGACCTTGAAAGCCCTAAAGGCCCAGTATACCTGAAGGAGCGTCTCCGTCCCCATTGTTCTGCCCAGACACTGAGGTCCAGCGCCGAGGGCCTTCTGGCAGTTCCCTCATTGTGAGAAGCAAAGCTACAGGGAACCAGGCAGAGGGCCTTCTCGGTAGTGGCGCCCGCCCTGTGGAACGCCCTCCCATCAGATGTCAAAGAGATAAACAACTACCTGACATTCAGAAGGCATCTTAAGGCAGCCCTGTTCAGGGAAGTTTTTAATCTGTGACATCTTAGTGTATTTTTGGTTTTTGTGGAAGCCACCCTGAGCAATTCCGCCCCCTCCCCTCCTCTCTGTTTGAATAAGGCCGTTCTGTGCTAGCAGAGAGCAGCACCCAAAAGTCTGCAGCCACCTTCGCCAAGCTGCTTGGCAGATGGCGGATGGCGTGTGTCGCAGCCCATAATTATCGCTTCCCCTTTTCTAATATAGCAACACACTGCTGGGCTTGTGGTACAGGGTGGGGGGGAGGAAGGCTGGCGAGGTCTAGAAATAGACGGGGTAATTTGTTGCAGTTGTTTGAGGGAAGGAAGAGGTTATTTCGCAGAAGGCAGAGCCCTGGAGGGAGTTTGTTTCTGACTCCACCAACTTCGGCCACCCCCAATGGTGCCCCGTACCCACAAATAGCACCCATTTTTTACTATCTTTTTTCCCCATTTTTTTTTAATTGATTTTCCACGTTAATGACAAATATAACATATAAAACACACACACAAAAAACACATTACGATACTAAAAAGAAAAAGAAACAAAAATATAAAAACACATGACTTGTAAGACCCAATTTAACTATCATTGTTAACTGACTTCCTCAAATCCTGCCTAAGTGAATTTCATTGTTTCACCTTGTAACAGATCTCCAAAATCATCTTTCTAGTAAAATTAACTCCTTTGATTTACTATCTTCTTCTCTTTTCTTAATAGTCTAGATCCATATTTCTTTACAATTCCTTCTCATTCTAATCCTTAGCCCAGTGTTTCCCAACCGGTGTTCCGCGGCACACTAGTGTGCCGTGAGACGTTGGCTGGTGTGCCGTGGGAGGGAGGCGGGCGAGTCGGGCGGTGAGAGGCGGCGGCGACGAGGATCCGCATCGAGCCGGGGGCGGCTCCGCGGTGGTGGTGCCGAGCGGCAGGGCAGCGCGTGCAAAAGGGAGGAGCGCGAGACAGCGGAGGAGGAGGAGGCCGGCATGTCCAGGCAGCAGCAGCAACAACAGCAGCAGCAACTCCCGGCGACGGCTCCTCAAGCCCCGCCTCCGCCCCCTCCTCCGCCCGCTATCGCCGCCACCACCACAACAGCCGCCGCCGCCTCAGTTGCCGCCGTCCCTCAGTCCCTCGCTCTGCTGCCTCCTCCCACCCCCAAAGCTTGGAGGTTCCCCGGCAAGGGGGAGGGAAAAAACTTTCACTTTCGTGCGTCCCTCCCGGCGTGACGCTGCGCGCTGACGTCACGGGGCTGTAATGGTGGTGTGCCGCGAGATTTTTTTCATTAAACAGGTGTGCCGTTGCCCAAAAAAGGTTAGGAAACACTGCCTTAGCCTATTTGATACTTTCAAGTGACTTCTAATTATCTTATGTTACAATATTTAGCTAGATAATCTTTAAATTTCTTCCAGTCTTCTTGATACTCCACTCCTTTCTGATCACAGATTCTTCCAGTCAGGTTGGCCAGTTCCAAAAAGTCCAACATCTTCATCTGCCATTCTTCTATCGTTGGTATTTCTTGCGATTTCCAGTTTTTGGCGAATAAAGGTCTTGCTGCTGTAGTGGCATACAAAAACCATTTTTGATTATCTTTGGGCCTTTCACTCCCTCCCAGAAGACCTAGACATGGCTCCCCTCCAGATGTTACTGGGCTTATCCAAAGTTTCTCTCTCCCTCTCAAATTTAAATGCATATGTATGTACGTACAGTCGTACCTCGGAAGTTGAATGGAATCCATTCCAGAAGTCCGTTCGACTTCCAAAACGTTCGGAAACCAAAGCACGGCTTCTGATTGGCTGCAGATAGTTCCTGCAGCCAATCGGAAGCCAAGGAAACCCTGTCGGATGATCGGGTTCGAAAGAATGTTCGCAAACCGGAACACTCACTTCCGGGTTTGCGGCATTTGGGAGCCAAAACGTCTGAGTACCAGGGCGTTCGGGATCCAAGGTACAACTGTATATGTATACAGTGGACTCTCAGGTTGTGAACGTGATCCATGCAGGATGCAGATTCGCAACCCGCAGCATTCGCAACCTGCAGTGGCACATTGCTGATTGCGATTCGGTGCTTCTGCGCATGCACAAAGCGTGATTTAGCGCCAGTGGCGTAGCGTGGGGGTGCAGGGGGGCCGGCCGCATCGGGCGCAACATCTGGGGAGGGGCGCTCGCACTCGCAGCTCTCTGCCCCTACCTGGCTCTCTCACTCTCTCTCACTGCAGTGCTGGCTGTGCGAATCCGATCCGAGCCGCTGGGTCGCCGCCCACTGTGGAGGGGGTGGGTGCCAGGCGTGCGGTGCGGAGAGAGAGCGAGGGACTATCTGGGGGAGGGACAGTGCAGCGGCCGCCCAGCGCAGCGCTGAGCGCAGGAGAGAACCACACCAGAACAGACCAGGCAGCAGCAAGAAGAAGCTGGCAGCGGCGGCAGGTTAGGGGTTAGGGGGCACATATTACTTGCCTTGCCCCGGGTTAGGGGGTGCAAATTACTTGCCTTGCCCCGGGTGCTGACAACCCACGCTACGCCGCTGTTTAGCGCTTCTGCGCATGCGTGACCGCCGAAACCCGGAAGTAACCCTTTCCGGTACTTCCAGGTTTTGACATGTCTGTAACCTTAAGAAATGCAACCTGAAGTGTCTGTAACCCGAGGTATGAGTGTGTGTGTGTGTGTGTGTGTGTGTGTGTGTGTGTGTAAATATATTCAACAGGTCTTCTGTCTTTTCAGCGCCTACTGATGATCTTCCTCTTCCAACGAGCTTTTTACGTTGAACTCCTTCCGGGTCTGCGTTTGTGTGTTTGCTGCCCTGGGCTGCTTTGAGGTAGGATATAAACTGAACAAATGAATTAGGCACTTGTGTGTAACATGAACAGTTACTCAACTCGCCTGCGCACCATACAGTGGTGCCTCGCAAGACGAAAAGAATCCGTTCTGTGAGTCTCTTCGTCTAGTGGTTTTTTCGTCTACCGAAGCAAGCCCATTGACGGATTAGCGGATTAGCGCTATTAGCGGCTTTTAGCGGCTTATCGGCTTAGCAGATAAGCGGATAAGCGGCTTAGCGGCTTAGAAAAAGGGGGGGAAGGGGAAAAAACCCGCAGGAACTCGCAAGGCATTGTCGTCTTGCGAAGCAAGCCCATAGGAGATTCGTTTTGCGAAGCACCTCCAAAACGGAAAACTCTTTCGTCTAGCAAGTTTTCCGTCTTGCAAGGCATTCGTCTTGCGGGGCACCACTGTACATTAAAGTACATTCCCCCACCTCCTCCCCAGAAAACAAACCAGAATCATAGTTTGTTAAGTGTGCTGAGAATTGTAGCCCTGTGGACCGTAGAATTGTAGAGAAGGATGAACTACAGTTCCCAGGAATATTTGGAGGAAGGCCTTCACAGTGTGTGTGCAGAGCCTATTTATTTAATCCTCAAAATGCCTTTCTATCTTCTCTTCCACAGAGAACAGAAGTTAGCAGAGTGTTTTGGTGAGTCATGTGATGTTCAGGACGCAAGGAGTGCCCTGCTAAGTCAGGCCAACCCTCTACCTGATCCCCACCCCCCAGCGGCCAGCCATGGGCCTCTGGGGGACCTGGCAAGCAGGCAGAATGGAGATAGCCACCCACTCCGGTAATCAGAGGTATTCAGAAGTCCTAGCTGTGCCCTGTATCTGAATTGGTGTATTGACAGCAAGCCCGTCTATCAGTGACAGATTAAATAGCAGGCTGTGCTTCTATCATGATGAAGTAGTTACTGGAGGGAGAAAAGCTCTCATTGTGTCTACACTGATGGAGGCCTACACAACACTGCGCCTGTTGATTAAAGGAGCTGGCCGGGGGACAGCCGGGTTTCTGCTAACCATCCACGCCCAGTTGCCAACATCCCTGGGCGGGGAGGGGGACACCAACCCCTCTCATCAGAGCTGGGGAAACAAGGTGGTCATGCAAACCTGTGTCCATTATCCCAAACCTTATCTGCTCTGGGGATTGTTCCCCAAGACAAGGAGGAAATTCTTTTGCACAGGCAGTGCAACTCTTCCTCAAAGGCCCCTTATAGGGATTCTGGGATTTTACCAAGCAGTGCTTTTACGTTCTCTTTGCTGTCGCAAAGACTGGTAACTCGGTGTGGTTGTTTTTTTTTAAAGGGAAATGATCAGCCTGAAGGATTTTGCTCACTGCAAATTGCACACTTTTCCTGCATGCAAGCCTATCCCACACACTTGCCATTAAGTGCCACTGGCACGAGTGTTTTGTATTGTAGTAGATGCAAGTGGTGCTGTGAGTTAAACCACAGAGCCTAGGGCTTGTCGATCAGAAGGTCGGCGGTTCGAATCCCCGCGACGGGGTGAGCTGCCATTGCTCGGTCCCTGCCCCTGCCACCCTAGCAGTTCGAAAGCATGTCAACGTGCAAGTAAATAAATAGGAACCGCTCCGGCGGGAAGGTAAACGGCGTTTCCGTGCACTGCTCTGGTTCGCCAGAAGCAGCTTAGTCATGCTGGCCACATGACCCGGAAGCTGTACGCCGGATCCCTCGGCCAATGAAGCGAGATGAGCGCCGCAACCCCAGAGTCGGTCACAACTGGAGCTAATGGTCAGGGGTCCCTTTACCTTTACCTTTAGTGGCAAATTCAGAAGCATGTGGTCTGTTTATGATAGTCACAGCCATGCCCCTTCTAATATTATACAACTTTCTAAGATTATACAAGAATATAATAAGAATAATAGATGAATTGCAAGGATCAGTGCAGATCTCTGTGTGTTGCCTTTCAGCTAGATCGACTATTTTCTGTGCACGCAGATGAGCAAGTGATTTGGAGCACTCCAGTCTCGTCTTTTGGAATGACTCAAGTTGCGTTTTCTTTTCTTTTCAAGTTCCATTGTACATAACAGAATTTCATAGAATTGTAGAGTTCGAAGGGGCGCCAAGGGTCATCTAGTCCAACCCGCTACAATGCACGTATCTCAGCTAAAGCATCCACGACAGATGGCCATCCAATTCACGCACCGTTCTGCATAAAAGGATGCACGTCACATTTTCAGCTGAGCGAAATGCTTAGCATTGGAGCACGCAGAACAATTCCTCCTCGGTGTTCTTCCAGAGGGACCCTAGGAGCTAATCCTCAGTGGTTTCGAAAAGGTCCAGAAAAAAGGCAAAAGGGGGGTGGAGTGACTCTCCTTGTTAGGATATTGATGTTCCGTCCTACCTTAAGGGGAACAGATATATGGATTGTTGTATGTCGCATGTCTGTTTACATTACATACAAACTTCCGTTTGTGTATAGCTTTTGCTTAGTGCTTCTTGCTCTTAGACATGAAGGAGAGCAGACATGTTTTCTTTGTCTTGATCTATACTGAAGAAACTGCTTGTAAATATGCTTTACATGGGGCTACCTTCAAAGGTGACCCGGAAACTTGGTTGACCACAAACTTGACATGAGCCAACAGTGTGACGCGGCAGCTAAAAAAGCCAATGCAGTTCTGGGCTGCATCAATAGGAGTATAGCATCTAGATCAAGGGAAGTAATAGTGCCACTGTATTCTGCTCTGGTCAGACCTCACCTGGAGTCCTGTGTCCAGTTCTGGGCACCACAGTTCAAGAAGGACACTGACAAACTGGAACGTGTCCAGAGGAGGGCAACCAAAATGGTCAAAGGCCTGG
The DNA here is from genome assembly GCF_965113315.1 of Podarcis vaucheri. Taxonomy (NCBI): domain Eukaryota; kingdom Metazoa; phylum Chordata; class Lepidosauria; order Squamata; family Lacertidae; genus Podarcis; species Podarcis vaucheri. Next base: position 5,566,267 of record NC_138759.1, read on the forward strand.
AAACGATGCCTTATGAGGAACGGCTAAGGGAGCTGGGCATCTTTAGCCTGGAGAAGAGGAGGTTAAGGGGTGATATGATAGCCATGTTCAAATATATAAAAGGATGTCACATAGAGGAGGGAGAAAGGTTGTTTTCTGCTGCTCCAGAGAAGCGGACACGGAGCAATGGATCCAAACTACAAGAAAGAAGATTCCACCTAAACATTAGGAAGAACTTCCTGACAGTAAGAGCTGTTGGACAGTGGAATTTGCTGCCAAGGAGTGTGGTGGAGTCGCCTACTTTGGAGGTCTTTAAGCAGAGGCTTGACAACCATATGTCAGGAGTGCTCTGATGGTGTTTCCTGCTTGGCAGGGGGTTGGACTCGATGGCCCTTGGGGTCTCTTCCAACTCTATAGTTATATGATTCTATGATTCTATGATTCTATGAACTACAACTAATCCAGAATGCGGCAACCAGACTGGTGACTGGGAGCGGCCTCCGAGACCATATAACACCGATCTTGAAAGATCTACATTGGCTCCCAGTACGTTTCCAAGCACAATTCAAAGTGTTGGTGCTGACCTTTAAAGCCCTAAATGGCCTCTGTCTAGTATATCTGAAAGAGCGTCTCCACCCCCATCGTTCTACCCGGACACTGAGGTCCAGCACTGAGGGCCTTCTGGCGGTTCCCTCACTGCGAGAAGCCAAGTTACAGGGAACCAGGCACAGGGCCTTCTTGGTAGTGGCTCCTGCCCTGTGGAACGTCCTCCCTTTAGATGTCAAGGAGATAAAGAACTATCTCACCTTTAGAATACATGTGAAGGCAGCCCTGTATATGGAGGCTTTTTAATGTGTAATATTTTATTTCAGCCCCCCCAATAATCTCGGGCGCCGCCGCCGTCCCCTGCCTCCTCCCCACCTGCTCCCTCGCCAGCCAGCCAGCCGCGCGCCCTAGCCGGAGAGCCCCGGCCGTCCCCCGCGAGATTAGGGAATCCCCGGGGGCGGGGGCTCCTGCCTCTAGCCCCAGGTTTCCCGCATATCAGCTGTTCCGGAGCTGATAAATAGGCAGCAGCACGCTCTCCCCTATTCGCTCACGAGGGGGCGGCGCCACGTTATTTGCATATTCATGAGCTTATTTGCATATTCATGAGCTTATTTGCATTTCACGAGCTTTCCCGGGCCCCCCCAATATTTTTTATAAGTCCGCGTCCCTGAGTGGCACCCACCCTGTGGAACGCCCTCCCACCAGATGTCAAAGAGAACAACAACTACCAGACTTTTAGAAGACATCTGAATGTTTCTGAATGCCCGTTGCTGTGCATGCCACCTCAAATTGTGGGGCACTTTGCTAGCGAAAAGCAAAACGGGTTTCTGAGCAGGGATGGGGAGGCAAGGCTTCTCTGCAAATGAAAGCCAGTCGTTGTCGTCCCCCACCCTTAGGAAGTGGGAACGGGAGGATGGAAGCACTTCTAGATAAAAGCGCATGATGTAATTACACTGCTTCAGATAGAGGCAGAAGTATGACTTCCGAACCGATAAAGACAGGCTTGTTTTCTTTTGCTCTCAATCCCATCTGCCTGTCCCTCTTCAGCCTTCCTGGGAGAACAGCGTGTTGACAGCCACTTGAGAGCTTCAGGCCTCAGAGCCAGGCAGCAGAAACTCTGGCACATAAATGAAGCAAGGGGAACCATCTGCAGGGATGTCCTCCTGCCCCAAACCCTCTTGAGATGGATGGTAACTCCACAAGGGCAACTGAAGCAAGAGGGACGTGACCGAGTGTGGTGGAGTCTCCTTCTTTGGAGGTCTTTAAGCAGAGGCTTGACAACCATATGTCAGGAGTGCTCTGATGGTGTTTCCTGCTTGGCAGGGGGTTGGACTCGATGGCGCTTGTGGTCTCTTCCAACTCTCTGATTCTCTGATTCTCTGATTCTCTGATTCTATGATGGAGAAGGTAAAAGGAGAGAGGCATTTCTCCTCTCTCCTTCATGATATTAGAAGCTAATAGGGTGATCCAGCTGAAGGGTTGGCAATTCAGGGCAGCAGAAGGAAATATTTCACCCGGCAGCTCATGGATAGGCTGTGGCGTTTTCTATCATAAGATGTGTTGATGCCACCAACTTAGGCAGCTTTCAAAACCAATTGGAGGAATTCATGGAGGTTGGGTCATTAGGAGAGCACAAAATATGGTCTGAAGCTTAAGATCAAAAAAAGGAAGATCATGGCCACTGGTCCCATCACCTCCTGGCAAATAGAAGGGGAAGAAATGGAGGCAGTGAGAGATTTTACTTTCTTGGGCTCCATGATCACTGGAGATGGTGACAGCAATCACGAAATTAAAAGACGCCTGCTTCTTGGGAGAAAAGCAATGGCAAACCTAGACAGCATCTTAAAAAGCAGAGACATCACCTGGCCAACAAAGGTCCATATAGTTAAAGCTATGGTTTTCCCAGTAGTGATGTATGGAAGTGAGAGCTGGACCATAAAGAAGGCTGATCGCCAAAGAATTAATGCTTTTAAATTCTGGTGCTGGAGGAGACTCTTGAGAGTCCCATAGACTGCAAGAAGATCCAACCTCTCAATTCTTAAGGAAATCAGCCCTGAGTGCTCACTGGAAGGACAGATCCTGAAGCTGAGACTCCAATACTTTGGCCACCTCATGAGAAGAGAAGACTCCCTGGAAAAGACCCTGATGATGGGAAAGATGGAGGGCACAAGGAGAAGGGGACGACAGAGGACGAGATGGTGGGACAGTGTTCTCAAAGCTACCAGCATGAGCTTGACCAAACTGCGGGAAGCAGTGGAAGACAGGAGGGCCTGGCGTGCTCTGGTCCAGGGGGTCACGAAGAGTCGGACACGACTAGACGACTAAACAACAACAACAATATTCTACCTCCATTGTTGGAGGCAGTATGCCTTTAAACAACTGGGAATCACAAGCAGGAGCGTACCAGTTGTGTTTCGGTCCTACGGTGGTGCCTCGCAAGACGAAATTAATCCGTTCCGCGAGTCTCTTCGTCTTGCAGTTTTTTCGTCTTGCGAAGCACGGCTATTAGCGGCTTAGCGGCTTAGCGGCTATTAACGGCTTAGCGGCTTTAAGAAAAAGGAAACAAACTCGCAAGAACTCGCAAGACGTTTCGTCTTGCGAAGCAAGCCCATAGGGAAATTCGTCTTGCGGAACGACTCAAAAAACGGAAAACCCTTTCGTCTAGCAAGTTTTTCGTCTTGCGAGGCATTCGTCTTGCGGGGCACCACTGTACTTGCTGGCTCCTCAGAGGCATGAGAAGTTCAGAGGAGCCTTCTTGGTCAGGCCAATGGTTTGTCTGTCCTTGCAGTGACCAATGAAATGCACACAAGTAGGATTTGAGCTCAAGAACACTCCCTGCTCCCACAGTTTCCAACGACTGGAATTCAGAAGCGCACCCTCCCCAACATTTCTCTGATGAATATAGGGGTGTCTTATTCCATAATAATGATAGTAATAATTTTATGCTTTATACCCCACCCATCTGGCTAGGTTGCCCCAGCCACTCTGGGCAGCTTCCAACATATATATAAAAACATAGTAAAACATTAAACATTAAAAAAAAACACCTTCCCTATTCAGGACTGCCTTCAGATGTCTTCTAAAGGTTGCATAGTTACTTATCTCCTTGGCTCAGGGGTCTCATAACTCCATACCCCCCCCCCAACATTTCTCCGATGAAAATAGTGGGGCATTCTGGGATCTAATCAGAAACTGAGACGGCTTCTGTAAATCCAATAGATCCCTGGAAAATAAGGACACCTGGAGAGTCTAGAATTGTAGCCATCAGCGTCATGGAACACCACGGATGAGAACATTCTGGTTAGGGCTCCTTTAGGATGACCTAAAGCTCAGAGACATTGGCTCAGGTGCATTGCTTTGGGATTCTCAAGAGCTGGACACAATGGGCCTTGGGCCTGATACTGGACTCAATGGGCTTTGAGCCTGATCTTGCAGGGCTCTCTTTTTATTGCTTACACTATGTGTAGAAACACGGCTAAAAGGGGGAAATCGAGACGTTGAGATAGGCACTGTCTTGAGCAGCTTGCTTTGGCAAATCACGGCAGGATAAAGCTGCCAGTGGCTACAAGCTCTGATGGCTGTGTATTATTCCTGGTGTCAGAAGTGGTGTGTCTCTGAATAGCAGCCACTGGTGGAGGAACGGGGGTGCGGAGGGAGCGGACCGACCCCGACACCACTATTCCGGTAGGGTGCCATCATGGCACACACACACCCCCAGACACGTGCCACGCACACACACACCCGCGCCCTGGGCACCATGCTCCCACAGGCAGCACATCATGCCCCCAGAACACGCCCTATGCCCCTGCGGGAGGCGCGTCACGCCCCCGGGAAGCATGCCACCCCTCCGTGGGCAGCGTGCCACACCCACGGGATGCGTGTCACGCCCCTGGGGGCACCAGCCACGCCCCCACCTGCTCTCCGACCCCGGAAGTGGAGCATGCAGCTTCACCACTGATAGCAGCCAGTGGGAATTGCAGGTGGGGACAGTACTGTTGGGCTCAGCTCCTGCTTTCTGTGTTCTCCCGGGCATCTGGTTAGCCACTGTGAGAACAGGATGCTGGAGTAGATGGGACATTGGGCCGATCCAGCAGCCAAGGTCTGCTAGGTTTGCCATGTTAGATTTCTGTTATGCCACTGTGCAGTTTTTGGAGTCACAAGACTCTGTTGACATTCCAGACTGTTTGAAGTCTCACGGGAGACAGATGTTGATGTTACTGGTTTCCTGTTTCTTTATTCCTGTTGTTCACTGACTCTCACAGAGAGCAGATGCATATTCTTTTCTGTCCTGCGTAGTTAGAAATAAACGTAGCAATGTAGTACATGTTTCTCGGCTCCTCCTGCTGTTTGGATACTCTGCATAATAGGGAAACATGCCTGAAGCCTCGTCAAAGACTTAGGTCGTTAATTACCGCCGGAGGAGGAGAGCCTGATGGATTCTGAAGATACGACGTGGAAGAGAGCTATTTCAGCTCGGTCGTACAGAGCCTCCGACATGCCATATGTCAGGAAAAATTCCCGACATGTCCTGGTTTTGGGGTGTTAAAAATGGCACCAGGGGGAATTTTGCTGAATCAACAAAATGTCCGGGGAAACCCGGATGTGCAGTAACGCGATGGAAAAAGCAGCGGAAACAGCTCAAAAATATTAAAATCCCAATTTTTGAGGTTAGGTTTAACCACAAAAGCTCAATAATTTGTGTTTGTTCCCGCCCCCCAAAAGCTTGACAATTTTGCGGGTGTCAGTAATCTTTTACTTTTTGAAATGTGGCAACCCTAGGCTCCGCTTATGTTCTTAACTCACCTGCAATAATAAAACTGGCACCCATATAACCCCTCCATTATGCCCTCGGGTTTATGCACGATCCACTTTGTTCCCTTGAGCAATGGCCCTCCATTTCCCCCTCCAGAGACTTTCTCTCATTGTTACGGCACGAAAGAAAAGGGAAAAAAGCCCCACAGGAAGGCAGAAATAAATGAAATAAAATAACTCAGCGGCCTTGAGAACAAAGGCCTGAATTGATTCACAAGAATTCATTTTGAGGAACCGGAGGCAATTTATTAGATGCATGTAGCAATTATGGTTAAGCCTCCATTTCAGAGATGTCATTACTGTTACTAATAAAAAGGAACAATAAAAAGAGAGAGGGAGGGGAGGCGAATGTGCTCCTCCATGGCACTTTGCACACAGGGGCCCCAATCCAGATCTTCTGGCGCAATCCTGCAAGCTCCCTGCATGGATATCTCTGGTCATCTTGGTTAATTCAGGTGGAGCTCAGACTTTGCCAAACACAGTGCGCTCCAGATACTCTGGGCTACATCTCCTGACAGAATTCTGCTCGGGGATGATGGGAGATGTAGGCCAAAAAGTCTGGAGAGCACAAGCTGGTAAGGTAAAAGGTAAAGGTAAAGGACCCCTGGACGATTGAGTCCAGTCAAAGGTGACTATGGGGTTGTGGCACTCATCTCGCTTTCAGGCCAAGGGAGCCGGCGTTTGTCCACAGACAGCTTTCCGGGTCATGTGGCCAGCAGGACTAAACCGTTTCTGGCGCAACGGGACACCGTGACGGAAACCGGAGCGCACGGAAACGCCGTTTACCTTCCCGCCGCAGCGGTGCCTATTTATCTACTTGCACTGGTGTGTTTTCGAACTGCTAGGTTGGCAGGAGCTGGGACAGAGAAACGGGAGCTCACCCCGTCGCAGGGATTCAAACCGCCGACCTTCCGATCAGCAAGCCCAAGAGGCTCAGTGGTTTAGACCACAGCTCCACCCATGTCCCTTTACCAGCTTGGTATAGGGTGAAAAGAGCAATGGATGTACACAGTCCCTCCTTTTATGAATGGGCAAGTTTGCCCTTTTCGGGTTAATCTCGCTTGCTCACCTACCTAGTCCGAAGTCCAGTTCTTCACATTCCTGCATCAGTTTGGGATTTTTAAAATAATAATACAAAGGCCTTGCCAGTGCTTGTCTTTGAGAAAAAACTGTGCTGGTACTGCTTCACCAAAAAAACCTCCAAGCAGAGTATATATATATATATGGCTTTCACACACATCTTCCCCTATTATAAACACATTTTCATTCACACAATTGGTGAGTTGGAGAACTGCATTGCAACATTTGAAGAAGTCAGAAGGGAGAAGGGAGAAGATTATTATTATTATTATTATTATTATTATTATTATTATTATTATGAATGCAAACAGCATTGTAGACAATACTGAGCTAGATTGGCCAATGGTTTGACTCTAAAGTCCCATTTTTTTTTCTTGGGTGCTTGTTTGTGTGTGCGTGTGAAGGGGAATTGTCGCTGCCTCCTGAGGCTTGAGCAGGAGAGACCCAGCTGGGGAGATAGCGGGGATAAAAGAAACCCAGGGCCATTAAAAAGAGAAGGAAGACGTCAGCCCCCAAGCCCTCCTTCCCTGGTATTTCTAATTGGGCCGCCTTCCGAGCATCCTTCCTTTCCCCCAGCACCCCTTTCGCCCAGATGTGTTTGTGGGGAGCTGTCAGCTAAAGCCTTGCAGGTGGCAGGAGGGCTATCTCCCCCACTTACTGCGGGGATGACTCGGCGACCAAGTATTTGATAATAGGAAATGACTAATGATGTGGTAGAAATTATGAACCGGGGATTAATAAAACTTGAAAAGGAACCGTCTCGGCCGTTTGATCCTCGGCAGAGGAAGTGCGTCTGTACATTAGCCTTTTCCCTCAGGTGGTATTCTTATTAGTCTCATCCGACTTGGGAAGGAGGGCGGGGGGGAGGGGTTCGGAAGTTTGGAATCTTAGGTTTAAAAGCGAAGACAAAGGACAGTCACAAAGAAGGCACCAATCCGGCGTTGCTTGCTCACCAGCGTTGCCCTCTTCAGATCTAGTGGCAATGTCTGTTAGGAAATTGGTGTCTGTATTTTCCAGGGACATCCCTGATTTGGAGGAGCCGTCCCGGTTTCTGATTTGAGCCAGAATGTCCCACTTTTCCTTGTTGTTGTTTAGTCGTGTCCGACTCTTCGTGACACCCTGGACCAGAGCACGCCAGGCACTCCTGTCTTCCACTGCCTCCCGCAGTTTGGTCAAACTCATGCTGGTAGCTTCAAGAACACTGTCCAACCACCTCGTCCTCTGTTGTCCCCTTCTCCTTGTGCCCTCCATCTTTCCCAATATCAGGGTCTTTTCCAGGGAGTCTTCTCTTCTCATGTGGTGGCCAAAGTACTGGAGCCTCAGCTTCAGGGTCTGTCCTTATAGTGAGCACTCAGGGCTCATTTCCTTAAGAATGGATAGGTTTGATCTTCTTGCAGTCCATGGGACTCTCAAGAGTCTCCTCCAGCACCAGAATTCAAAAGCATCCATTCTTTGGCGATCAGCCTTCTTTATGGTCCAGCTCTCACTTCCATACATCACGACTGGGAAAACCATAGCTTTAACTATACAGACCTTTGTAGGCAAGGTGATGTCTCTGCTCCCCCCCCCCCTTAGGATGTCCCTATTTTCAGTGGAGAAATGTTGGAGGGTATGGAGTTATTTGACCCCTGAGCCATCTGAAGGCAATCCTGTATAGGGAAGTTTCTTTTTAAAAATATGTTTAATGTTTTATTATGTTTTTATTTACGTTGGAAGCTGCCCGGAGTAGCTGGGGCAATCCAGTAAGATGGGTGGGATATAAATAGTAAAATTGTCATTATGGAATGGGACATCCCTATTTTCATCAGAGAAATGTTGGAGGTTATGTCATTGCTTACGGGTTTTGGAGGCTCTCCCTTCTCCTTCTGCAGTGAGTCGGTTTTCCCACTGCAGCAAGTCCAGGGAGAGCCAATGGCCTCTTTGCTGGGCTGAGGAACTCAGGCCAATACCTGGCCATGCCTGAGCCTTGGCGTCAATCAAAGCAAGGTGTCTGGATCGAGCAAGAGGCAAATCACAGTCACCATTCTAAGGGCACGTTTCCTTGGGGGTAAGTTCTGTTCAATTCAGAATAAAGTTTCTTTGCACTGCAGGTAAAAGGTAAAGGACCTCTGGATGGTTGTGTCCAGTCAAAGGTGACCATGGGGTTGCGGCGCTCATCTTGCTTTCAGGCTGAGGGAGCCTGCCTTTGCCCACAGACAGCTTTCCGGCTCATGTGGCCGGCAGGACTAAACCGCTTCTGGTGCAACGGCTGTGGCGAAGCTCCATGCTTCGCTACCGGGGTGGATAGCAGATGGGGGCATGGCTGGCGCCCCCCCCCAGGGGAAGTGGCGCGCATCCAGGGGATGTGGTACACTGCCCGTGCTGCCTGCAGGGGCATGGCATGCGTTCACAGGGCGTGACACGCCTCCTGGCACGCAGGGGGTGTGCGGCGTGTGTCGGGGGCACCGCGATGGCACCCTACTGGAATAGTGGTGCCGGGGGCGGTCCGCTCCCTCCGCACCCCCATTCCTCCGCCAGTGCGCAACGGAAAACTGTGAAGGAAACCAGAGCACACAGAAATGCCATTTACCTTCCCGCTGCAGTGGTACCTATTTATCTACTTGCACTGGCATGCTTCCGAACTGCTAGGTTGGCAGGAGCTGGGACAGAGCAACAGGAGCTCACCCCGTCGCAGGAATTTGAACTGCCAGTCTTCCAATTGGGAAGCCCAAGAGGCTCAGTGGTTTAGACCACAGTGCCACCCACGCTTCTTTGTGTCTTTGAATTGCACTGGATCAGTGGCATAGCGTGGGTTGCCAGCCACCGACACCATCGGAGTGTGCCCCCACCGGAACCAAGTGGGGCCGTGCTGTGCCATCTGCCTGCCTGTGGGGGGGGGGAGTCTGGCCGGCCGATGCAGCCCCTGTGGGCAAATACCCCCAACGTCCACAGAAAGGAGCGCCAGGCCAGGCTATGCTGGGATTGCCCCTCGCCTGCTTTCCTCCATCCGTGCCCGCTCACTGTGGGCCTGAACTGCTCTGCCACCTTTGCCAGGGCAGGGTGGGGAGCCCTATGAAAGCTGGCACCTATGTGGGGGACCTGGTTGTGCCCCCAAGAATTTTGTGCCCTGGGCCACGGTCCCTCTGCCTGCCCCCACGCTATGAAACTGCACTGCATTAAAATTCACGTCTCTCCAAATAGTCCACAAAGGTGACTTACAGACAAACAGATTAAGTCAACTGACAATTATAATAGGATCACAGCTTACGGACCGTGAGATATCAACCAGGAAACCAGCAGCATTGCTTTGTGGACAGAATAGTGGGAGAGAAATCGTAGAAGAAAATCAGATAAGGAGGACATTCAGAGCTTTGGGGAAAAGTCTTGCTGAAGCCTGAAGCCCTTTTAAGTTTAAGAGATCCTGTTGTTGTTGTTGTTTAGTCATTTAGTCATGTCCGCCTCTTCGTGACCCCCTGGACCAGAGCAGGCCAGGCACTCCTGTCTTTCACTGCCTCCTGCAGTTTGGTCAAACTCATGCTGGTAGCTTTGAGAACACTGTCCCACCATCTCTTCCTCTGTTGTCCCCTTCTCCTTGTGCCCTCCATCTTTCCCAACATCAGGGTCTTTTCCAGGGAGTCGTCTCTTCTCATGAGGTGGCCAAAGTACTGGAGCCTCAGCTTCAGGATCTGTCCTTCCAGTGAGCACTCAGGGCTGATTTCCTTAAGAATGGAGAGGTTTGATCTCCTCACAGTCCATGGGACTCTCAAGAGTCTCCTCCAGCACCAGAATTCAAAAGCATCAATTCTTTGGCTCCACTATGACCTGTCCATCGGGTGCCCTGCTTGGCATAGTTCATAGCTTCTCTGAGTTATTCAAGCCCCTTCGCCATGGCAAGGCAGTGATCCATGAAGGGGTAAGAGATCCTAGAGCTTTTTAAAATGTGTGTGTGTGTGTGTTATTCTAACAGAAAGGACAACAGAAATAGAAATAATAAAAACTTGCAAATCTTGCAAATGGCAAACTAACAATCTTTCTAAAACATAATCATGTTGTGCTTTCTCCCATATTTAGAGCACCCCTAATAATAAGAGGCTTGTTTAGTTTGTGCATAAATCTGACAAGGAAGACCGTTATGAGACAATATCCTATTTGTGTCCATAGTAAACATACGACGTGCCTCTTCATAAGAACGTCCGAATCATTTAATTCCCAGATCTCGTCTCTTTTAACTAGACAGGTGTAAAACTCCCCAGCAGAGCCCTAGAGCATTTGGGTCCACATTTATGCCCAGACGCCACTAATATTTCAGACACCAGTTAGGCTAGGTACCCAGTCGACAGGGAGGAGGTTAGCCCACCTCTTCAAATAACACCATCAATCTTTCCTTCTCCGTCACAGAAATGTGATAAAATATAGACTACCAGAGATTTACGACCTGCGGGTCCCTCTGCTTTCCCGAGAAGGCTACCGGGTCCCCTTCAGATGACGAGAAACAGAGTTTGGCGTATGGCGGGTGGTGACAAATGTTGGTTCCAAGGATGGAGAGTTGACAAGAATCAGAGGAGTGTGAATATGATTTCATTGCAACCTCCTCCATCCTCCCTCGCACCCGTTATCTCCCCATTACCAATAAATTTATTAAGAGATCCATAACTTACATGCAAATGCCTTGGACTCAATCTGTCATTGGACAGAGTTCGTTGGCGGTGGAAGGGTGACTGAGGAGGCCCCTTGCGCACTGCTGACATCATTGGACGCATTCTTCAAGGTGCCTTTGGTAGCTTTAAATTGGTGGTCTGAAACTCCTGTCTTTTGGGGAGAGCAGGCAGTCTTGCATTACATCTTGGGTGGGGAAAACTCAGGTCCAGGAGTTGAATGAGACCCTCTGAGTCTCTCTATATGGCCCTCAGAACCCTTCCCAGGCCACGCCCATTGGAACTCTCCCCAAGCCACGCCCCTTTTCCCCAGGCCACACCCCTCACATCCCTTCTTCTCCCCAAGCCACGCCCTTTTCCCCAGGCCACACCCCTCACATCCCTTCTTCTCCCCAAGCCATGCCCCTTTTCCCCAGGCCACACCCCTCACATCCCTTCTTCTCCCCAAGCCACGCCCCTTTTCCCCAGGCCACACCCCTCACATCCCTTCTTCTCACCAAGCCACGCCCCCTGTCCCCAGGTCACACCCCTCACCGTCCCTTCTTCTCACCAAGCCACGCCTCTTCTCCCCAGGCCACACCCTTCACCGTCCCTTCTTTCCACCCCAAGTGGCAGACCGTTGACAAGTAGAACGTTCGGAAAATGTTGACAGAGTTCATGAGTTATTGATGCAGTCCGAATGGTGGTGGAAGAATTGCATATTCTGCGTGAAATCGTTACTGAGGTTACTAAGTTGTCCCACCCTCCATATTCTCCCAGTCTGGCCCCATCGGATTTCTTTCTTTTTCCAAAACTGAAATCTGCATTGAAAGGGCGCAGATTTTCCAACATTTCATATGTCCAATCTGCTGTGATGAGGGAACTGAAAGCAGTACGAAAAGAGGACTTCTCCAGAAGTTTCCAACAGTTCTATGAACGTTGTCAACGGTGCATTGTATCAGAGGGGGCCTACTTTGGAGGCCTGTAAGGCATGTATGCTCAAATACTTCTCGCTGTCCAATTTCTGTGACCATTCACCGAACTTTCCGGTCACACCTTGCATTTTAACACTTACTGGATCCAGGGGTTAAAAGTTGTGGTGTCCACAAATGCGTAACAATACATTGCAAAGCCACCTGAGCAACTCCCTCAAATGTCTTGATTTAATCGGGCCATCCCGAATTTACAGAGGCTGCCCCGGCTCTCGGTCTCAATCCGGGATGCTTCGATTTTCCTGGAGGCTGCTCCAGGCGGCCTGGGGCAACCTTTCAGGGACCGCTCTAGACCGCACAGCATCTCCTAATGCAGCAAGGCCTTGGTCAACCTTGCAGAGGCTGCTCTAGACTGGGCAACGTCTTCCGATGCAGGAAGGCCCAGGACCACCTTCCAGAGGCCACTTTAGCCCAGGCTGCATCTGGAAACACAGCGTCTCATGAGTAGGAGGCAGAAAACAAAAAGCGAAGAGAGAGAAGGGAAGGAGGGGGCAAGCAGGTGGGTGAGGAAGGGGTCAGAGGCAGGGAGCGGGCAGGTGATAGAGATGGGGAGTGCTGTGGGGGTTGCCCCAAATTTTTCTCACCAAATGCTGGAGGGTATGGCCATGGGCCTATCAGCCGACACCCTCCTCCCTCCAGAAGGTTCTGGAAGTCAGCTTGGAAGAGGGGTTTGGAGGAGGCTAGATGGTTGCTTTCAGCAGATTTCAACAACTGCGGATTTCTCCAGGTTGCAGGTATTGCTGTGGGATGCAACAGAGGATGCCGGCAAGGAACTTTGAGATTTATCCTGGTCAGAACATGTCCTTGGAACCTTGAAATCTCTTGAATGGTTCGGCCTTCAAGTTGTTTTTCTTCCTTCCTTCTTTCCTTCCTTGGGTAGGCTGGCAGAACTATGGATGTTGTTGTTGTTTAGTCGTTTAGTCGTGTCCGACCCTTCATGATCCCATGGACCAGAGCACGCCAGGCACTCCTGTCTTCCACTGCCTCCCGCAGTTTGGTCAAACTCATGCTGGCAGCTTCGACAACACTGTCCAACCATATTGTCCTCTGTCGTCCCCTTCTCCTTGTGTCCCCCATCTTTTCCAACATCAGGGTCTTTTCCAGGGAGTCTTCTCTTCTCATGAGGTGGCCAAAGTAATGGAGCCTCAGCTTCACAATCTGACCTTCCAGTGAGCACTCGGGGCTGATTTCCTTAAGAATGGATAGGTTTGATCTTCTTGCAGTCCATGGGACTCTCAAGAGTCTCCTCCAGCACCATCAATTCTTCGGCGATCAGCTTTCTTTATGGTCCAGCTCTCACTTCCATACATCACTACTGGGAAAACCATAGCTTTTACTATACAGACCTTTGTTGGCAAGGTGATGTCTCTGCTTTTTAAGATGCTCTCTAGGTTTGTCATTGCTTTTCTCCCAAGAACAACCATGGATAGGAGGTCTTTTATTGAAATCAGGCCGAACCAGACTACTATTGTGAACACTGGTTACGCTATGGTCCTCCAGCTCTTCTTAGCTTATGGTTTAAGGTAAAAGGTCAAGGACCCCTGGGGGGTTAAGTCCAGTCAAAGGCAACTATGGGGTACAGCACTCATCTCGCTTTTCAGGCCAAGGGAGCCAGCATTTGTCCACAGACAGCTTTTTGGGTCATGTGGCCAACATGACTAAACCACTTCTGGTGCAACAGAACACCATGATGGAAACCAGAGCACATGGAAACGCCGTTTGCCTTCCTGCCACAGTGGTACCTATGTATCTACTCACACTGGCATGCTTTTGAACTGCTAGGTTGGCAGGAGCTGGGACTGAGCAACGGGAGCTCACTCCATCGAGGGGATTCAAACCGCCGACCTTCAGATAGGCAAGCCCAAGAGGCTCCATGGTTTAGACCACAGCGCCACCCACTCCCTTAGTTTATGGCAGCTTCTGCTCTCCATTCCAACCCTTCTCCATACACTGCAAATGTTGGGGGATTGTAAATCCCTTCTCCTTGAAACCCAAACAACTAACTTGAATGGAATTGAGGGCAATGCCATTGTCAAGGCTGGAAATAGTGTCCCTTGGTTGGTCAGTCTATCTCTTACTGAAGGCGTCCCTTCCTAGCTTTCAAGATGGTTCATTCTTGAACCACAGCATGGTTCTCACTGGAAATCCTCATAACAGCTGGTAAGGGTCCTGGGCTCTTCGGTTTGGCAGGTCTTGTGTCAAGGTAAGGATGGAGATGAGCCCTTCAAAAGCCCAAGGAGAGAGTCTGGTGAGGTCAAAGTAGCGGTCATGGTGATTAATCTCAGGTTACATCCAGTCACCAATACCTTCATTCTGAGCATTCTTTCCCCGATCTTTTCCCTTTTGAAACACACTCTCCAATTCAACAACCTTGCTAAAGAGTCTCCCACCATCTGCTGCACAAATGTTGGAAGCAGTCACGACCGCATAAGACAGAGCTGCCATTTTTAAGACAAATGTTATCTCAAGAGGTCAAAGGGGACAGATGCACAGGGCAGGAGTAACAGAGTCGGAGGCTGAGCCTAAGGACTTCCCATCTTCAGCTGTTTGCAAGTATAGAAGCCAGCTCCTAAAGTCATTTGCTGGAAGCAAGTCCCGCTGATTTCAACAGAAGAAACTGCAAAGGATCTAGGAGGAACCCTGCAGGATGAGACCAAAGGCCTGAGTAGCCCAGTGAGCTTTTTCTAAGAGCATCCAAGAAGCCCATCAGTGAGTGTTGGTTTTGTGTAATTTGGTTAAAGAATAAAAGGAGAATTCCCTGAATATATAGATCCAGGTTTAGGGCAAGTACTCTTTAGTGAGAGTGCCCCACCAGAGATTTTAAATCACAAACATGAAGGAAAGGAAAGTGTGGAAATATAGTCCGTTAGACCTTTGAAATATTCCCAGTCTAAGCTGCTTCCAGAGTTTTCACTTCTGTTAGCATCGGACGAGACCACACATTTGGGAAGTTAAAAATGGTTTACTTACAAACTTTTCAAAAGTCAAATTCATGTGCTTTTCCATATAGCAGCAAGAAAAGACAGGCAGCACAACGTCGTTTCAAAATGTGGCAAACGTTTCTAAGTTCTTTGATAGAAACACAAAGAAGGCTTGCGAAAGCCATGCGGTCTAAGCTTGGAGCATTCAGCTTAGACATCCTTACTGGTTGGTTCACATGGTGTTGCAGTGGGGAGAAAGAGAGAACAAAGGTTTTGGTAAGCCTTCCTCCCAAGGTGACAGGGTATGACCTAGCTAAGCCTGGCAGGACAGTTTATTCTATGATCTTAACCCCTTCATGCATTAATCAGAGTGAAGCGTGTTGGTTATATGAGGTTGGATTTATCCGACTGTGAGTGGCGGAAGAAGGCAACAGGTCCCTCCTGCTCCTGGTTTTCAGGGTAGAGATGGACATATCTGCTCTCTTGGTTTTTAATTTTTTTCAGCTAGGAATCCAGTTCTCCAACTTGTGACAGAGAGAAGATACTGTGAGCACTTGCCTCACCCAGCCTTTCTCGCCACCCCAGAAGTGTTCTGCCAGCTGACCTCTCTCTTGCCTTTGCACCATGGCTTACCGGCTGGCGACTGAAACTACTCTCTGGCACAGATGGGCAACTGTCCATCAGGAGACAGCTGCAGCTGGCATTTGAGCGGGACTCTGCAGTTCGTGGTTTGATAGGGGCATGGGAAGGAGGGACAAGCAAGACCCCGTGAAATGGGGAGGAGAGATGCTGTGGTGAAACAAAGCAGGGGAGTGGAATAGAGAAGGAAAACTGGGTAGGAGAAGAAGGGGAGAGCAGGAAGCCTTGGGGATGAAATGGAGAAGGGAAAAGGGGGTGTTGGGAGGAGAGGGGAATCGGGAAAACCGGGGAGGTAAAATGGAGGAGGAAAAGTGGTCGGGGGGGGGGGGAGTGAGGAAGCTGGGATGAAATGGAAAAGGACAAATGTTCCAAAAACCTCGACAGCTTAAAATGCAAATAAGCCCCACCCACAGATGCAGAATAAGAGTGCATATAGGCAAAGCTATGGTTTTCCCAGAAGTGATGTATGGAATGAGAGCTGGACCATAAAGAAGGCTGATCGCTGAAGAATTGGTGCTTTTGAATTCTGGTGCTGGAGGAGACTCTTGAGAGTCCCATCAACTGCAAGAAGATCAAACCTCTCCATTCTGAAGGAAATCAGCCCTGAGGGCTCACTGGAAGGACAGATCGTGAGGCTGAGGCTCCAAGACTTTGGCCACCTCATGAGAAGACTCCCTGGAAAAGACCCTGATGTTGGGAAAGATGGAGGGCACAAGGAGAAGGGGACGGCAGAGGACGAGATGGTTGGACAATGTTCTCGAAGCTACGAGCATGAGTTTGACCAAACTGTGGGAGGCAGTGGAAGACAGGAGTGCCTGGCGTGCTCTGGTCCAGGGGGTCACGAAGAGTCGGACATGACTGAACGACTAAACAACAACAACAAATAGGCAATTCTGTGGGTCCTGCCTAATTCCCGCCACTAGGGGGCTGCAATTTCTGAGGCTTTCCCCATTGTCTAAAAATTCTGCACAGCACTTTGGACTGTCTTGCCTTGCCTGCTCGTTTTGCCCAAGTAGTAGCTTTAAGAAATTGGGAAATAAGACAACACTAAATTATGTCATTCTTGTGGTCTTTTGTTGGTCATGTTTCTATTCCTTAATGTGCAGACGTGCATAAATCAACATCTCCTCCTAAGGCTGGCTGTTGTTTTACAAACAGCCATAACTCATCAGAAAGTACGCAATGCAGCTGGTTGCGTCACGAGTGAAGACAGTTTTAGCTCCCTCTGGCTTGGAACATTTTGCGGCCGATATAGGTCTGCAAAATGGAGGAGTTGTGTAAGGACATGCAGAAATAAAACAGCCATGCATTTAAAACAGGGAAGAAAGGGAAAAAACCAAACCAGGCAATACGGTTCACAGCAGCAGCGGTGGCAGACCTTTTACAGACCTAGGGCCATATTACCTTCTGGGCAATTTTCTGAGGGCCACACGCTGGTGACGGGTTGGGCTAGAAGCAATGGTCATTCCTGCCATGGAAGAAGCACCATCAGAATTCATGGACACACATTCTAACCAATAACAACACAAGAAATTAATAAGCAAATACTGAGGGGGCTGAAGACCAGTAACTTTTGGGCTTGTTAATTTCTTATTTTAATTCTAATGGTATTGATATCCTTGGATCCCAGTGTTATGTGGGATTTCATTGTTCTCTGTTAAGAATTGAGCTCATCACATTCCTACATTCTCCGGGGCTACTTAAGAAAGACCTGCGTGCTCTGAGCGAAGGCAGAAGCAAACTCCTGAATTTGGCCTGAGAAGGTTTTGTACCATTTGTTTGCGTTGATATTTTAAATTGTGGACCACCCTGAGATCTACGGATGAAGGGCAGTATAGAAATTTATTATTATTATTATTATGTTGTTGTTGTTTAGTCGTTTAGTCGTGTCTGACTCTTTGTAACCCCATGGACCAGAGCACACCAGGCACTCCTGTCTTCCACTGCCTCCCGCAGTTTGGTCAAACTCATGCTGGTAGCTTCAAGGACACAGTCCAACCATCTCGTCCTCTGTCGTCCCCTTCTCCTTGTGCCCTCCATCTTTCCCAACATCAGGGTCTTTTCCAGGGAGTCTTCTCTTCTCATGAGGTGGCCAAAGTACTGGAGTCTCAGCTTCACAATCTGTCCTTCCAGTGAGCACTCAGGGCTGATTTCCTTCAGAATGGAGAGGTTTGATCTTCTTGCAGTCCATGGGACTCTCAAGAGTCTCCTCCAGCACCATAATTCAAAAGCATCAATTCTTCAGCGATCAGCCTTCTTTATGGTCCAGCTCTCACTTTGATACATCACTACTTGGAAAACCAGAGCTTTAACTATACGGACCTTTGTTGGCAAGGTGATGTCTCTGCTTTTTAAGATGCTGTCTAGGTTTGCCATTTCCTTTCTCCCAAGGAGCAGGCGTCTTTTAATTTCGTGACTGCTGTCACCATCTGCAGTGATCATGGAGCCCAAGAAAGTAAAATCTCTCACTGCCTCCATTTCTTCTCCTTCTATTTGCCATGAGGTGATGGGACCAGTGGCCATGATCTTTCTTTTTTTGATGTTGAGCTTCAAACCATTTTTTGCACTCTCCTCTTTCACCCTCAATAAAAGGTTCTTTAATTCCTCCTCACTTTCTGCCATCAAGGTTGTGTCATCTGCATATCTGAGGTTGTTGATATTTCTTCCGGCAATCTTAATCCGGCTAGGGATTCATCCAGCCCAGCCTTTCGCATGATGAATTCTGCATATAAGTTAAATAAGCAGGGGACAATATACAGCCTTGTCGTACTCCTTTCCCAATTTTGAACCAATCAGTTATTCCATATCCAGTTCTAACTGTAGCTTCTTGTCCCACATAGAGATTTCTCAGGAGACAGATGAGGTGATCAGGCACTCCCATTTCTTTAAGAACATGCCATAGTTATTATTATTTACTAAGAACATGCCATAGTTATTATTATTATCATTAGGCTTTATTTACTGAAATTGCATCCATACATCTAAAACATATTATAATCTGTAAATCAAACTTTCAAAATAAAAAGATATGTCTTCCTAGTATAAATTTAGTACATAAATTAGACTTCCCATCCTTTTCTACATCTTTTCACTCTAATAAACCTATTACCTAAACTTATCAGTATAGAAATTTAATTGACAACAACAGGTAAACAGCCATATATAGAAATAAATTTTAAAAAAAATGTCCAGTAGCACCTTAGAGACCAACTATGGTAAGTTTGTTCTGGGTATAAGCTTTCGTGCGCATGCACACTTCCTCAGATATCTCTCAGGTGCTACTGGACAATATTTTAATTTATTTCAACTGTGTCAGACCAACACGGCTACCTACCTGAATCTGCCATATATAGAGATATATATGGGGGCACCAAATTATTTTAAGTGCTATTAAAGGCAGTGCTATTTTTCTAGAAAAAGAAGTGGCAGAACTCATCACAAACACCGCCCTTGTTCTCTCATAATGGCAATGGCTCCCACCTGAGAGGTGCCAAAACTGAGTTCCAGTGAGTTCCAGCTGGAAAAAGAGCCCTGCCTAAAGGTCTTCATCCAGCCCTGTCCTTGGTAGACAATGGGCTTCCATCTCAAAGTTTCCTCAGAGAAAATCAGGAGGAAACAAAGATGTCAAAGCTGGAAAACAATTTCAAATTTTTTAAAAAATAAAAAAATTCCTTCCAGTAGCCCCTTAAAGACCAACTAAGTTAGTTCTTGGTATGAGCTTTCGTGTGCATGCACACTTCTTCAGATACACTGAAACAGAAGTTGCCAGATCCTTCTATATAGTGAGAAGGTGGGGAGGGGTATTACTCAGAAGGGTGGTGGGAATGGGAGATTGGCAGATAGCTGAGATGAGCCTGTTGACGACTCTTAACGACTGTAATAGGTCTTTTTTTAGGAGATCATTTCTATTTGGTAGAAGCCAGCACCGCAATTGGTGCCAGTCCAACACAGAACTAAACACCCTCCCATCAGATATCAAGGAAATAAACAACTATCTGACTTTTAGAAGACATCTGAAGGCAGCCCTGAATCAGGAAAATTTGAATGTCTGATGTTTTACAATTTTTTTATATGCACATTAAGCTGCCCAGAGTGGCTGGGGAAACCCAGCCAGATGGGTGGAGTATAAATAATAAAATTATTATTATTATTATTATTATTATTATTATTATTATTATTATTATTATTATTATTTACAGGGCCGGATTTAGGTTTGATGAGGCTCTAAGCTACTGAAGGTAATGGGACCCTTTATATGTCCAGCTTTCCTTTGTCAGCAACAAATTGTCACTGTTTTTTTTGTGTGTTGAATATATCCTATATGGTAATTGATGGGCCTAATCTAAAGCCATTTGTACATAACAAAATATTTATTTTATAAAAGTAATGGTTGAAAAGTCCATGCAGAATGTAGGCACCCTATATATAGAAAGGAGCAAACCAGTGATATTTTAGGGAGCAGGCGAGCAGGCGGGGCCCATGACTTACATCATAGGAGCCTACACAACACAAAACACTGTTGCTGTATGTAGGTTTTATTTTATTGCTTTATTATCTTATATTTTGGAAATGTACACCCAGGTTTTTTTCCTTTGATTTTTTTGGGGGCCCCCAAGAGAATGAGACCCTAAGCTATAGCTTGTTTAGCTTATATGTAAATCCGGCACCGATTATTTATCTAAACAAAGCTTTTAATGCCCTGGTAACCAGTCCTGGCTCCTGGTTTTCCCAGAAAGTCGGATACCCGAGATTTTCCTGGCTCTGACTTTCCTGGTCACATGCCTCTGGGATGCAGAGATGACACGGTCTCCGAATGAGCCCCCAAACGTGAAGTATGAATGGCAGTAGCTCCATCCAATGTTTACTTGTGATTTCCTCTCCGGTTTACTGATGTAAATGTAGTGTTCATTTTCCAAATACCGCACACTCTTGTTTGCTTCCGTGGGAAAAGGCTCGCTGCAAAGTTTAACAACTGTGACACATTAATAAAATAAAAGAACGTTTAAGGAAGAAATTAGGCACCGAGCGAATGTGACCAGATGTTGCAGCCAAAGCGTTTTGTGTCACTTGCAAGAAACATAACAGGAATGTTCCTCATCGAGATTTGGTTTTTTTTGGCATGCACAGAACTAGAAGCAAAACAG
This sequence comes from Podarcis vaucheri, assembly GCF_965113315.1. Lineage (NCBI taxonomy): Eukaryota > Metazoa > Chordata > Lepidosauria > Squamata > Lacertidae > Podarcis > Podarcis vaucheri. The sequence continues at coordinate 5,586,993 of NC_138759.1, forward strand.
TGAGGATTGGGTTTCTGTGTTGGGAATGAGTCTCAGATATGGGTGTGTGTGTGTGTTGAAGTTCTTAGATCAAATATTTGGGACCTTTGTTATACTGCAGTCAAAGAGAGCATGGTGGTTGAGAGACTGAACTAGAAATCAGAAAGCCTTTAGTTTGAGTCCTGTGTCCAATTCTGGGCAGCACAGTTTTTTAAGTAGGATGTTGACAAGCCCCACCTGGAATACCGTGTCCACTTTTGGGCACCACAATTTAAGAAGTATGTTGACAAGTTGGAACATGTGCAAAGGAGGGCAACCAAGATGGTCAAGGGTCTGGAAACCAAGCCTGATGAGGAATGGTTGAAGGAGCTGGGTAAATCTAGCCTAGAGAAGAGAAAACTAAGAGGTGATATGATAGCCATCATCGGACCCCCCCCCCGAAGGTTGTTGAGCTTTTTTGTTGTTGTTGTTTAATCATTTAGTCGTGTCCGACACTACGTGACCCCATGGACCAGAGCACACCAGGCACTTCTGTCTTCCACTGCCTCTCACAGTTTAGTCAAACTCATGCTGGCAGCTTCGAGAACACTGTCCAACCATCTCATCCTCTGTCGTCCCCTTCTCCTTGTGCCCTCCATCTTTCCCAATATCAGGGTCTTTTCCAGGGAGTCTTCTCTTCTCATGAGGTGGCCAAAGTATTGGAGTCTCAGCTTCAGGATCTGTCCTTCCAGTGAGCACTCAGGGCTGATTTCCTTCAGAATGGAGAGGCTTGATCTTCTTGCAGTCCATGGGACTCTCCAGAGTCTCCTCCAGCACCATAATTCAAAAGCATCAATTCTTCGGCGATCAGCCTTCTTTATGGTCCAGCTCTAACTTCCATACATCACGACTGGGAAAACCATAGCTTTAACTATACAGACCTTTGTTGGCAAGGTGATGTCTCTGCTTTTTAGATGCTGTCTAGGTTTGTCATCACCTTTCTCCCAAGGAACAGGCGTCTTTTAATTTCGTGGCTGCTGTCACCATCTGCAGTGATCATGGAGCCCAAGAAAGTAAAATCTCTCACTGCCTCCATTTCTTCCCCTTCTATTTGCCAGGAAATTGCTGACTTTTTTTTTTTTAAGGAAACCACCGAAATTGCAATTATGAGCTTTGCCACTAGGAGCACTGTTTCAGATATGAGCCATAGGAAGCCATCAAGTAGGGGCCGGGACCTTCCTGCTGAGGAGAACCAATGGTCTCCTTGGGTTGCCGGAGCCTCTCCAACTTGTTGTTGGCCAAGATAACAGGTGGTTCTTCCACATGACGCTGGATGAATTTCTCAGACACAGCAGCATTTGGGCAAGGCTTTATCTCATCATCACCCACTGTGCGGAGAGTCGTGGACCTTCAAGAAGACCTCTGGAGTTGAATGAGAGCCTCAAAATTGCTCAACTCCCTTCATACCCAGGGAGGAGTGTGTGTGTGTGTGTGTGTGTGTGTCGAACATACACACGCAGAAACAGCACAGTTCTTTCCAAAACTCCACTTGCTTCCTTCAAGATTCCTCGGATTCTTCTCCCCACGAGGAATCTGATTTCAGATAAACCTGGCGAATGGATGGAGAGACCAACACAAATCTGTTCAGTGTCAGTTGACTGGCTCTCCACCACAGATCCATTCTATCTTTCGTGGTTGTTCCAAAAGAACGAACAAACAATGTGCAAACTCTACACATTTTCCGCATACTCTTACCATTAAACATACTGTACATTTTTAAATGCTTTTTGGCACATTTCCCCCTAAATAGGGTTGCCATGTTTCAAAAAAAAGCTTTTTTATTTACCGTATTTTTTGCTCTATAAGACGCACCAGACCATAAGACGCACCTAGTTTTTGGAGGAGGAAAACAAGAAAAAAAATATTCTGAATCTCAGAAGCCAGAACAACAAGAGGGATCGCTGCGCAGTGAAAGCAGCAATCCCTCTTGCTGTTCTGGCTTCTGGGATAGCTACGCAGCCTGCCTTCACTCCATAAGACGCACACACATTTCCCCTTACTTTTTAGGAGTAAAAAATACATTTGCCCTTACTTTTGAGGAGTAAAAAATACGGTATTTATTTTAGGAAACCACCCAAATGGTTTAGCTTTTTTAAGGAAAACTCCAAAGTTGATTGGCTTTTGTTTTTTACAAAAATGCCCAAAAAACACGATTTTTTTATTGACAAAGCACCTCCTTTTCAAAATTCTTCCCCCCAGACATCAATTCCGCCTTTGAAATCCTGGTACTGTCCGGGGAAATTATGACGTATGGCAGCCCTACCCCTAAAGCATATATTTTGTATGCCATCCTAAACCTTCCAAATCTACATTTCTGTATTCGTGCATGCTTTTTGAGAACAAAACTGCATTGTGAAATCAGGGAAACTGCATGTTTCCATTCCGATCTGCACACAATTTTGGGGTTGGTCTGCTGCAAGGAGACCAGACATATTCCTCTCTCATCCCCAGGAAACCCATTCGCAAGAGCAGCCCTGCCCCCCACCCCGCCCCCGCCCCCATATCTGTCCTGAGCTGACTGCCTTGGAGTCACCTGGTGCTAGAAAGAAGGACAGTTGGGTGAATCAGCTCAGACACACTTTCATGTCCTTCGAAAGCAGCAGACCGACAATTTGTGCTTGTTCAGTTCTTTTACGAGCCTTTGATGTTGTGCAACCATAGAAGGTGTCATTTCCTTCCTGCTCTCGTGAAGCCATTAATCCCCCCTCGAGTTTTAACATGGGTTGGAGGGGAGGGGGCATAAGTTGAGCAGATACGTCAGAATAACTGCAATTGTCTTCCATGCCACTCAATTTTCTATATCCTCGGGTTCTTTATGTGTTCCCTACAAACGTCAAGAACCATGGAGTTTGGCTGCTTGCTTGCTTTTCAGACCTCATTCACTTCCTGCTTGGAGACGCCTAACATCCAAACCAGAATCAAAAACTATGCTTCTAGGGCCAGGACACTAGAAGGTCCAGGGCCCAGACACTGAGGTCCAGCGCCAAGGGCCTTCTGGTGGTTCCCTCACTGCGAGAAGCCAAGTTACAGGGAACCAGGCAGAGGGCCTTCTTGGTGGTGGCACCTGTCCAGTGGAACATCCTCCCATCAGATGTCAAAGAGAAAAACAACTACCCAACATTTAGAAGACATCTGAAGGCAGCCCTGTTTAGGGAACCTTTTAATGTTTAACAGACCACTGTATTTTAATACTCTGTTGGAAGCCGTCCAGAGTGGCTGGGGAAACCCAGCCAGATGGGCGGGGTATAAATAAATTGTTGTTGTTGTTGTTGTTGTTGTTGTTGTTGTTGTTGTGCTGCCCTCAATTGGGCCAGGGGTTGTTGCTAGATTATCCTCAGGGTCCCTTCCAACTCTGTAGGTCTATGATTCTACGGTTGAGTGGGGATTTGAACCTTGGTCTCCAGTGGCGTAGCAAGGTCAGGTGGTACCCGGTACTGAAAATTTCTTGTCTGTTCTATCCTTTTCAGGATGGTGGCACACAGCCTTCATCAACCTGGTGCCTCCCAGATGTTTTGGACTACAATTCCCATCAGCCATGACCAGCGCAGTTGTATGAGCTGTTTGACGGTGGAATGGGCTCCCTCGGAAGGCGGTGGACTTCACTAGAATTTCTTAAACAGAGGTGCTAAGCGGAGGGTTGGCCTAAACGACCTTTGGGGTCCCTTCCAGTTCTATGGACTACTGCCATGCGTTCTACGTGGGGCTACCTTTGAAGGTAACCCGGAAACGACAACTAATCCAGAATGCGGCAGCTAGACTGGGGACTGGGAGTGGCTGCCGAGACCATATAACACCAGTCCTGAAAGAGCTACTTTGGCTCTGTTAGAATTCCTGCTCCATGATTGAAGTCATGGGATTGGTGTCTTTCACATGACGGTGTATGTTTTGACTCCACAGAGTGGGAAGTGACGGAGACAGGATGTTTGTGTTACTGTGTTCCGTGAAGTAGACTATTGTCCTTTGTTCATTTTCTCTTTGCTGCCTGATGCTAGAGAGAGGGAGCAGTGCTATAGTGCTCCATGTGTGTTTATATGTAATAAAGTAGATTAGCCAAAATGCTGAGTTGCTCTGTCACTTGCATGCTGCACAAACTATTAAATATTAAATCTGCGGATCCCTAAATGTGCCGGTGTCGGTTGGCATTGGTCGCTGTGATGTTCGGGCAGAAGAAAGCTTATGAAGCTCCCGAACGATTGACCAGGAGGGAGAGAACATGCTAATCGGGCATGCGTCTCTGCCAGGGTCCTACTCGAGTGTAGGCTGAACTCCTGACAGGCTCCCAGTACGTTTCTGAGCACAACTCAACGTGTTGGTGCTGACCTTTAAAGCCCTAAACGGCCTCGGCCCAGTATACCTGAAGGAGCATCTCCACCCACATCATTCTGCCTGGACACAGAGGTCCAGCTCTGAGGGCCTTCTGGCGGTTCCCTCCCTGCAAGAAGGGAGGTTACAGGGAACCAGGCCTTCTCAGTGGTGGCACCCTCCCTGTGGAATGCCTTCCCATCAGATGTCAAGGAAATAAACAACTGTCTGACTTTTAGAAGACATCTGAAGGCAAGTTTTTGATGGTTGATGCTTTATTGTGTTTTTAATATTTGGTGAGCGAGTGGGACAACCAAGTCAGATGGGTGGCATATAAATAAAACATAATCATACAAAAAAGCACAAACAATTTCATTTTTGCACTCACTTTACCCTAGTATGGGGTTTTGTTTTGTACATCTGACTTGGTTGGATAACCTCTCTGCAGAATTCAGGGAAGTATGAATTGGGGGTGGTTTGTGTTAAATTGTGAACCGGATAGGATTTCTCCTTCCCTTCGCTGATCCTTCTGTGTTTCCTCCTCGTAGATCCTTCTCTCTCTCTCTCTTTTTAAAAATAATTTTTATTAGGTTTTTTACAAATATAACACGTACTACAACAAAGAAAAAAGAAACAGAATCACAAATATAGGCAAAAAGAAAAATAGAAAAATATAACAACAAACACATAACAACATAAACAACACAAATTAATTAGTTATTTAAATATCTAACCTTATAAACATATTTTTTACTTCCTCTGAGCCCTCCCATCTGAATTTCCTTGTATTTGAATGTAGCAGTTTTCTAATATCATTATTAAAACACAGTATTCCAATTAAAATCCAATTTCTTAACTTTTCTTAAAGTTCTAGATCTCATTCATTTAATTAACTCCTAATTTAACCCTAGGCCTATTTGGTACTTTCAAGCAGTTTCTAATTTTTAATATTGCAATATTTATTCAAATAGTCTTTAAATTTCTTCCACTCTTCTTGGTATCCCTCTTCTTTCTGGTCGTGGATTCTTCCAGTAAGGTCAGCCAACTCCATATAGTCCATCATTTTCATCTGCCATTCTTCCACAGTTGGTAATTCTTGTGTTTTCCATTTCTTGGCTATTAAAATTCGAGCAGCAGTTGTGGCATACAAAAATAACTTTACATCTTTCTTGGGTGGTTCAAAACCTATTATTCATAGATCCTTCTAGAGGGTGAGGAGATGTCGATATTCTGTCAATATTCTTCAGAGCCCATTAAGGCAGGGAGCCACTTGTTATGGGACGAGTGCCACACTGGTGACATTCAAACAGCCGCAGCCCATTGAAAAGCAATATTCACGTTTTCATAAAATGTTCCCGTCATGGTTTATTTTGGCAAAGCGCTTGTTTCCTTGAGCCAGTGAACCTGTTCAGCATTTGAGAGGCAGTAAAAACGCAGTAAATTAAGATCTCTAGGCCTTTGGGAGGGCTGTAAAAATCACCGTGAAAAAATGGAGCTCTACAAAACAGGAAAGCCTGTCACTTTTATTCGGCCAGGTACGGGTTGCACAGCGGACTGTGCAAGCTTTGCAGTTTCACGGGATTCCTTGTCACGATGTATCTCTGCTTGGCACAGACAAAGAGGGCTGTTTAAGAGAAAAGTCTCCGTACACTTCGACCAAAACCAAACGCCTCTGCAGATCGGTTGGTTGTTCTATATATTATACCATATTGGGGGAACCCAGTCCAATGGGTGAGGTAAAAATAGTAAAATTATTATTATTCTATGAGAGTACAGTACAGTGGTGCCCCGCAAGACGAATGCCTCACAAGACGGAAAACTCGCTAGACGAAAGAGTTTTCCATTTTGGAGGTGCTTCGCAAAACGAATCTCCTATGGGCTTGCTTCGCAAGACGACAATGTCTTGCGAGTTCCTGCGGGGTTTTTTTTCCTTCCCCCCCCTTTTTCTAAGCCGCTAAGCCGCTTATCAGCTGATCCGATCAGCAGATTAGCCGCTAAAAGCCGCTAAAAGTCTCTAATAGCGCTAATAGCGCTAATCCGCTAATCCTTCAATGGGCTTGCTTTGCAAGAAGAAGAAAAAAACGCTAGACGAAGAGAATCACAGAATGGATTCTTTTCGTCTTGCAAGGCACCACTGTATGTGTAAACATATATAGATATATCAGTGAAAACAACAAGCAGGAAATTGTTTGCAAAAATGAGTCATGATATTTGCTTGTTATTTATTCAATAATGTTTATATATCGCTTGATTGTGTGTGTGTGTGTGTGGGGGGAACTATCAAGAGACAAACAAGAAAAAAACCGCAAGCGTAGGGCTTTCAAGACCGGTGTTGTGTGGGCTCAGCGACCGCTCCCAGTCACCAGTCTAGCTGCCACATTCTGGATTAGTTGTACTTTCCGGGTCACTTTCAAAAGTAGCCCTACGCAGAGCTCATGGCAGTAGTCCAAGCGAGAGATAACCAGAGCATGCACCACTCTGGCGAGGCAGCCTGCGGGCAGGGAGGGTCTCATCCTGTGTACCAGATGGAGCTGGTAGACAGCTGCCCTGGACACAGAATTGAGCTGCGCCTCCATGGACATCTGTGAGTCCAAAATGACTCCCAGGCTGCGCACCTGGTCCTTCCGGGGCACAATTACCCCATTCAGGACCAGGGATTCCTTCACACCAGCCCACCCCCTGTCCCCCAAGAACAGTATTTCTGTCTTGCCAGGTTTCAACCTCAATCCATTAGCTGCCATCCATCCTCCAACCGCCTCCAGACACTCACACAGGACCTTCACTGGTTCTCATTTAAAAGAGAGGTAGAGTTGGGTATCATCCGCATACAGGGTGGTGGCAGGAGGAAGAGAAGGCGCCGCCGTTGAAGCCATGTTGCCACTGCACTGCCACCACACTCAGCTCCACCGCGGCTCCTCCTGATGTAGCGCACAGCATTGGGACATTGTGTGTGCAATGTCACATGCCGCACCCCGTCCCCCTCCTGTTCTTTGGAAGCTGGCACACATGGCCTTGGGCCAGTCACTATCTCTTGCTGTGAGGATGAAATGAGGAGGAGAACGGTGTACAGTGGTACCTCGGGTTACAGACGCTTCAGGTTACAGACTCCGCTAACCCAGAAATAGTACCTCGGGTTAAGAACTTTGCTTCAGGATGAAAACAGAAATCGTGCTCCGGCGGCGCAGCAGCAGCAGGAGGCCCCATTAGCTAAAGTGGTGCTTCAGGTTAAGAACAGTTTCAGGTTAAGAACGGACCTCCGGAATGAATTAAGTTCTTAACCCGAGGTACCACTGTACACCACCTTGAGGTCCATGGCAGATAAAGGTGGTATATAAACAACAGCACAAAAAGAATTATGTGAGCTTTATAAAATGATGGTGATGATGATGATGATGATGATGATGATATGTTGGGTTTTGCAGAAGAGATGGGATCATAGAACCCTGTAGAAAACGCAGAGGTTGCTTTCCTTTTTTAAAAAAAATAATAGTTATTCTTTTCAGATTTATACGTTTCACTGATTTTACAATCATTTTGACATTTCAAAACTTGACTTCCTTCCCCCTCTTTTTGCAGTTCCTTAAATTTATTTTTAATATTTTCTGCATAGCCTAATTAACTTAATGTGCTCGTTTATTCATCTTCTTTAAATATACACTCTTATGAAACTGCAGGTTATTGCAATAATCCTGCCAATGTTTTCATCTGTTTATAATTTATAAGTAAATATTCAATAAACCATTTCCATTCTTTTATATTAAAAAAGGTTATCTTGATTTCTTATTCTTTCAGTAAGTTTCACCATTTCTGCATATTTCATGAGTTTTTGTATACATTCTTCCTTTGCTGGGACTTTTCCATTTTGGGGCGAGTAGCATTCTTGCTGCTGTAGTAACACACATAAATAAATTTCTATAGTATTTAGGTAGTCCTGTCCCTATAATTCCCAAAAGAAAAGCTTCTGGGTTTTTGTTACAAAGGTTATTTTGTTACAAAGGTTATTTTGAACTTCCTTTTCAATTCATCATATATCATTTCCCAGTAAACTGTAACCTTACTACAAGACCACCACATATGATAAAAAGAACCTTCTTTCGCTTTACATTTCCAACACATGCTTGATTTAGATTTATACATTTTTGACAGTTTATTTGGTGTTAGATACCAACGTTGGTATCCAGGGCCAGATTTAGGTTTGATGAGGCCCTAAGCTACTGAAGGTAATGGGGCCCTTTATATGTCCAGCTGCCCTTTGTCAACAACAAATTGTCACTGTTTTTTCTATTGAATATATGCTCTATGGTAATTTATGGACCTCATGGGTATCTAAGGCCATTTGCCCATGTTGGCATGCAACCAGTCCATGCAGAATGTAGGCACCCTACATATAGAAATGAGCAAACCAGTGATATTTTAGGGCGCAGGCTAGCAGGCAGGGCCCATGACTTACATCATAGGAGCCGACACAACACAAAACACTGTTGCTGTATGTAGGTTTTATTTTATTTGTTTTTTATCTTATATTTTAGAAATGTACATCCAGTGGTTTTTTTCCTTTAATTTTTTTGGGGGCCCCAAAACAGTGGGGCCTTAAGCCATAGCTGTCAACATTTCCCTTTTTTTAAGGGAAATTCCCTTATTCCAAATAGGATTCCTTGCAAGAAAAGGGAACAGCTATGCCCTAAGCTATATATATACACACACATATATATACATACATATATATACACATATATATATACACATATATCAGTACTGTGTCCAGTTCTGGGTACCACAGTTCAAGAAGGACACTGACAAACTGGAACGTGTCCAGAGGAGGGCAACCAAAATGGTCAAAGGCCTGGAAACGATGCCTTATGAGGAACGGCTAAGGGAGCTGGGCATGTTTAGCCTGGAGAAGAGGAGGTTAAGGGGTGATATGATAGCCATGTTCAAATATATAAAAGGATGTCACATAGAGGAGGGAGAAAGGTTGTTTTCTGCTGCTCCAGAGAAGCGGACACGGAGCAATGGATCCAAACTACAAGAAAGAAGATTCCACCTAAACATTAGGAAGAACTTCCTGACAGTAAGAGCTGTTCGGCAGTGGAATTTGCTGCCAAGGAGTGTGGTGGAGTCTCCTACTTTGGAGGTCTTTAAGCAGAGGCTTGACAACCATATGTCAGGAGTGCTCTGATGGTGTTTCCTGCTTGGCAGGGGGTTGGACTCGATGGCCCTTGTGGTCTCTTCCAACTCTAGGATTCTATGATTCTATAGCTTGTTTAGCTTATACGTAAATCTGGCACTGTTGGTATAATTGGTAGACGTGACTTTCCTGACGTGACTTTTCCTTTCCCCAGAGTCCTGGCTGACATCCATTCTTGAGGAAGTTCAGCACGACCGTGGTTGCCCATGACTCCTGGGTAGGTGTGATTAAGTGACAAAGCCATTACAGAGTCAATTATCGTTCCCTCCACTGCTCCCAATTGCAGCCGTCCTAAAGATTGTTTAAACCCGGGCCTGGGCTCCTCTCCCAGAGCCATCTGATTCTGCAGTGAGCAGCAGCAGCAGCACCTGCAAACGATCACTTTGAGAGATGGCTAATGTTCTAATTACTGAGGACCCAAAAATGTTAGCTGTAAACAAATGAGCTTTGTATTTATAATCCATCAGCGTTACGGCCTTCTGATGGCGATGATATCTGCAAAGTTTACACTGGGAGACCTTCTGCTCCTCTGCAGCCGCAGCAGCTGCAAGCTTATGGCTGGTTTGCAGATGGAGGGGAAATGGCAGGCGTTTAGCTGCGGCAGGAAAGAATAATCGCTGGCAACCTCTTCAAAATGGCCCGGGGAGCCACCTCTAGAAAATCGGGGCCATCAGAGCTGCTGCTGATTTTCACAGAATGCAAAATTTTAAGGTGAGTGCCGAGGAATCACAACATAGTAGTATCATGTTGTTTAGTCGTTGTGTCCGACTCTTCGTGACCCCCTGGACCAGAGCACGCCAGGCACTCCTGTCTTCCACTGCCTCCCGCAGTTTGGTCAAACTCATGCTGGTAGCTTCAGGAACACTGTCCCACCATCTCGTCCTCTGTCATCCCCTTCTCCTTGTGCCCTCCATCTTTCCCAACATCAGGGTCTTTTCCAGGGAGTCTTCTCTTCTCATGAGATGGCCAAAGTATTGGAGTCTCAGCTTCAGGATCTGTCCTTCTAGTGAGCACTCAGGGCTGATTACCTTCAGAATGGAGAGGTTGGATCTTCTTGCAGTCCATGGGACTCTCAAGAGTCTCCTCCAGCACCAGAATTCAAAAGCATCAATTCTTTGGCGATCAGCCTTCTTGATGGTCCAGCTCTCTCTTCCATACATCACTACTGGGAAAACCATAGCTTTAACTATACAGGCCTTTGTTGGCAAGGTGATGTCTCTGCTTTTTAAGATGCTTTCTAGGTTTGTCATTGTAGTATCATAGAATTGTAGAATTGGGTAGGAGCTCTGAGAGGTGGCCATTCAACTTCTGCTGAAAACTGTCCCGGTAAAGGAGAATTCACCACCTTCTGAGGGGGGTGCATTTCACAGACTGAGAGGAGATGGGATAGCCATCTTCAGATATCTCAAGGGCTATCACATGGAAGAGGGAGCAAGCTTGTTTACTCCTGCTCTGGAGGGTAGGGGCATCATCCAACCTGGTGATAACAGAATAAATGATATAAGGAGGGAGCTGCAGCCCAATATAGGAAAAGAGATGATAAGGGAACATCTAGCTACTTTAAAAATCTCCAGGGCCTGATGAGCTATATCCAAAGGTACTCAAGGAGGATAGAAAGGTCTCCCCTTTTTTAAGGGAAATTTCCTTATTCCGAATAGGATTCCTCGCAAGAAAAAGGGAAAGCTGACAGCTATGGCCCAGGAAGGTTGTGGACTCTCCTTCCTTGGAGGTTTTCAAGCAGAGTTTGGATGGCCATCTGTCATGGATGCTTTAGCTGAGATTCCTCCATTGCAGGAGTTTGGACTATGTAGATGTCCCTTGGGACGCGGGTGGCGCTGTGGGTTAAACCACAGAGCCTAGGGCTTGCTGATCTTAAGGTCGGCAGTTTGAATCCCCATGATGGGTTGAGCTCCCGTTGCTCAGTCCGTGCTCCTGCCAACCTAGCAGTTCAAAAGCACGTCAAAGTGCAAGTAGATAAATAGGTACCGCTCCGGCGGGAAGGTAAACGGCGTTTCCGTGCGCCGCTCTGGTTTGCCAGAAACAGCTTAGTCATGCTGGCCACATGACCCGGAAGCTGTACGCCGGCTCCCTAGGCCAATAAAGTGAGTTGAACGCCGCAACCCCAGAGTCAGTCATAACTGGACCTAATGGTTAGGGGTCCCCTTTACCCCTTAACCTAGATGCAGTGGCGTAGCGTGGGGGTGCAGGGGGGGCCGGCCACACCAGGCGCAACATCTGGGGGTTAGGGGGCCAAATCCACGGGTTAGGGGGCGCAAATCCACGGGTTAGGGGGCACAAATTACTTGCCTTGCCCCGGGTGCTGACAACCCACGCTACGCCACTGCCTAGATGTCCCTTGGGGTCCCTTCCATATCTACAATTCTTTTACAAGAGCCAGGGCTATCTTAAGCATACGCAGCTCTAGAGTGCAAAGATCCGCCCAGCACACACACACACACCCCAGATTGCCCAGTCCCAGGAGCGCCGGCCACCTCAGCATCTCACTTGCTCAGTCGCACCTGAACTCATGCCGCCTGCAACAGAAGAGCCCGCTGCGGCACTCCAACCGACGGGCAGGCTCTTCCCCGGACTCAACTCTTGGCCCCCGGACTCTGGGCCTGGCGCCCCTGAGAGCCCGGCGCCCAGGTGCCCCACACCCTAGCACCTACGGGTAAGACGACCCTGACAAGAATCATAGAATCATAGAGTTGGGAGAGACTACAAGGGCCATCGAGTCCAACCCCCTGCCAAGCAGGAAACACCATCAGAGCACTCCTGACATATGGTTGTCAAGCCTCTGCTTAAAGACCTCCAAAGTAGGAGACTCCACCACTCTCCTTGGCAGCAAATTCCACTGTCAAACAGCTCTTACTGTCAGGAAGCTCTTCCTAATGTTTAGGTGGAATCTTCTTTCTTGTAGTTTGGATCCATTGCTCCGTGTCCGCTTCTCTGGAGCAGCAGAAAACAACCTTTCTCCCTCCTCTATGTGACATCCTTTTATCTATTTGAACATGGCTATCATATCACCCCTTAACCTCCTCTTCTCCAGGCTAAACATGCCCAGCTCCCTTAGCCGTTCCTCATCGTATGGCTAAATGAACAACGAGCCAGTGTGGTGTAGTGGTTAAGAGCGGTAGTCTCGTAATCTGGGGAACCGGGTTTGAGTCTCCGCTCCTCCACATGCAGCTGCTGGGTGACCTTGGGCCAGTCACACTTCTCTGAAGTCTCTTAGCCCCACTCACCTCACAGAGTGTTTGTTGTGGGGAGGAAGGGAAAGGAGAATGTTAGCCGCTTTGAGACTCCTTAAAGGGAGTGAAAGGCGGGATATCAAATCCAAACTCTTCTTCTTCTTCTTCTTCTTCTTCTTAAGTGATCTTCAGATCACATCTCTTCTTTTCTTTTAATTTTTAAAATTCATTTTCACTTTTAACACCTGTCATCACACATACCGTATTTTTCCGTGCATAAGACGCCCCCATGCATAAGACGAGCCCTATTTTCTTTTTAACCTAAAATTAAGAAATTAAGTTGTTTAGCTTTTTTTCAGGGGGGCAGGTCACTTCCGCCAACCGCTCACCCGCCTGGCCACCACTGCCGATCGCTTGCCACAGCCACTGCCGATCGCACACCTCGCCACAGCCTCCAATTGTCTGTGCGCTCTCTGCCACCAACAGCCCTCCCACCCACTTCCTGCAGCCGCCAATCACCTGCCCACCTCACTGCAGCCACCAATCACCCACCCAATCGCTGCTGCCAATCTTCAGCTTGCTGCTACCATTCATTGCACATCACCCCTCTGCATTCACTATCCGTGTTTAAGATGACACCCAATTTTTGCCTGTGTTTTTTAGCAAAAAGCATTGTCTTATACATGGAAAAATACAGTAAATCATAATCATTTTACACATAGGATTCTTGGAATCCCCAAACTTCCCTCCACCCCTCCGTGGTTTCCCCAGATATTCTTTTCAAACTGCATCGTATCGTATTCTCCATATTTTCTTAAAACTCAATTTTTATCCTAATTCTCGCTTCATTGCAAGTTTTTTTAAAATCCTGCCAATGTTTTCAGTTGTTTACAGTGTTCTTTTTTAATTAAATTTATTGTCCTCTTGATCTCTGATTTTCCCGGTCATTTTCACCAATTTGGCATGGTCCATCATCTTTATCAGCCATTTTTCTTTCAGAGGTAGGTTATCCTCCTTCCATCTTTGGGCAAGTAGCATCCACACAGCTGTTGTAGCATACATGAATAGTCTCTTCTGATCCTTAGGTATTTCTGGACCTAAAATTCCTAGCAAGAAAGTTTCAGGGTTGTTGTTTTATTACAAAAGGTATTTTAAACTTTTTTTCAACTCCTTACAAATCATTTCCCAATATACTTTTGGGGTTTTTTTGCACATCCACCACATGTGTTAAAATGTGCCAACCTCTCTTTACACTTCCAACATGTATCTGTAGCAGTTCTATACACTTTTGCTAGTCTAGCAGGAGTTAGGTACCAGCGATACATCATTTTCATATAATTCTCTTTCAACGTGCAACATGCTTCAGATTGCATCTCAAAGGGAGATACTCGTGTTACCCCACGGATTGGCAGTATCACTCTTCCGTGCACTCATGAAATGGCGTGGGAAGCCCTGAGGCATGCGGGAGGCACAACACACAGGCTTCTCCCACATCTGGGGGTGGGGAACAGCCTCAGCTTTGGGCACCTTTGGCACCTTGTAGGGCAGCTGAATAATAATAATAATAATAATAATAATAATAATAATAATAATAATAATAATTTATTATTTGTACCCCTCCCATCTGGCTGGGTTTCCCCAGTTACTCTGGGCGGCTTCCACAAAAACCAAAAATACACTAAGATGTCACACATTAAAAACTTCCCAGAACAGGGCTGCCTTAAGATTTCTTCTGAATGTCAGGTAGTTGTTTATCTCTTTGACATCTGATGGGAGGGCGTTCCACAGGGCGGCGCCACTACTGAGAAGGCCCTCTGCCTGGTTCCCTGTAGCTTTGCTTCTCACAATGAGGGAACTACCAGAAGGCCCTCAGCACTGGACCTCTGTGTCAGGGCAGAACGATGGGGGTGGAGACGCTCCTTCAGATATACTGGGCCTTTAGGGCTTTCAAGGTCAGCACCAACACTTTGAATTGTGCTCGGAAACGTACTGGGAGCCAATGTAGGTCTTTCAAGACCGGTGTTATGTGGTCTTGGCGGCTGCTCCCAGTCACCAGTCTGGCTGCCGCATTCTGGATTAGTTATAGTTTCTGGGTCACCTTCAAAGGTAGCCCCATGTAGAGCGCATTGCAGTAGTCACTGCAGAATCACTGCTCTTCACTGGGAGGGAAAGGGGCAGAGGCGAGGCAGCGGGGAGGTCAGCGCAGTGCAAACAGGTTGGCAGAGCCACCTCCCTGTTGCACTGCCTCTCTGCTTTCCAGTGAGCAGCAGTAAGTGCGGCAGTTCAAATACGCCACACACTGCTGACATTTCCCTGCCAATGCAAGGAGGACAGTTCCTGTTTGAGCCCTGCCTGCTGCAGAATACTGCTTGAGGGGCCAAAGAAAAGACCATTCCACCGGCGGCCGTCCCATTTCTCAACCCCGAACTTGATACTCTTAGGTGGGGGGCAGCTCCCCTGCCGTTTAACACATCCCTCCTTTGCGAGGGCATTTGTTTTCTGAGCGAATGGCCTTGGGACACGGGAGGTTACCAGAGACTAAACAGCTGAATTGCGAAGCCTTTACATCTGGCACTTTTAAGAGAGAATTCCCCTAGATTTATGTACCTGTTTTGAGCCGGGTCTTTCAGGAGACATCGGGTCAAAAGAAGGAGAAGACGAGGAACATACCTTTGACTGCTTGTCGGGGTTAACTGCCCTTGCCTTCTCAGTTTCCCCTCCGAAATGTTTCCCGTCTTCCTGGTGGACTGCATATCCCCCTCCTCCAACATCACAAAGTGACACCGCCTGGTTTGTTTCTGGGAATGTTGCCGAGGTTGCTAGTCAGAGTTTAGCAGGGCTTAGGACTCCCCAGGTGTGAGCCCCATCTCTCTGGTCTATGACTACTACATGATAGGGGTGTGGGATCATTCTCAGTGCCAGGGCATATGGCTGGGCAGACCCAGAGACCGAAGTGGGTGGAGCAATGAAGATCAAGTTCACCTTTCTACAGCAGGCTCAATTTACCGTATTTTTCGTTCCATAAGATGCACCTGACCATAAGACGCACCTAGTTTTTAGAGGAGGAAAACAAGAAAAAAAATATTCTGAACGAAACAGTAGATGTATGATTTTTGTGGTTCATGCTGTGGCCACAGACATGTGATCTGATGGTGAATTTGGGGTGACCCAATGCAAAAATCCTGAGGATTCATGTGGGTCCGTGCTTTATAACCACGTTTTTGCGCCATTGCAACCCCAGGAAACAGTGGGTGCGTGGGTATTTTTGGTGCAGGCTGTAGCCATGGACATGCTATGTGATCTGATGGTGAATTTGGGGTGACCCAATGTAAAAATCCTAAGGATCCATGGGCTTTTACCTCCCCCCTCCCAGGCAGCCTCCACTAGCTTCCCTTATCTCTCTTCCGATCCCACCGATCAGCTGTTTCCTTTCAACACTCCCTTCCCTCTTGTTTGCCTTAGTGTCTTTTCCTTAGCTGGAGCAGTTTTTTGCTTCTCCTTTTCTACTAACTTTTCTCCCTATTGCTTTTGTCTTCCTGTTTCCCCCCTTTGCAAGTTTGCTGTCTTTACCTCCCCCCTCCCAGGCAGCCTCCTTTATCTCTAGCGTCCCTTATCTCTCTCCCGATCGGCAAACGATCAGCGGCTTTGTTTCAACACCCCCTTCCCTCTTTCAAAAAAAAGAGCATGATCTGCTTTTTGCCCCTGGTCAATTCGGCTCCAGGGACCATGCATTCACTCCATAAGATGCACAGACATTTCCCCTTACTTTTTAGGAAGAAAAAAGTGCATCTTATGGAGCGAAAAATACAGTATACATGCTGTTAAAAAGTTGGTGCTTGCCCCTCTCTCTGCCAAGTGGTGGCAAGAGCCCATGGGGTCCTGGGCACCCACACAGGATCTGTGTTCCTTTGGAGAATGGAAGACATGGCAGAGACTGTTGTGGTTTTAAGAAATATGGTTTATTCACCTATTTGCACCTTCAGTGTAAATGGAGGGAGTCCAGATTTTACAGCATGGTCCTTTCAAGAGGGGCTTGTCCCTCACAGCAGTGGAGGCAGCCTTCAGCCATCCTGCCCAACATGGATCTCAGCTCTTCTTGATTCTCCTTCCCAGCAACCCTTGCACCCAGACTCCCTTTTCCTGCCACCTCAAACATACACACCCTATCACTGTGGTAACATCTCACTCCCCAGGCCAAAGAATTCCTCTTGGATGGCCCATCAACGCCATTTGTCATGTTAACAGGTTTGCTCTACACTAAGCCAGCCAACCAGGTTTGCATAAGGCAGCCCAGGAATTCTCTGTCTGACACAATCAATCAAAATCCTAGCATTTATTCATTTATAGGGCTTAGGGGCATCCCCCTCCCTTAAATTTATGAAATAGTCTCCCACAACCCTCTTGGTCCTTCATCCAGGGAAGCAAGATGCATGGACAGAGTTGAAGGGTACATACCAACACACCTGGAGGAAGTGAACCAAGGCCAGTAAGAGGTGTGGCCTGGGGGAGAGGGTGTGGCCTGGTTAGAGTCCCAATGGCCAGACAGAGAGCTCTGGGACCACATACATCTCTTAGCCCTGAGTCTACTCTCCTCTGCACTACTACAGCAACTTGGCTCTTGTTTGAGTGTGAGTGAGTCTGTGTGAATATCTGTGCGAGTGTCTGGAGGCGGTTGCAGGATGGATGGCTATTAATGGATTGGGGGTTGGGACTTCCAGGTTAGCGCCTCCGGCAATGGCGGATTTCCTCTGATCGGGAGGAATCCGCTTCGTGGAAATTAGGGTCTGGACCGCCATGGCGAGGTGGAGATCCATCAAAAACCACAGGCGGGAGAAGCCTGTGGACGTGGGATTCGGCAGGCACCTTTTGCGCCTCCCCTACTCGTGGGGAAACCCGGTTTCGGGGATCCGGAGCGACGTGGGGTGAGCGGCGTGGTGCTTCGAATCGACTGCTCTTTTCACGGAGTGAAGCCGCATTGCTGTTGCCGGAGAGCGCTGACTTTTTCCTGTGGGCAATTGGACTTTAAACAACTACTCGTGAGTAGAACGGAAAATTGGACTATGAAACATCTTAATTTGGCACTGAAGGGGGAAGGTTCTAAACAGGAAGTCCGCATTCTGCTTTTGTAAATAGATTGAAGCAAAGACATTGCAAGCTAAAGTCTGGAAAGTCTTTTGTAAAGGACTAAATCTCCATAGGCTAAAACTACTAAACCCCCCTTGGAAGCAGGAGAAGAGGGGGGAAATCTTAGATTGTTCAAGCCTGCAGGAGAGAGAGTAAAGAAAGATAAATTTCCACCGCCTTGAACCTGGGAACGGGTTGCTAGGAAGATAGACGTTTTTGGAAAGTACATTGACTGTGAATAAAACGTTTGTTGACAGATAGTTAAAAAAGAGAAACATATTGATTCCAATGTTTCCTTTTGCATTTAAAAGGAACAAAATATTTGAAAAACGAAAGTAATTTTGTTGCTGGATCTGCTTTTAAAAGGACGGATACAAATAGAAATTGTTTCCCCTAGAGGGAGCTTTTGAAACTGTTGTTGGAGTCGATCTGGGGAATTCTCCAGCTGTAGAGATTAAAGATCGTGAGAACCAGACATTGACCTTGAACAAGAATGTGCCCAGAAGAAGCCTTAGTGATTGCTTTTTGCAAGACAAGCGCTTTATTGGAACAGCTACATGAGAAGATGGATTTGATGACTGTTGCAGTTAATAATTTTGGACAAACAGTGAATACCTATATAGAAACCACTCAGGAACCGACCCAGGAATCTGCTTTGACAGGGCAAGTTGTGCAGAAGACAAAGGAGGAGGTTGCTGTTGAACCTCAAGTAATACAAGTGGAGAGAGCCACGGCCTTGCAGGAACATAAGCTGTTGTTTTTGATGACCGAACCTGGAGAAAGTCAGATTTGGAGAGATGGAGTCTCGTTTGGATTGGAGATGGGAAATTGGATAGATCCTCCTATGCAGGGCTGTTCTGGCTTCTGGGATCTGGTTCTGCGACAGGGGGAGTCTGGAGTTGTCGGGGTCTTTAACTTTGGAGGGACTTTGAAACATGCCTTGAAATACCTTTTGGATTTTAGTGCTGACTATGGAGAATGGGCTGACCTGTCAAGAAGGGATAACGACATTGTTAGGTTGGAGTCTCCCCGAGATCTACTCCTCAGCGATAAAGGAAGGAAATTAAAAACAAGATCAGCAGAAGACAAAGTAAAGTGCAGGTATAAATATGAAGAAGATCTGCAGAAGGGACATGGGAAAGAGTTAAGAGCCTCGGATAGAAGATCACCAGGTTGATGGACTAAATGGAATGGATAGAAAGGACTGACAGAACCTGAGACCAGGAAGAAGAGACGGTGGATGAAGATTGGAAGAAAGTTTAAAAATTCATTTAGAGAAATATTGTAAAATTAATGAGTGTTAGAAAAAATGTTGGAATGAAACTATTTGGCTTCAGTAGAAATGCTATAAGGAGTTATGTACAAATAAGTTTTAAGTTTTAGGGCTTTTTATGGTAAGATAAGGTTAAAATAAGTTAAGACAATTTAATGACAGAACATAGTGAAAGATGGAAAGGATTTGCTGAGATAATTAATAACTAGAATACAAAAAAGGGAGGTGCGAGGAGGTCGATGAAACAAGATAACGAAAGATAAAGATTTGGGAATATTGGATTTGTTTTTAATTTTTTGTTTGCTTTTGTTTTTGGTTTTGATGTATTGTGTGTTTCGTTCTCTTCTTTCTTTTTACTGACTTGTATTGTTTAATTACTTTTTCCCCCTTTTTCCCTTTCTTTTTTTTCTCTGTAATTTTAAATTCTCAATAAATATCATTTTTTTAAAAAAAAATTAATGGATTGGTGTTGAATCCCAACAAGACAGAAGTACTGTTTCTGGGGGACAAGGAGTGGGGGACTCCTTGGTCCTGAATGGGGTAACTGGGGACCAGCTGTGCAGCCTGGGAGTCATTTTGGACTCACAACTGTCCATGGAGGCACAAGTTAATTCTGTGTCCAGGGCAGCTGTCTACCAGCTCCACCTGGTACACAGGCTGAAACCCTACCTGCCCGTAGACTGTTTGGCCAGGTGGTGAATGCTCTAGTTATCTCCTGCATGGACTACTGCAATGTGCTCTACATGGGGCTACCTTTGAAGGTGACTTGGAAACTACAACTAATCCAGAATGTGGCAGCTAGACTGGTGACTGGGAGCAGCCGCCAAGTCTATAGAACACCGGTCCTGAAAGACCTACATTGGCTCCCAATATGTTTCTGAGCACAGTTCAGAGTGTTGGTGCTGACCTTTAAAACCCTAAATGGCCTCAGCCCTGTATACCTGAAGAAGCATCCACTCCCATTTTTCTGCCCAAACGCTAAGATCCAGCTCTGAGGTCCTTCTGGGAGTTCCCTCACTGTGGGAAGTGAGGTTACAGGGAACCAGGCAGAGGGCCTTCTCGGTATTGGCACCCACCCTATGGAATGCTATTTATCAAGGAGATAAATAACTACAGGACTTTTAGAAGACACCTGAAGGCAGCCTTGTACGGGGAAGTTTTTAAAGGCTGATGTTTTAATGTGCTTTTAATATTCTGTTGTGAGCCGCCTGGAGTGCCTGGGGAAACCCAGTTAGGTGGGCAAAAATTATCATCATCATTTGATGGCAGGTTTTGATTTTTGGGTGTGGGGCAGTTACACTGAAAGAGAGCACCCCACTCTCATTCCAGTGGGACTTGCACAGGAGAACTTCCCCACATATTGGGTGGTTTCATCCCCACCCCCATTTTCTCTCTAATCATTCACATCCTCCCCTGCTAATCTCCAAGCAGCTTTGCCTGAAACTCCAAATTTGACTTTTCCAGCAGTTGCTATGCCTTGCAGACTGTGGTTTCTGCTGAGGCTGTTTTTTATAACCACTGATGGTTAAAAAAAAATAAGGAAGATGAAGGAGGGAAGGGCGGTTGGCGGTGGGGGGGGGGAGAAGAAGAGGGCGTGGCCCCCTCTTGCAGTCCTCCCAGCCTTCTAGATCTTAAATTAGATTGATGAGCATAAACACTCTGAGTGGAGCGTTTTCCAACTCAATTGCAATTATCCTGGAATGGCCTACAATTACCAGCAACCCTCTCGAAGCTAGAAATTATCTTCTTAAGCTCCCTTCCAGATGGGTCAGCTGTGAAAATGTCACTTGCGTGTGCAGCCATAACCGCCAGCAGGATGAGTCCACCAGGATGGCAGAATAAAGGGAGGAGGAGGAAGAAAGAGGAGGAAGAGGAGGAGGAGGAGAGTCTCCTGGCTGGATCTGAAGAGTGAGGCAACAGGGGTAAAAAAAAAATCATGGCAGCATGAGAAGGAGGTATTTGTCACCTCGATCAGAAAGGGAAGCTGGGAATTTTGCAGAAAAGAACAACTAAAACGATCAAGATGGTGGAGTCTCCACCATTGGAGGTTTATAGTCTGTCGTTGGGTGGCCAGCTATCACAGATTCGTTCATTGAGATTCCTGCATTTCATGGCGTTGGACTAGATGACCCTTGTGAGAGCCAGTGTGGTGTAGTGGTTAAGAGCGGTGGACTCGTAATCTGGGGAACTGGGTTTGCTTCCCCGCTCCTCCACAAGCAGCTGCTGGGTGACCTTGGGCTAGTCACACTTCTTTGAAGTCTCTCAGCCCCACTCACCTCACAGAGTATTTGTTGTGGGGGAGAAAGGGAAAGGAGATCGTTAGCCGCTTTGAGACTCCTTCGGGTAGTGATAAAGCGGGATATCAAATCCAAACTCTTCTTCTTCTTGTTGTGTGTTATGTACTGAAGTTCTCACCCTGGGCCAGCAGGGGGATACTGTAGATAGCTATGCAAATAAGGGATCGAAAGTGACGTTCAGTGATTGGATAGTTTTAGAAAGTTGTTACAGTAACGTAGTACTGGAGCTCTATAGAAGCAGGATGACTGAGCCCTTCAGTTCAGTTCTGTTCTGGCCGCTGAATAAAGAAGAGCTGTTTGAAGAATCGCTGTGTCGTCTGATATGTTCACCCACAACTTAACATTGTGGACCTTCTAAGACTACAATTCTGTGATTCTGTGAGCAAGCCCCTTGTGAGGAAAGGTTACAGTCTTTGGGGCTTTTTAGTTAGAAAAATGGTAGAGTGATACAACACTCCCTCCCCCAAAAGGAAAATG
The DNA here is from genome assembly GCF_965113315.1 of Podarcis vaucheri. NCBI lineage: Eukaryota > Metazoa > Chordata > Lepidosauria > Squamata > Lacertidae > Podarcis > Podarcis vaucheri. Next base: position 5,608,860 of record NC_138759.1, read on the forward strand.
GTTGAGTAAGGGTGGGAGGGCATGATGGAGCTGTATAAAGCCATGCGTGGCAGGAAGCTAGTGGATCCTTGGTTGACCCCAAGACTTCTCAGGGACTGGATGAGACTTGTTACAACCCCGGGTCAGTGCCGGATTTATGTATAAGCTAAACAAGCTATATAGCTCTTGGGGACCCCCAAAAAAATTTAAAGGAAAAAAACCCTGGATGTACATTTCCAAACTATAAGATAAAAATAAAATAAAATAAAACCTACACAGAGCAACAGTGTTTCGTGTTGTGTAGGCTCCTATGTTGTCAGTCATGGGCCCTGCCTGCTAGCCTGCTCCCTCAAATATCACTGGTTTGCTCCTTTCTATATACAGGGTGCCTACATTCTGCACGGACTGGTTGCATGGAAACATGTACAAATGGCTTTAGATACCAATTAAGTCCATAAATTACCATCTAGCATATAAAAAGGTAAAGGACCCCTGACAGTTAAGTCCAGTTGCGAACAACTCTGGGGTTGCGCCGCTCATCTCGTTTTACTGGCCGAGGGAGCCGACGTTTGTCCGCAGACAATTTTTCCAGGTCACGTGGCCAGCATGACTAAGCCGCTTTCTGGCGAAACCAAAGCAGTGCACGGAAACGCCGTTTACCTTCTCGCCGGAGCGGTACCTATTTATCTACTTGCACTTTGACATGCGTTCGAACTGCTAGGATGGCAGGAGCAGGGACCGAGGAACGGGAGCTCACCCTATCGCAGGGATTCGAACAGCCGACTTTCTGATCAGCAAGCCCAAGGCTCAGTGGTTTATACCACAGCGCCACCCACGTCCCTATATAGTATATATTCCACAGAAAAACCAGTGGCAATTGGTTGTTGACAAAGGACAGCTGGACATATAAAGGGCCCCATTACCTTCAGTAGCTTAGGGCCTCATCAAACCTAAATCCGGCCTTGCATAAGTGTTCCAGGGTCATGGAACACAAGCTCTTTGAGCTTCTCCCACCTTCCTTCCAGATCTGCTCAGCCCCTCCAGGACATGAGCTCAAGACAGTTTTCTAGCTTTTTCCTTGACCCCTTTTTTTGGCAATGGGTTTTGGCGGCCAATGTAGATCATGTAGCCCTAAAGGACTTGTCCCATGTCTGAGCCGCTAAAGATGAGTGTGTTGGAATCGAGCCTCAAGCGAGAATAAATCGAGCACAGCGAGAATAAATCAGACAAAGGTATCCTTTCACCTTATTCCATAAGAAGCCAGTGGCCAGAAGCTTAGCAGCCGTTAACAGGTGAACTGTAAGACCCACCCTTTCCCAGTCGACATTTGGCTCTGGACAGCATCGCCTAGAGCTGAGAGGGAAAGCTTGGCCCAGGGGAAGCATCTCAGAAATCTCCACGCCGCTCCTTGAGCTGCCTGGGCGGAAACATGGCCAGCCGCGTGAAGGACAGCTCTGGAAATGGACGGTTTGAATAAACTTGAAACAGGGACATGCAGAAAAGTGCATTTCCTTTGTTTAGCTTACCCCTCTTGTTTAGGCCTCGCGGCTCTTAAAGATGGGGCTGGAAGTAAACGACACAGATTTTTAATCCCGGACGGTTTAGAAGTGGTCAGGCCTCCTCATCGAGAGAAGCAGAAAGGGCCCTGGGCTTGTGTCCATGCTGCTGTCAATGGCCCAAGGGTCAGGGATTTAGGCAGTGGGCATTGCAGAGACAGGGTGTGTGTGTGTGTGTGTGTGTGTGTGTGTGTTCTGAAGACTCTAAAACCGAGAGAAGATGCAACGGCATGATTTCCAAATGTGTTTATAAAGCTTTTTGGTCGCTTGCCTAGAAGATAACAGAGTGCTGCACGGCGAAGCTGAGAATGAAAACAGCATCTGCTGAAAAAGCAGAACGGCATTGAAACAAAATCAACAGCAGTTCAAAAGCAATTTTTAAATGCATGTTTAAGATCAAGCTCCAGTCATCTGTTGAGCAAATCATGCCGTTTAAAAAAGCTTTCCGGAATAGAACAGCTTTGGTTCGGGTCCAGAAGTACCGCTCTGCAAACAGAGGATCTTACCCACCGGCGGACTTAGGGCAAGATCCTTGCGTGAGAAAAGAAAGCTGCAATTCAGCAGTTAGCACGCGGTGTCGATATGCCTCTTTCATAAGTCCTTGCACGATGCCTCGAGATGCACGCTTGTGCAATCCCTCCCACGAGGGGTTTCCTGAAGAAGGTGCGTTGCGCAGTCTTCTGACAGGTCTGCAGGGCAAGGCAACCGTTGTACAAAAGCCCCACTGCTGGAATTTCTTCTGCTCATGCATCTCTGTATGTAGCCCTTTGAAGAGATGGAGAACAGTATGCAAGGGCAGAGCCTGCCTGGTGTATTTCCTGATGTACATGAGCTTTCAAGGGAGGGTGCCACCACTATTCAGGCCCCGCTGCATGCCCTCATAGTTCTGACTTCAGTAAAGGAAGGTACGTGAAGGACAGCTGTCCATGTCTGAGGAGGAGAAGCGCGGTGCAAATGGGAGAAGACATGCCCCAAAGTATTATATTATTATTATTATTATTATTATTATTATTATTATTATGCCTTTTCCCTGACAGGCACTGAAGGCAGCTTACAGACAAGAATCAAAACAACTAAAGAAATATGAAGCAATCATTAGAAACTGTTAAAGATGGATAGAATTAAAACTATATATGCACACATTTAAAAAGCTATTAAAACTATGCAAATAATTGCCATAAAACAGCACCATTCCCCAAACCCTGGTGGAAGGAGAAGGTCTTCACCTGCCGGTGGAAGGGAAAAAAGGAGACAGGCAGTCTGCTTTCTCTAGGGAGCGAGTTCCAGAGTCTGTACTCTTGCCTAATGCTGGATGATATCCAGGTTGACCTAGTCCAATGTTTCTCAACCTGTGGGTCCCCAGATGTTGTTGGACTCCAACTCCCATCATCCCTGCGCTCTGGCCTTGCTAGCTAGGAGTGATGGGAGTTGTAGTTCAACAACATCTGGGGACCCACAGGTTGAGAAAGGCTGATCCATCCTTCTTTGCAAGAAAACTGAAGCAGTGCCCAAAATGCTCTTTATTTCACCAACAGATTTGGCCTTGATAAACATCAATCTGTCATGGATGCCATCTGTCATGCACTGGCAGAGGAAGAGGAGTACGGGGGGAGCACACGGCCCCCGGCAGCCGATCCCAGTAGGGTGCCATCGCGGCTGCCCCCCCACCCGCGCTGGGCGCCCCGCCCCTGCAGGCGGCATGCCCCACCCCCAGGACGCGTGCCCCGCCTGCGGGCAGCGTGCCCCACACCCAAGATGCATGCCACGCCCCCAAGTTGTATGCCAGCCCCGCCCCCGCCTGCTCTCCACCCCCCCCCCCCCGGTTGCCAGAGAATGAAGCTCCATCACTGCTCTCATGGATACTTTAGTTGAGAATCGTGCCTTGCACAGGGTTGGCCTAGATGACCTCTGGGGGTTCCTTTCCAACTCTACAATTCTATGAAGTTCCAGTTGCACCCCTCCCTGACACACAAGATGGCCATAAAGCTTCTCTGCCAGGTGTCAGCAAACTTTGTCAGCAGGGGGCCAGTCCACTGTCCCTTGGACCTTGTGGGGGGCAGGACAATATTTTGGGGGGGAAATAAATATGAACGAATTCCTATGCCCCACAAATAACCCAGAGATGCATTTTAAATAAAAGGACACATTCTACTCATGTAAAAGCACGCTGATTCCTGGACCGTCCGCGGGCTAGATTTAGAAGGCAATTGGGCCGGATCCAGCCCCTAGGCCTTAGTTTGCCTACCTATTTCCAAGAGCATCCAACAGACAAGAAAATAACCTTTTTTTTTATTGGGCCTATTAAAACACGTGGCAATTCGTGGAACTGATACCTTTGTTTAAAAACTAAAATGAGTTAAACGTTAAATGTAATTAATTAAATAAATAGTTGGTGCTTAGTTTGCCTACCCATGTTCTCTGTCGTACTTCGGCTTTCTTTAATTGCTTTTCTACGGTGACCCTACTTTTTAATAAGGCAGGAAAATGTTGCAAATTTCTTGCTTCCTTGCGACCTTCTCTGGCAAGCAACTTAGCACCGTGGCCAACACTTCTTTTTTTATTTGGGAACCCTGGAGAGGAGCTTGCCAGAGCCGTTGCCGCAGAACAGCTGCTGGAGCGGCAAAGAGGGCTTCACCTTTCCTTGGTGGCGACGCCCACCTGGCATTATCTCATTTGATTTCCTCGGACGGCGAGGAGAAAATTAAAGGTTAGCGAAGTTTGCTTTCATCTTCCAGTAGGAGTTGGCGGTTATTTCAGCATGGAAGTTCCCCGCCTACTTTTATTTATTTTCTCCCCCCCCCCTTTTCTTCTTTCCTCGACAACTCCCTTCTTGTTTTCGCGGCTAAAAATATCGCCCGAGATGTTGCTTCGGTTTGGATCATTTCAAGGAACCTAAGAAAAGCCGAGGCAGCTTCTCTTCAATTTGGAAGAGGGGCCAGACCAAGAATAGGATCCACTCCTGCTGGAAAAAAACTCTGCTGCAAAAATGTTGAGCCAAGCAACTGAGACAGCAACTGGTTTGGATAGCACACAAGAGATTTTCTAGTCATTTCCAGGCGGCCTGTTATTCTGCATTCATCCCCATTTGTTTTCAGAGAGGTTAGATGAAATGGCCCCATCGTTCAGCCCAGACACTGAGATCCAGCGCCAAGGGCCTTCTGGTGTTTCCAGCATTGAGAGAAGTGAGGTTACAGGGAACCAGACAGAGGGCCTTCTCGGTGGTGGCACCCGCCCTGTGGAATGCCCTCCCTTCAGATGTCAAGGAAATAAAGAACTATATGACTTTTAGAAGACATCTGAAGGCAGCCCTGTTTAGATAAGTTTTTAATGTCTGATGTTTTATTGTCTTGAAAGCCCTACATTGACTTCCAGTACATTTCTGAGCACAATTCAGAGTGTTGGTGCTGACCTTGAAAGCCCTAAACGGCCTCAGCCCAGTATACCTGAAGGAGTGTCACCACCCCCATCGTTCTGCCCGGACACTGAGGTCCAGCTCCAAGGGCCTTCTGGCGGGTCCCTCATTGCGAGAAGTGAGGTTACAGGGAACCAGACAGAGGGCCTTCTCAGTGGTGGCGCCCACCCTGTGGAACGCCCTCCCATCAGAAGTGAAGGAAATAAGCAGCTATCTTATCTTTAAAAGACATCTAAAGGCAGCCCTGTTCAGGGAAGTTTTTAATATTTAATGCTGTATTGTTTTTAACACTCGATTGGAAGCCGCCCAGAGTGGCTGGGGAAACTGAGCCAGGTGGGCAGGGTATAAATAATAAATTATTATTATTATTATTATGGCATCAAAGCAAGCTTTATCCCACACATTCCCGTGCATATTCCCATCACTTTCCCTTTCAAAAGAGAGCTCCAGCATTTCAGGGGAAGCTGGTTTGTGGCCCGAGACCTCCCAGTGAACAATAATTGTACAACCTGAATTTGCACAATCACATTTTGTATAAGAATAAACTCAAGTTTTATATGGGGAAACCCCAAAACACCTTCGAATGAGGCTTAGGACAGGCTAGCTAATCCTGCTAGTGGAAGCCCATGCAAGAGCTAACATTAGAATCATTTTGTTGTTGTTTAGTTGTTTAGTCGTTTAGTCGTGTCCGACTCTTCATGACCCCCTGGACCAGAGCACGCCAGGCAATTCTGTCTTCCACTGCCTCCTGCAGTTTGGTCAGACTCATGTTTGTAGCTTTGAGAACACTGTCCAACCATCTCGTCCTCTGTCGTCCCCTTCTCCTTGCGCCCTCCATCTTTCCCAACATCAGGGTCTTTTCCAGGGAGTCTTCTCTTCTCATGAGGTGGCCAAAGTCTGTCCTTCCAGTGAGCACTCAGGGCTGATTTCCTTCAGAATGGAGAGGTTGGATCTTCTTGCAGTCCATGGGACTCTCAAGAGTTTCCTCCAGCACCATAATTCAAAAGCATCCATTCTTCAGCCTTCTTTATGGTCCAGCTCTCACTTCCATACATCACTAGAATGGTAGAATCATAGAATGCTATAATTGTAGAGTTGGAAGGGACTCCAAGCGTCATCTAGTCCAGCCCCTGCAATGCAGGAATCTCAGGTAAAGCATCCATGACAGGGGGCCATCCAAGCTCTGTGACCTCCACAAAATTGGGTTGGAATAACCCCATGAACGGTGCACCAGGAGAGGAGATCCGAAATCTTTCCACCTGGCAAATGGATAAGCTTCTGCTTATGGAACAATTGCCATGGCATTGAATTCCTCCCTTTGTAATGCCTAAGAGTATTATTACTCTGAGCAGTTTGTGTTCCTGGGGCCACACACTTCTTGGGTCTGTATTATGTGGCCTTTAGCCTTGTCTTAAAAGCTCTCTGCAGGTAATAATAATAATAATAATAATAATAATAATAATAATAATAATAATAATTTATTTATACCTCGCCCATCTGGCTGGACTTCACCAGCCAATCTGGGCAGCTTCCAACAAAATATTAAAATACTGTAATACATCTAACATTAAAAGCTTCCCTAAACAGGGCTGCCTTCAGATGTCTTATAAAAGTCTGCTAGTTGTTCTCTTTGACATCTGGTGGGAGGGCGTTCCACAGGGCGGGCACCACTACTGAGAAGGCCCTCTGCCTGGTTCCCTGTAACTTGGCTTTTCACAGTGAGGGAACCGCCAGAAGGCCCTCGGCACTGGACCTCAGCGTCCAGGCAGAACGATGGCGGTGAAGACGCTCCTTCAGGTATACTGGGCAGAAGCCGTTTAGGGCTTTAAAGGTCAGCACCAACACTTTGAATTGTGCTCAGAAACATACTGGGAGCCAATGTAGGTCTTTCAAGACTGGTGTTATGTGGTCCTGGCGGCCGCTCCCAGTCACCAGTCTAGATGCCGCATTCTGGATTAATTGCAGTTTCCGGGTCACCTTCAAAGGTAGCCCCACGTAGAGTGCATTGCAGTAGTCCAAGTGGGAGATAACCAGAGCATGCACCACTCTGGCAAGACAGTCTGTGGGCAGGTAGGGTCTCATCCTGCGTACCAGATAGAGCTGGTAAACAGCTGCCCTGGACACAGAATCGACCTGCGCCTCCATGGACAAGCTGTGAGTCCAAAATGACTCCCAGGCTGCGCACTTGGTCCTTCAGGGGCACAGTTGCCCCATTCAGGACCAGGGAATCCCCCACACCCGACAGTCTCCTGTCCCCAAAAACATTACTACTGTCTTGTCAGGATTCAACCTCAATCTGTTAGCTGCCATCCATCCTCCAACTGCCTCCAGACACTCACACAGGACCTTCACCACCTTCAATGGTTCTGATTTAAAAGAGAGGTAGAGCTGGGTTAGCAGGCATCCTTCTCCCCTCCCTGGCAGCCTTCTGGGCAAGGAGGAAGAGAGAAGGAGGAGGAGAAAGGGAGGAAATAGAGCATCAGAGAGGGTGGTGAGGATCTCCCTGCTCATGGAAAACTGCAAAGGGTGCAGAATTAATTAAAACCATGGAACTCACTCCCACAAGAGTGATGGCCACCAAGGTTGGTGCCTTTAAAAGAAGTTTACGCCAGTGCATGGAAGATTAAGCTACTGGGGCTATTGCCCACTATGGTTATGTTCTGCCTCCATTGTTGGAATAGAAATCTCTCTGGGTACCAGTTCCTGGAAATGGCAAATGAGGATGGTGCTGCTGTTCTGCTTGGGTCCTGCTACCGAGTGGTGTCTGGTTGGCCACGGTGAGAACAGGATGTTGGACTCAATGGGCCTTTGGCCTGATTCAGTAGCCAGGCTCATCCATGGTCCTTGTGTAAAAGCTCACACAGGTCCTAGAGAGAGCCGTTCACTGTAGGCAGGAAGGTAACAGTGAAGCAAAGACGCTGAATGCATTTTAGACAAGCCGTTATCTATCTCCCTACCCCCTGGCCTGGAGCTGAAACACGGGGAATCATAACACAGACCTTTTTTGCAGGGTTGTTGTAAAGATTACTGAAACGATGTGTGAAAAGTGCTTTGAACGCGTGGGAAATTCTAAGAATAAATACCGTATTTTTCTCTCTATAAGACGCACCAGACCACAAGACGCACCTAGTTTTTGGAGGAGGAAAACAAGAAAAAAAAAATATTCTGGATCTCAGAAGCCAGAACAGCAAGAGGGATCGCTGCGCAGCGAAAGCAGCGATCCCTCTTGCTGTTCTGGCTTCTGTGATAGCTGCGCAGCCTGCATTCGCTCCATAAGACGCACACACATTTCCCCTTACTTTTTAGGAGGGGAAAAGTGAGTCTTATAGAGCAAAAAATACGGTAAATTCTAAGCCTTGTTGTTGCTGCTGTTGTTGCAAGCGGAGCAATTTGGGTCCAGGTCCGTGCAGCCTGAGGTTGGAGCTGATGTGTCGAAACGGCCCTGCAATTTGGGAAGCAGGCCAGCCCATGCGATGTAGTTCAAAGCAATGCCTCCTCTGCAGTCGCTATTCCGTCCCCACCCTGCTTCTCTCTCTCTCTCTCAAGACAAAATCGCCCAGGGGAACTCCTATTGCCAAATGAAAACACACATCTCGGTGTGATCCTGGTTGACCTTTCCATTTTTACAGTCGCCCTCCCTCCCTCTTCACGGAGGGTCTTAACTGAGTCAGAGGGGCTGCAGAGAGATTTCTCCTTTCACAAGCCCCCGCACGCCCCAGCCTTCTTACAAAGAATGCCGGGAAACAGCCCAAAACCGGACGGCGGGCGTTCGGTGGGGTTTCTCTCCTTTTCCTCATTTCAAAGGGAAGCCCCACCACCCTGACCTCACCACCCACCCACCAGCTTCACTGTCCTGCCACCTAACCGGTCACATCCGTGCCAAGGTGCCAAGCGGGGCATTGGGGGGGGGTGTCCCTCTGACGTCACCCAGCCGTTTCATCTCCCCCATGAATCTCAGGCCACATCCTGTGCGGTTACCTACAGACCCCTTTGGCTTTTCATGTGGTTTGACATCCCTTTAATTTAGAGACAATCACGTTGGGCCTCTAACTTGAAACGCCAAAATAGGGGGCTGGGGAAGGGTTCGGGGAGATGGCGAGCCTCTCGGAGAATTCGGCAGATGTCGACACGGCGGGGATGCGATGTCAAACTGTTAATTAGGCGGGTAAACAGGACCGAGGGTAATTACACACCCAACGCAAATATTATTTGATGTAACTATAGGCTGAACCAGGGCTCTGCCGGCACATCAGAATAGATGATACTATTATACTAAGCCCTGTGACAGGTTTGACCCCGAGCGATCCCTTCCAATCCAGTTGGGTTGCCTTGCCTCCAAGCTGAAGGCTCAATCTTTGACACTTCCCTTATTTTCTTCACATGAAAATATTGAGAAAGATCCACTTCTGCTTCCCCACAAACACACCCTCCCAAATTAATAATAATAATAATAATAATTTTTTTTTTATTTATATCCCATTCTCCCCAGTCGAGGCCGGGCTCAGGGCGGCTAACAACAATAAAATAATACAACATTCTAAAATCATTTCATTAAAAAATTACTTTAAATCAAACTGATGGCAACCATTGGGCTAGAGTTCTGTGAAGATTGCCGAGGGAGGGAGTCAGGCTGTGCCCTGGCCAAAGGCTTGGTGGAACAGCTCTGTCTTGCAGACGTTGCGGAAAGATGTCAAGTCCTGCAGGGCCCTAGTCTCTTGGGACAGAGAGTTCCACCAGATCGGAGCCACAGCCGAAAAAGCCCTGGCTCTGGATGAGGCCAGCCTAACCTCTCTGTGGCCTGGGACCTTCAGGATGTTTTTGTTTGAAGACCGTAAGTTTCTCTGTGGGGCATACCAGGAGAGGCGGTCCCGTAGGTACGAGGGTCCTAGACCGTATAGGGCTTTAAAACCAGCACCTTAAACCTGATCCTGTACTCCACCGGGAGCCAGTGCAGCTGGTATAGCACCGGGTGAATGTGATCTCGCAGCGAGGACCCCGTAAGGAGTCTCGCCATGGCATACTGCACCCGCTGGAGTTTCTGGGTCAGTCTCAAGGGCAGCCCCATGTAGAGTGAGTTACACTAATCCAGTCTGGAGGTGACTGTCGCGTGGATCACAGTGGCGAGGTCAGGGCAAGAGAGGTAAGGATTGAGGCAGGATTGGTCAAAATGAGAGGATGAGAGTTCAAGTGGGTTTTGATGGGGCTAGGGCAGAGGGGTTCAGTGCGGACATCCGGCTTCTCAGTCAGGCCTTAACAACCTAAAGAGAGCCTGCAGACCCATCTACCCTGGGCATCCTGCTCCCACAGTGGAAAACCGTGTGCCTGTCAGAAACCCGCAAACAGGATTCAAGCATGAGAGCACTCTCCCCTCTTGTAGTATCCAGCAAGCGGTATTTCAGAAGCAATGCTACCTTCATCATGGCTAGAAGCCATCGATCTTCTTCTTCTTTGGCAATCCCTCATAGCTGAGAAAGATTGTCTTCCATAAACATGGTTTTAACAGTGAGTCCGTAAGTGACTGTTGAGGCCAATTCTGGATCCACACGTCCTTCCACAGTGGGGATGTGGGTTTCCAGGTGGGAGTTGATGACGGTGTGGATTTTCCAAGTGTACCTTCCTCTTAGCACATTTCTCCCTGAGTTCTCCTGAGTTCGAGTGTCTTCAAAGCCCAAGACACCTGCAGCATCTGTAACCTGAAGCATCTGTAAACTGAAGCATCTGTAACCCGAGATACCACTGTATACTTCTTCTTTGGCCATCACTCATAGCCAAGTAAGAGTGTTTGAGGACCAGGACATTTGCAGGGAAACCAAAATGCTTGTTTACAAAGCTATTGCACTGCCAACCTTACTATATGATTGTGAAACATGGACCACTTATAACCACCATCTCCAGCTCCTCAAAAGATTCCATCAACAGTGTCTCCGAAAAATCTTACACATCACTTGGGAAGACAGGCGAACTAATACCAGAATACTGGAAGAAGCAAAGATTACCAGTATCGAATCAATGATTCTTCAACGTCAACTTTGTTTGCCTGGTCATGTTGTGTGAATGCCTCATTATTGTCTTCCAGAGCAACTACTCTATTCCGAACTTAAAAATGGAAAGTGTAATGCTGGTAGTCAAAACAGGTTTAAAGGCTGTCTCAAGGCAAATCTTTAAAAATGTAGTATAAACACCAACAATTGGGAAACACTGGCCTGCGAGCGCTCCAGCTGGAGAACAGCCTTCACCAAAGGTGTCATGAGCTTTGAAGACACTCGAACTCAGGACACAAGGGAGAAATGTGCTAAGAGGAAGGCATGCTTGGCAAATCCACACCGTGATCAACTCCTGCTCGGAAACCTAAGTCCCCACTGTGGAAGGACGTGTGGATCCAGAATTGGCCTCCACAATTATGGACTCACTGTTAAGACTGTGTTCATGGAAGGCCATCTTACTCGGCTACAAGTGATCACCAAAGAAGAAGAAACCTGCACAATCTGTGACAGATCTGCATTATTTCCCCTTTTCGGTGATGTATTAATGGTCGCCCCTGCTTACAAGTTTCCCCTGAACTAACAAGATTTTTTTTATTTTTAAAAAACCATTGGATCTGCCAAGAAGATCAGCACAGGTAAATGTTGTTGACCTTCCTGGACGTCTGATTCTAATTTGTCTTATTCCATCCCGACATTCAACTGTATGGCGGACTGCATAAAGTCAATCTGATGCTTTGAATCAAATTTTCTTGCGACAACAAAAAACAACAACACAGAACTAAAGAGGTGGGTCATCCATCTGGAACATGCAGAGGAGAGCAGAGTTGGGCCAGGGTTTCATTCTGTTGTGCAGACACCTGCCGTCAGCAAAGGTCCAGTGAACTATTGCAAAAGTATTTTGGAGAAAAGTCAGGGAAATGACTGCACGCCGTATCCCACATACACCTAAATATGTGCTCCTGGGCTTTCGAAAAGAAATTGCTTTGGGTCAAGGGTCACGACCTTTTAGGCCAGTGAAAAACATTAGGGTTTTTGAGCGAGGGCTGTGGGTGCCACCACCTCTGGCTGGTTCCCCCAGATAAGACTCTCCTCCCAAGAGACGGAGAGTGAGAAAGTTCATGCACAAACAGACTTTGCTTTCCTGAGGGATCTGGGTAAAAGTCAGATGCGGGAGAATTAATCCTGGAAAAGCTCATAGTTTTCGAAGAGGAAGTGGGGGGAAACCATCACTTTGTCATTGTCCCATACAGAAAAACGAAACTGAAAAAAATCTACCGGTACATCAGACCGTTAAAAACCAACAAGCCTGCTATCCCAGCTATCCCTAACCTGGCTAACCCCCTAAAAACTCTGATACCCCATAAGTAAATACAATATACTCCCACAGAGACTACCTTACACTGCGTTTAAAACCAAAATCGCATTTGGATAAAAACTGTTTCTCAGGCGGCTAGTCCTAGTCTTTATTACCCTGTACCTTCTTCCAGAAGGCAGAAACTGGAAGAGATCATTTCCGGGGTGCGCACTATCCTGCGCTATCTCTGCAGCTTTCTTATGGCACCTGGAAGCGTAGATTTGATCCAAGGTGGGAAGAGTGCACCCAATTATTCTCTCCGCAGTCTTTACAACCCTGGACAGCCTTGTTTCTTCCCTGACCGTGCAGCTCCCAAACCACATACACAGACCATAAGTTAATACACTCTCCGCAGTACAATGGTAAAATGCCATCAACAGGTCCTTTGAGAGATTGTTTTTCTGGAGTTTTTAACCCCGCTACGCCTCTGGGGGGAAAGCCCTCACCACTTCAGACCAAACAGACAGTGAGCAGTGGCGAAGGTCTCAGAGGTATCATGCGTACCAGGGGAAGACTTCAATAGCACCATTGTGCCCTCGGGCACCTTGTTGGGGACCCCTGTTTCAGACTACAAATAGTTATAAATGTGAGAATTGCCACCTTGAATTAAACCTGGAAGCACAGCAGCAAGCCGTGGAGTGGAACAAACATCAGTTTAAATGTGCATGGCTCTCACATCCACCAAGAGGGACACAACAGCCTTTTGCACCAGGCGAATCTTCCCCTTCGCCATCAAGGGTGGCCCCCAAAGCAAGGCACATTGCAGTAGTCAAGCCTGGAGGTTGAAACAGTGTGGGTAATGGAAAGAGATCTTGTCTACCCAAGGATGAAATGGAGCTGGAGGAAAGCATTCTGATTGTTTTGTTTTTAAGCAGAATCCGGCTTGTTGAAAAGATCACAGGGCACAAAACACCCGAAAGGTCGCCGTTTGTGGCCATTTTGGATCCTACATAACTCTGGAGAACAGCTGCCTTGTCCCCTGGCATAGCAATTTTTGAGGTCCCCCCCCCGCAAGTAATTCCCCTTTGTGTGTGGATATATGCATCACACTGTCTTTCCCAAGCTGATGCTCAAAGGATGCTCCCCGCAGCCAGGCTGCTCTCCACGATGAGCAAACATTGCTCCTGGCCTCTTCGTTTTTAAGACTTCAAAGTGGATCATGGAAGGGGCAAGGCAGAGAGAGCTGGGGAGGGGGCAGGAGACAGAGTGTGCCGTTCAGGTGGCCCGAATTAGGCCAAAGCAGTTGCCCACTGATCCAAACATAGCCTTTCTCCCTCCCTCTCTCTCTCTGAGCAAGACTTAGCATCAAAGGCTTGATTAACGGTTGCCGGGCTCAGAACCTGAGAGGCTGCAAAAGCGCTGCCCCCCCTCCCTCCTGCTGCCCCCTCCCCACAGAAGAGGCCTCCCCCCCTCCCCTGTGTGCATGCTAAGTGGCCCAGGCACATGTCAAATAGGGCCGTGGTTGGCAATTAAAGTAATGAAACACAGAAAAGACACCTGCTTTGAATGAAGGCGGGGAGGGCCGCTCGGAGAGGGCCTGGGACCCCCTCAGCCTGGTTCCCCGTGCCTCTCCTTAACGGCATAATCATTAAAGCGCAGGAACCTTTTCCCTTCTAATCCCTTTTTCGCCTCCCCCCCACCCCAGCAGCCCCCTCCCTTCCGCCCAGGCCAACATGGGGATGTTAGCATATTTGAACTTCTTGACATTCCTCTTTGCCTGGCTTGGCGAACATGCTACATTTTAAAACTTGTTGGGCCCTTTCATGTTTTATTTGACCCTATGTAATTGCATTCCAGAAGGAGTAACAGGCTTGCCCTGTGATTTATGCCCTGTATTAAATGTCAGTTTTGAAAAGACACAGTTAACAGCTCGGTTTAACCTCCTGCCTCCCCTGTGGAAGTTCAAAACTGAGCCTTCGCTTGACTCCTTCTGAGTCCTCCTGAGAGGGCGGGAAAGGGGGAGGGTGGGAAAGGGGGAGGGGTGTGGGGTGAACCAGGCACAGTGGAAAGAGGGTCTTAAGAGGAGTCGCTGAATGGGAGCCTTCTTCACCCAGCTGGCTGCCTCTCTTGAGACCCCTGGATGATATTCCATGAAATCTCCTTAGCCGTCCACTCCACACCTCACTGTTCTTTGAAAGAACTTGTGGTTTCCTTGAGCATTTTGGGGGGGTGCTTTGACCTGGGAGGGGAGGGGGTGAAGGTCGTCTGTCCCAATAACAGCCCTTAACTGCCCCTCCCTTGTTACAGAACAACAGCAACAAGAATGGACAGCCTGATAGGGGGTGGCGGTGGGCTTGGCAGAGGTCCCACTCAGAAGGTCAGGCAAATAAATTGCCCTTGTAACAGAGAGCTGGCCTTTTGGTCTCAGTGCACTAAAATGGTTTTGCATCCTGCCCTGGCAACTTTCCCCCCACCCCTCGTGGCAGAATCAGGAGCCACCAGCCGCATGAAAATGGTGCCAAGGAAGAAGGATGAATGAAATGAATCTCAGGGGTGCAGAGGAACCAAAGTTCTGGGGCCAAACATCTGGGAGACCTTTGAAGCTAATGATGTAGCCCATATATAGATATAGATATAGATATAGATATAGATATAGATATAGATATAGATATAGATATGGATATAGATATAGATATAGATATAGATATAGATATAGATATAGATATAGATATAGATATAGATATAGATATAGATTAGATAGATATAGATATAGATATAGATATGTTGTTGTTGTTGTTGTTGTTGTTGTTTAGTTGTGTCCAACTCTTTGTGACCCCCTGGACCAGAGCAGGCTAGGCACTCCTGTCTTCCACTGCCTCCCGCAGTTTGGTCAAACTCATGCTGGTAGCTTCAAGAACACCGTCCAACCATCTCGTCCTCTGTCTTCCCCTTCTCCTTGTGCTCCTTGTGATCTTTCCCAACATCAGGGTCTTTTCCAGGGAGTCTTCTCTTCATCAGGGTCTTTTCCAGGGAGTCTTCTCTTCTCATGAGGTGGCCAAAGTCTTGGAGCCTCAGCTTCAGGATCTGTCCTTCCAGTGAGCACTCAGGGCTGATTTCCTTCAGGATGGATAGGTTTGATCTTCTTGCAGTCCATGGGACTCTCAACAGTCACCTCCTTCACCATGATTCAAAAGCATAAATTCTTCGGCGATCAGCCTTCTTGATGGTCCATTTCATCTGAAGCCAAAAGAATCCCCATGGCCAAAACCTCATGTGTGGATTTTACATTAAAGGTTTGGGTTTTTGCATACAAAGAAGCTTCCTTAGACCAAGTCATACCATTGGTCCATCCAACTCAATATTGTCTGCACTGACTGGCAGCGGCTCTCTAGCTTTTCAGGAAAGAGTTCCCCAACTCCCAGCCCTACCTGGAGATGCTGGGGATTCACCTTCCACGTGAAAAGCAGCTGCTCTGCCAACTGTGTGACAGTCTTTCTCCATATACCTCTATAGAATAAAGATGTAAGAATGTCATCACGCAGTCCCCATTGGAGGATTTGAAGTGCCTCATCATAATCCTGGATATGCATGAAATCAGGGCAAGAGAGGGGAGGAAAAGTGAAGGCAGCTTGCATAAGAAGTGTGGTCATGGCATCTGAGTCAGAAGGGGGGAACACCGAGAGGGGGAAGTGGTGGTTTAAAGCAGAGACAGAAGTTTGAGTCAAGCTGGGATGGAGGAAACTGAGAGGAAAACGGAGGAATTGAACAAAGAATGAGGTCTGAGTGATGCACTACAGAATATCTGAGGACTCTGCATCCTTTCTCTCACACACATGTGGCAGCTGAGAAATGGAAAAGGGAGAAGATTTACAGCAAGAAGGGAAAGACATTGAAAGGGGGGAAGCATCTGTTTTAAACAATGGCCCAAGTCTGGATAAAGCAGGGATTGGAGGGCAATATCAATATCAACAGCCAAGGCAAGGCAGGCCAGGTATTGCAGCAGTACCACGGAGAGCTCCAGGTGAGACGCTTGCCCCAAGAAGGGCTAAAAATAGGGTTCGTCCACACTTGTCAACAAAGGTCCATATAGTTCCAGTTACAGATAGGTAGCCGTGTTGGTCTGCCATAGTCAAAATAAAAAAATTCCTTCCAGTAGCACCTTAAAGACCAACTAAGTTAGTTCTTGGTATAAGCTTTCGTGTGCATGCACACTTCTTCAGATACACTTCAGATAGGTCCATATAGTTAAAGCCATGGTTTTGCCCGTAGTGATGTATGGAAGTGAGAGCTGGACCATAAAGAAGGCTGATCGCCGAAGAATTGATGCTTTTGAATTCTGGTGCTGGAGGAGACTCTTGAGAGTCGTGAAGCTGAGGCTCCAATACTTTGGCCACCTCATGAGAAGAGAAGACTCCCTGGAAAAGACCCTGATGTGGGGAAAGATTGAGGGCACAAGGAGAAGGGGACAACAGAGGCTGAGATGGTTGGACAGTGTTCTCGAAGCTACGAAGATGAGTTTGACCAAACTGTGGGAGGCAGTGGAAGACAGGAGTGCCTGGCATGCTCTGGTCTAGGGGGTCACGAAGAGACGGACACCACTAAACAACAACAACACTTCCGCTTGTCCTGCCGCTTCCCTGCAAGAAAACCTGCTGTTTACTACTGGATCGGCAGATAGACATTTGCTCTGGTTCATTGGTAAACAGTGAGTTTTCCTGCAGGGAAGCAGTGGGACAAACGAAAAACCTCTCAGACCGTGCCTAGAAAGCAAGGGGCAAGTGGAAAACTTCTCGGACCTGTGTCCTTTTGAGCCTCTGCCTCTGAGGTTCCACCCTGTTCATGAGCACTGCACTTCTGAAGGAGCCAGGCCTCTCTGGTTTGCAGATGGGGGCCTCTTCTGCCCTCCTGCCTGGACCCAACTAGTGCAGGATCCAACTAAAGCACCCTATCAGAAGGATTTCTGCTTGCCCAATGGGAATTGCCCCCTCTCTTCCTTGCCTTGTGTGCTTCACGCCCTCCCCAAATCTTCTCCAGGGGGTTGGAGGGAAGCTCTAAAACAGATTTAGGGGGTGCACAAGCGAAGGTAAGGCAGCGAGTCCCACATTGCACAAACAGAAATCCCTGCACTGATGGGAAGTGTTACACAGCTAATTCTCCCCTGGCCTCCGCGCTGGCCCAAGTAGGACTAATTCAGCCATCTAGCCCTGGTGACTATCTAATGCTTATTAGATGGATTTCCGCCAAATTGATTCCTGAACTTTGGATTTTATTGTTATTCATGTTTCTATACTGTATTTTATGCTGCTTTTACAATTAAGCGTTTTAAATTTGTTGTTAGCCACCCTGAGCCCGGTTTTCTGAACCGGGAAGGGCGGGGTATAAATAAAAAAATTATTATTATGATTATATTACTATGTGCTACTTGGGATGCTCTGGACCAACAAGGGAGGTTGTCAGGCACTTAGTTCCTCATGCCCAAGGAAAGGCATACATGAGGATCCTAGCTCTGGGTCTGCTTACCGTATTTTTCGCCCTATAGGACGCACTTTTTCCCCTCCAAAAATGAAGGGGAAATCTGGGTGCGTCCTATGGGGCGAATGCAGGCTTTTGCTGAAGCTTGGTGAGCGAGAGGGGTCGGTGCGCACTGACCCCTCTTGCTCTCCAGGCTTCAGGAAGACATCCGCAGCCTAGGCAGAGCTCCCCACGCTGCGGATAGCAGCCTGCCGCCCAGCGCGAGGGGCGCCCTGAAGCAGAGCGCCCCTCCCACCGGGCAGACATCGGCCAGCCCCACAAGCTCAGGGGACAGCAGGGAGGCGCAGCACCGCCATCCCGCTCTTCCTCGACCTGGTTCAGTTTCCCCGACCTGCTTTGGGGGGGGAATAAAGGGGGGAAAATTTCTTTATTTCCCCCCAAAAAACTAGGTGCGTCCTATGGGACGGAGTGTCCTATGGGACGGAAAATACGGTATTTTATTTTGGGTTTAGGTTTAGGTTAGTTTTTAGTTTATTTGTGTTTTGTTTTGTTTTGTTTTGTTTTGTTTTGTTTTGTTTTGTTTATGACTTGCTTCCCACAAGTCTGGATCAGGCCAATGGCCCACCCAGTCCACCATCCTGCTCTCACAGTGGCCAACCAGATGCCTGTGGCAAACCCACAAGCAGGATGAGACCAAAAGAGCCTTCTCCCTTCCTTTGGCTTCCAGCAACTGGCATTCAGAAGTTTTGCTGCCTCTGAGCATGGAGGCAAAGCGGAACCACCATAGCTAGCAGCTATCCATAGACCTCTTCTCCTCCATGAATTTGTCTTAAAGGTAAAGGGACCCTTGACCATTAGGTCCAGTCGTGGCCGACTCTGGGGTTGCGGCACTCATCTCGCTTTATTGGCCGAGGGAGCCGGCGTACAGCTTCTGGGTCATGTGGCCAGCATGACTAAGCCGCTTCTGGCGAACCAGAGCAGCACACAGAAACGCCGTTTACCTTCCCGCCAGAGCAGTACCTATTTATCTACTTGCGCTTTGAGGTGCTTTCGAACTGCTAGGTTGGCAGGAGCTGGGACCGAGCAACGGGAGCTCACCCCGTCGTGGGGACTCGAACCGCCAACCTTCGGATCAGCAAATCCTAGGCTCTGTGGTTTAACCCACAGTGCCACCCGCGTCAGTGAATTTGTCTTACTCCTCTTTTAAAGCCATCTAAGTTGGTGACCATCACTGCCTCCTGGGGGAGGGAGTTCCACAGTTTAACAATGTACCATGTGAAAATAACAATAACAATAATAACAATAAATTTTATTTATACCCCGCACTCCCCGGCCAGAGTCGGGCTCAGAGCAGCTAACACCAATAATATTTCAGTAAAAACATAATAAGAAAAAAAGAAAAAGAAGACAATTTAAAATACAGGTTAAAATGCAATTTAAAATGCAGCCTCATTTTAAAAGTCATAACCATAAGGGGAGGGAAACATACTGCTTGACAGTAGGACGAACAGCCTCAGAAGGTGGTGGACTCGTGGATCCTTGGAGATTTTAAAGCAGAGGTTAGATGGTCACCTGCTGCGGATTCTTTCATTATGATTCCTGCGTTGCAACGGGTTGGACTAGATGACCTTTGGAGACCCCCTCCGACTCTGCAATTCTAAGATTCTATGAATCTAACACATGGATTTCAAGCTGCTCTCACTCCCTTGCCCTTAGCCGAGATACCTTAGAAAAGTTTTGTGCTCTGAAAAAAGAAATAAAAAAGAAGGTTTTCTGCTCTGCAGGGGCGAAAGGAGGAAGCCGCGGTTCTCCAGTGGTTTCTGAACTCCCAAATTTCATCAGACTCTGATCAGCAGGGTCAATGGTCAAGGAGCTTGAGAACTGTTGTGCAACAACATTTGGAGAGAGCTGCGCATTCCCTGCCCCTGCAAGAATAATCTCCAGTAGCTAAGTCTCAGCAACAAAACTACAGTTCCCAGAATTCTTGGGTGGGGAAGATTCTCCTGACATTTGATCTGATTTCAAATTGGTTTTCGATCCGTTGCAGAGGCTTTCGAATGATCCACCGTGGCCAAAAAAAACAAAAAAAAAACCATTTTAAGAATGCCTTCTTCCCCTTAGCAAAAGGGAGCCTGGCTTTTCCTGCTGAAAACTAAATAAATAAATGAAGGAAAAGTTCTCCATCATATGCCGTGTGAGGTCACTTGAGGCTATTTTCCTAGACATTTCCCCCCAATGACTCATGAGATGTAGTAGCACTTATCGGAGATGCTGCGCGAGAGATAAACCACTCCAGAGCAGTTATTTTTTTTTGGGGGGGGGTGTTTGTTTTAATATGACATTGCTACTTGATTTGACTTTCATGGGGGCATTCCTCAAAGAGCCACCTGGACAAGATGTTGATCTGTCGATTGCAGTGGGCGGGGGGGGGGAGTTTCCTATTAGATATTGCGGGCTTGTCTTGCCTGCTCCGTCAAATTTGCTCCCAGTTCCTTTGGAAGAGCTCCGAAGCACAGCTTCTTGCAAGAGCAGAGAGTGACAAAATCAAGATGCAGATAGGTAGCCGTGTTGGTCTGCCATAGTCAAAATAAAAAAATTCCTTCCAGTAGCACCTTAAAGACCAACTAAGTCATGTGGGCGGGGAGGGGGGGTTGCAGTGATTTTTAGGAAGTCATTAGTCTGCACCAGGCGTCCTACTGGGAAGACCCAGTTTTCTGAGTGCATGTTCTGGAAGTTGGGCAATAGGGGCAGTACAGGATTCCTTTTGGTGTACCGACCTCCCCGCTGCACCAAGGATTCCCTGTCCGAGCTGCTTCAGGTCGTGGCGGATGTTCTCCTGGAGACACCTAGTTTGGTTGTCCTAGGGGATTTTAACATCCACGCCGACACGACCTTACAAGGGGCCGCTCGGGACTTCGTGGAAAGCATGGCCTCCATGGGGCTGTCCCTGAATAAGTTGGGCCCAACTCATAGTCATGGACATGCCTTAGACCTGGTATTCACCTCTAGCGACGTGGGTGATCTGACACTAAGTAAAAATGAAACCAAAGAAGTGCCATGGTCAGATCACTTCCTGGTGCAACTGGACTTCTCCGCGACCCTTCCCCTCTGCAGGGAGGTGGGACCAATTCGGATGGTCCGCCCCCGCCACTTAATGGATCCAAATGGTTTCCAGAGAGTGGTAGGGGATGCTTTATCCCATGTTGATGGCCTTTCAGCTGATTCCCTGGTGGCCCGCTGGAATGCGGAGTTAACCAGGGCTATCGACTGTCTGGCTCCGAAGCGCCCTCTCCGATTGCATGGAGCCCGGACAGCCCCGTGGTTTTCTTCGGAGCTGAGGGCGATGAAACAATCGCTGAGACGGCTAGAGCGTCGGTGGCAGAAAACTCACTCCGAATCTGACCGGACACAGGTTAGAGCTCAACGTCGAGCCTACCAAGTGGCGATAGCGACGGCGAAGAAGACTTTCTTCACCGCCTCTATTGCATCTGCAGAAAATAGTAGCAGGAGACTCTTTCAGGTGGTCCGCAATTTAACGGAACCACCTTTACCATCGGGGCCTTGTAAAGACCCCAAGATCTCCTGCAACGATTTTGCAAAGTTTTTTGCAGATAAAATCACTCATATTCGGAAGGAGCTAGACACCACCGTGGGAGCAGGGCTGGGGCGGGAGAGTGCTAGAGCCCTGTCTGGTCAAGTTGCATGGAATCAATTTCAATCCGTTACCCCCGAGGATGTGGACAGGCTGCTTGGACGAGTGAAACCAACCACCTGTCTCCTTGATCCTTGCCCATCCTGGCTTATAAAAGCTAGCCGGGAAGGGCTGGGCGATGGGCTCTGCGGGGTGGTGAATGCTTCCCTCTGTGAGGGAACATTCCCAGATCCGCTGAAAGAGGCGGTCATTAAACCGCTTCTTAAAAAACCATCTTTAGACCCGGCCAGTATGGCCAACTATCGCCCAGTCTCAAATCTTCCATTCTTGGGCAAGGTGATTGAGCGTGTGGTTGCTGAACAACTCCAGGCACGCCTGGAGGATGCGGACCATTTGGATCCCTTCCAATCAGGGTTCAGGCCTCATCATGGGACTGAAACTGCCTTGGTCGCACTGGTTGATGATCTCCGGCGAGCTAGGGACAAAGGTGAGAGTTGTTTCCTAGTTCTGCTGGATCTCTCAGCGGCCTTTGATACAATCGACCATAACATCCTTCTGGACCGTCTAGAGGGGTTGGGAGCTGGGGGCACTGTTATACAGTGGTTTCGCTCCTTTCTCCTGGGCCGTGTTCAGAAAGTGGTGGTGGGGGATGAGTGTTCAGACCCTTGGGCCCTCACTTGTGGGGTGCCTCAGGGTTCCGTCCTCTCCCCCATGCTTTTTAACATCTATATGAAGCCGCTGGGAGAGATCATCAGGGGGTTTGGACTGGGTGTCCATCAATATGCAGATGATACCCAGCTCTACCTTTCTTTCAAATCAGAACCAGTGAAGGCGGTGAAGGTCCTGTGTGAGTGCCTGGAGGCGGTTGGAGGATGGATGGCGGCTAATGGATTGAAGTTGAATCCTGACAAGACAGAAGTACTGTTTTTGGGGGACAGGGGGCGGGCTGGTGTGGAGGACTCCCTGGTCCTGAATGGGGTAACTGTGCCCCTGAAGGACCAGGTGCGTAGCCTGGGAGTCATTTTGGACTCACAGCTGTCCATGGAGGCACAGGTCAATTCTGTATCCAGGGCAGCTGTCTACCAACTCCACCTGGTACGCAGGCTGAGACCCTACTTGCCCGCTGACTGTCTGGCCAGAGTGGTGCATGCTCTAGTTATCTCCCGCTTGGACTACTGCAATGCGCTCTACGTGGGGCTACCTTTGAAGGTGACTCGGAAACTACAACTAATCCAGAATGCGGCAGCTAGACTGGTGACTGGGGGCGGCCGCCGAGACCACATAACACCGGTCTTGAAAGACCTACATTGGCTCCCAGTACGTTTCCGAGCACAATTCAAAGTGTTGGTGTTGACCTTTAAAGCCCTAAACGGCTTCGGCCCAGTATACCTGAAGGAGCGTCTCCACCCCCATCGTTCTGCCCGGACACTGAGGTCCAGCGCCGAGGGCCTTCTGGCGGTTCCCTCATTGCGAGAAGCGAAGCTACAGGGAACCAGGCAGAGGGCCTTTTCGGTGGTGGCGCCCGCCCTGTGGAATGCCCTCCCATCGGATGTCAAGGTGATGGAAAACTACCTGACATTCAGAAAACATCTTAAGGCGGCCCTATTCAGGGAAGCTTTTAATGTATGATATTTTAGTGTTTTTTGGTTTCTGTGGAAGCCGCCCAGAGTGGCTGGGGAGACCCAGCCAGATGGGCGGGGTATAAATAATAAATTATTATTATTATTATTATAAGTTAGTTCTTGGTATGAGCTTTCGTGTGCATGCACACTTCTTCAGATACACTGAGTCAAAATAAAAAAATTCCTTCCAGTAGCACCTTAAAGACCAACTAAGTTAGTTCTTGGTATGAGCTTTCGTGTGCATGCACACTTCTTCAGATACACTGAGTCAAAATAAAAAAATTCCTTCCAGTAGCACCTTAAAGACCAACTAAGTTAGTTCTTGGTATGAGCTTTCGTGTGCATGCACACTTCTTCAGATACACTGAGCCAAAAAAAAAAAAAAAATCCTTCCAGTAGCACCTTAAAGACCAGCTAAGTTAGTTCTTGGTATGAGCTTTCGTGTGCATGCACACTTCTTCAGATACACTGAGCCAAAATAAAAAAAAAATTCCTTCCAGTAGCACCTTAAAGACCAACTAAGTTAGTTCTTGGTATGAGCTTTCGTGTGCATGCACACTTCTTCAGATACACACTTATACAAGATGCATACTTTTCTCGCTCCTGCGCAGATAATTATGAGTCTGGAGGACTTTCTCCAGAGTAGCCCATGACAATCCATCCATCTTCTGGCAACGGTGCTAAGGGTTCTCCCAACCCCCCCTGGCTTGACATTGTTAAATGCATTCCATGTTTCGGTAAATGACACGCCAGATCACCAACAGCGAATGAGTGATTAGTTTATCATCCCTCTTAGTACAGCCATCTAGATCTTTAACTCTTTAAGAAGTGGCATTTAAACTCTTGAGAACACCCAGGAGCAAGCCTCGGGCTTCATTCATTCCCTCTCTCCCCCCCCCCACCACCACCCGCCCTTTGAAAACATTCCCAGCTTCAGCCGAGAAGGGGGGGTAGGCAGAGGGAGGTTGGCTACTTTTGCTGATAAGACTGTAGGGGAACTGGTTGCAAAGAGATCTCAGCAGCTTTTTTAAAAAATGAAAATAAAATAAAAAGTGTTCAAAGAAAATCTAGGATCCAGTTGACCGGAATCAGGCAGGAATTTTAGCAACGCACTCAAAATTTAAGGCTGGTCAACGTCCTCCTACAAAAGAAAACCAACTTGGTGTGGACATCACCCTTAAATAATCATAATCATAAGGTTGTCAATCATGGGCTCCTCCAATTAACCTGTTTGTTGAGCATGCATCCTGATTCGCTTGCAGAATGCTGGCGTAGAGATCAGATTGTATCTGGTCCTTGCTGAACGTTTGTTCTGTAGAGAGTGTGAGTGAGTGTCTGTGTGTATAAGACAACAAGTATTCATCCTGACACACTTTCTTCCTTCATCCCACACACTTCAGTGCATTTGCCCATCACTAAGATGTCTTCTGAATGTCAGGTAGTTGTTGTTCTCTTTGACATCTGGTGGGAGGGTGTTCCACAGGGTGGGCGCCACCACCGAGAAGGCCCTCTGCCTGGTTCCCTGTAACTTGGCTTCTCGCAGTGAGGGAACCGCCAGAAGGCCCTCTGCGCTGGACCTCAGTGTCTGGGCAGAACGATGGGGGTGGAGACGCTCCTTCAGGTATAACATCATTCTCCCCACTGCATCACAAAATCCAGATAAATGTGAGTTTTGAAGGATCCCCGTGTTTCAGTTCTCATCTTGTTTTGGAAAGGGAAATTCTATTTATTCATTTACTTGCTTATTTATTAGATTTGCAGACCACCCTTCATCCGAAGATCACAACATAAAAATACTAAATTAAAACACAAAACACGTGATTAAAAAAGCAAAACAAAAAGAAACCAATAACTGCCCCCGTCCCTTTAAAAGGCCATAGAATGTTAATGTCCAATTTCGGCTTTTATTTTTTAAAAAAATGCTTTATTGGACTTAAAAAAACATAACACAAAATCAAAATTATCCATAATAAAAAATATACGACAAAAAATATCAGTATCTGTTAGACTTTATCACAATCTTCTTTTGGTTCCAGTGACTTCCCGCCAATTCCATCTAGCTTTAACTTTGTATTTATCTAGCACACTATTTATCTCTATTTTTAATAATTACTTATGAAAGATAATTGTACTTTCTTAACTTTTAAATAAACCCCATCTATTGAAAAATACTTGATCTGCATGGTCTCTTATTTTTCCTGATAGCTTAGCCAGCTCTGCGTATTCCATTAATATTTGTTGCCACTCCGATTTCGACGGTAGGTCCAGTTTGGGCTTTGAATGTGAACTGAATCGAATTTCTCTTCCATCCCTTGTAACCCCTTGAAGAATTTGTTCTCCTAACAAAGTTGCAGCCAGTGCAAATCTTTGAGCAAAGGAGCAGCATACTAACAGTATCTTGCCCCTATCTGCAGCAATGTTGCAGCCTTCTGTGCAAACAGCAGTTTCTGGGCCACTTCTGGCCATTCTGGAGAACACTGTTGTGTCCTGGGTTCGGCTAAGACTAAGTGCGGAAAAGGGGGAGCCATTGGCCTCCCCCTCACACCTGTACAAAATGCACAGAGCCCTGCCTATAGCATGCACAGCATAATTGTTGACCCATGTAATTAATGATCGACCCATAATTGCATTCCCTTTCCCCCCACCCTTAGGGATGCGGGTGGCGCTGTGGGTTAAACCACAGAGCCTAGGACTTGCCAATCAGAAGGTCGGCGGTTCGAATCCCCACGACGGGGTGAGCTCCCGTTGCTCGGTCCCAGCTCCTGCCAACCTAGCAGTTCAAAAGCACGTCAAAGTGCAAGTAGATAAATAGGTACCACTCCGGCGGGAAGGTAAACGGCATTTCCGTGCGCTGCTCTGGTTCGCCAGAAGCGGCTTAGGCATGCTGGCCACATGACCCAGAAGCTGTACGCCGGCTCCCTCGGCCAATAAAGCGAGATGAGCACCGCAACCCCAGAGTCGGCCATGACTGGACCTAATGGTCAGCGGTCCCTTTACCTTTACCTTTACCTTCCACCACCCTTAAAAACATTAATGAAACAATCAGTATTTGACATCCCTTTTCCCCTGCCCCCCAGCACCAAATATATATTTGATTCTATTTAACGTTTAACTCATTTTAGTTTTTAAACAAAGATATCAGTTCCACAAATTGCCATGTGTTTTAATAGGCCCAATAAAAAAATGTTATTTTCTTGTCTGTTGGATGCTCTTGGACATGGGTAGGCAAACTAAGGCCCGGGGGCCGGATCCGGCCCAATCGCCTTCTAAAGGCCCACGGACGGTCCGGGAATCAGCGTGTTTTTACATAAGTAGAATGTGTCCTTTTGTTTAAAACGCATCTCTGGGTTATTTATGGGGCATAGAGATTCATTCATTTCCCCCCCCCAAAAAAAATTTAATTATATAGCACAAGGTCTGAGGGGCAGCGGACTGAAAAAGTTTGCTGACCCTTGCTCTTGGATATGGGTTTGTCAGTTTGCTTCTTGCATAAATAAGTGAAAATATTTTTTAAAAACAAACATTTTTGGGGGGGGGGAGGGAGAAGGGATTCTGTCTTGGGCCCGGTCTTATTCAACATCTTTATCAACGACTTGGATGATGGACTCAAGGGCATCCTGATCAAATTTGCAGATGACACCAAACTGGGAGGGGTGGCTAACACCCCAGAGGACAGGATCACACTTCAAAACGACCTTGACAGATTAGAGAACTGGGCAAAAAGAAACAAGATGAATTTTAACAGGGAGAAATGTAAAGTATTGCACTTGGGCAAAAAAAATGAGAGGCACAAATACAAGATGGGTGACACCTGGCTTGAGAGCAGTACATGTGAAAAGGATCTAGGAGTCTTGGTTGACCACAAACTTGACATGAGCCAACAGTGTGACGCGGCAGCTAAAAAAGCCAATGCAATTCTGGGCTGCATCAATAGGAGTATAGCATCTAGATCAAGGGAGGTAATAGTGCCACTGTATTCTGCTCTGGTCAGACCACACCTGGAGTACTGTGTCCAGTTCTGGGCACCACAATTCAAGAAGGACACTGACAAACTGGAACGTGTCCAGAGGAGGGCAACCAAAATGGTCAAAGGCCTGGAAACAATGCCTTATGAGGAACGGCTAAGGGAGCTGGGCATGTTTAGCCTGGAGAAGAGGAGGTTAAGGGGTGATATGATAGCCATGTTCAAATATATAAAAGGATGTCACATAGAGGAGGGAGAAAGGTTGTTTTCTGCTGCTCCAGAGAAGCGGACACGGAGCAATGGATCCAAACTACAAGAAAGAAGATTCCACCTAAACATTAGGAAGAACTTCCTGACAGTAAGAGCTGTTCGACAGTGGAATTTGCTGCCAAGGAGTGTGGTGGAGTCTCCTACTTTGGAGGTCTTTAAGCAGAGGCTTGACAACCATATGTCAGGAGTGCTCTGATGGTGTTTCCTGCTTGGCAGGGAGTTGGACTCGATGGCCTTTGTGGTCTCTTCCAACTCTATGATTCTATGATTCTATGATTCAAATGTGTAGCCACAGACACACAGATGGATTAGCCACCAGTCTCTGAAACGGATTTTCCCTCTGCCTCGAAATCGCTTAGCCTTCCGCTCTAGCAGATCCGCAGGAGACAATTAAAGGATGGAGGCAGATGTCAACTCCTCTAGTGGTGTGTGTGGCTTGGCTCAGGCAAAGTGGTGCGTTTGGAAGTGGAAAGTAAAGACAGGAGCTGCTCAAGTTGAAGGGGCTCTGCTGGGCCAGATGCGGCCTCAGCTGCCAGCGCTGCGGAATTCCTTAAAAAACACAAGCAGCCCTTGGATCCACGAGGAATCTGCTTATCTGCATCTGCCAGATGGCCTCATGGCGGAGGGCTGGGAAGATCTCCTGCCCAAGCGCCGCAGGAACAAACAGGAGTCCCGGGAAAGGCCGACAGTTCCGTCCCGATCCGCCTTTGGGCAAGATAACTTTCCAAGCGGATTGTGCCCTAGGAAAGCATACTTTCCCCTCTCCCTGCCAGAGACTATTTCAGAACACAAGGAATGTGTCCTCCAAAACTACTTATTATCTCTTAGAAATGGTGAGCGAGAGAGGGCCCAGACAAACATTTGGGCAAAGATTCCGAACAGCTGCGCAAACCTAGGAAAATGAAAGAGAATCCGACCTGGGGAAGGCTGATGAAGCAACAGGCTGGAGTTCTTGGTTTATCTGTTGCCTTCTTCTCCGAAGAGCTCAACGGGTCTCCCCCTTCCTCATTTAACCTCCACAATAACCCTGTGAGGTGGGCAGGGACTGGCCCCAAGATCACACCCAGAGAGCTTCGTGGCCAAGTCAGGATTCGAACTGTGGCCTCCCAAGTTTTAGCCTAACCCTCTACCCCAGGGATGTCCAACAGGTAGGTCATGATCTACTGGTGGATCGCAGGGTGTAACCCCACCTTCCTAAAAAAAAGCTCAACAACTTTGGGTAGATCACCGCCAGTCTTTTTTATACTGTGAGTAGATAGCAGTCCATTGAGAATTGGACGTCCCTAACCCATGGGACGGGGTGAGCTCCTGTTGCTCAGTCCCTGCTCCTGCCAACCTAGCAGTTCAAAAGCACGTCCCTATAAAGCCTTAAACGGCTCAATAGCTCAAGGACCACCTCTTTCCATATGAACCTAGAGATCATCACCTGGACCTTCTTGTGCCCCCTCATCTAGAGGTCCAGAGAGTGGCGACATGAGAACAGGGCCTTCTGTGCAGTGGCTCCCCGTCTGTGGAATGCTGTCCCCAGGGCAGTTCGCCTGGTGCCTTCATTATACACCTTTAGGCGCCAGGCAAAAACGTTCCTTTGTAACCAGGCCTTTGGCTGATCTAATCAACATCCTATACCCTTTAAAATGTGGCTATTTCGGGGGGAGGGTGCTATTGGATTATTGTTTTTATTTTTAATTTCATATATTTTGACCTTTTTTGTGATCCGCTCTGAGACCTCTAGGTATATATTAATAACAATAACAATAATTTTAATAATTTCTCCATGGGAACCTCGCTCCTGCAGCCAGGTGCACCATGTGGGGAGAGGGACCCAGGGGTCGAAGGTCCCCCAAAAAGTTTTTAAGGAGGGGGCTTGGCTTCCTCAATATCCTGCAGCCTGCAATGGGCCCTGCTGGGCCTTCCCACATAACACGCCAGTTCCCCCCAAAGTTGGGTGGAATCCAATGCCTACAGAGAGGTGAGATACCTCTGTATTCCCTTTTAGCACCGTTCTGATGGCAGGACCCACTGCGGTGTAGTGGTTAGAGCAGGGGTCAGCAAACCTTTTTAGCAGGGGGCCGGTCCACTGTCCCTCAGACCTTGTTGGGGGCCGGACTATATTTTGAAAAAGAAAAAAAACGAACAAATTCCTATGCCCCTCAAATCACCCAGAGGTGCATTTTAAATAAAAGGACACATTTAAAGACTCTCTCAAGGCAAATCTTTTTTAAAATGTAATATAAACACTGACAATTGGGAAACACTTGCCTGCGAGCGCTCCAGTTGGAGAACAGGCTTGACCAAAGGTGTCATGGGCTTTGAAGACACTCGAACTCAGGACACAAGAGAGAAACTTCTGCCCGGAAACTGTGGAAGGACGTGTGGATCCAGAATTGGCCTCCACAGTCACTTACGGACTCACAGTTAAAACTTTGTTTATGGAAGAAAATCTTACTCGGCTACGAGGGATCGCCAAAGAGAGATACCCCCATTCTTAGAGTTAACCCATTGACATTGATGGGCTCAAGTGATTCAATTAATTTTTTCATGGCTCTACTCTGAGCAGGACCTAGTTATAGTTATAGTAATATTTATTATTTGTACCCCACCCATTTGGCTGGGTCTCCCTAGCCACTCTGGGCGGCTTCCAACAAAGATTAAAAATACATTAAAATGTCACACATTAAAAACTTAGGGGTGATATGATAGCCATGTTCAAATATATTAAAGGATGTCACACAGAGGAGGGAGAAAGGTTGTTAAAACCGTGTTTATGGAAGACACTCTTACAAGGGATCGCCAAAGAAGAAGAAGAAGAACTTAAGCCTGCTTTCCCTTGCCAATGCCAAATCAGGGGCACATTTTAAGGCCGTGCGTTGGGAGCTGTGTCCAAACCTTCCCCAACGCCTCTAATGTCGCATGTGATGTGGGTGTGGTTTGGGGAAAAAACATCCTTGCAGGAGAAATGGGAAAGCTGGGCGAATCTCTACTGGAAGAGTGTTCCTTCCCACAGGAAGCGGTGACAGTCGCCAAGCCCGATGGCTTTAAAAGAGGACTGGACAAATTGACGGAGGAAAGAGCTATCGATGGCTGCTAGCCAGAATGGCTGTTCTCTGCCTCCACAGTTGGAGCCAGCGATGCTTCTGAAAGACCCCCTTGCTGTGGCTCTTGTGTTCGAATCCTGCTTGTGAACTTCCCATTTGGGCACCCATTGGTTGGCCACTGGGAGAAAAGGATGCCGGGTAGATGTGCCAATGGTTTTATCCAGCTGGCTCTTTTTTGTGTTCTTGCGTTCACAGCACAGGACCAGCAATACGAAGTTAAAAACACTACAGTGGTACCTCGGGTTAAGAGCTTAATTTGTTCCGGAGGTCCATTCTTAACCTGAAACTGTTCTTAACCCGAGGTACCACTTTAGCTAATGGGGCCTCCCACTGCCACTGCGCCACCAGAGCATTATTTCTGTTCTCATCCTGAAGCAAAATTCTTAACCCAAGGTACTATTTCTGGGTTAGCAGAGTCTGTAACCTGAAGCGTCTGTAACCCAAGGTACCGCTGTATTGTGTTTTTAATATTTTGTTGAGAGCCACCCAGAGTGGCTGGGGCAACCTCAGTCAGATGGGTGTCATATAAACAATAACATCATCATCATCATCATTATTATTATTATTATTATTATTATTATTATTATTACAGTCATACCTCGGGTTGAATGCGCTTCAGGTTGAGCGTGTTCGAGTTGTGCTCCATGGCAACCTGGAAGTAACGGAGTGCGTTACTTCTGGGTTTCGCCGCTTGCGCATGCACAGAAGCTCAAAAGGGCGTCATGCGCATGTGCAGAAGTGGCGAAAAGCGGTGTGCGCATGCGCAGACGTGCCGTCACTAGTTACGTTTGCTTCTGGATGTGAACGGGGCTCCGGAACGGATCCCGTTTGTATCCAGAGGTACCAGTGTATTATTATTAACTCTTAATCTCAAGGTTGCATGTAGGACAAAAAGATTCTTGCATTGCAGTGGGTTGGACTAGATGACCCTTGTTGTCCCTTTCAGCTCTATGCTTCTGAGATTATTAAATGCCTGGCTTCCAGTTGTGGCCGGCTAAGCCTCTGTTCCAGGTTGAGTGGCCGCTAGCCCACAACACTCAGTCAACATTTCGGGGATACTGAGAAGGTTCAGACCACACGCAGCTGCATTTGGACACACCCCATTATTTCCGAGGTTCCCTTTCAAGCTTGCTGATCTCTCTCTTCTGTGTGTGGAGAAATTATGCCATTAAGTCTACGTGAGTGTCCACAATCAGACCTGAACATTAGCCAGAGAGGGAGGGATTGTGGTGGATTGGGATAGTATATTAATTCCAATCTGCGAAATGGGCACCATTAATGCTGCCACATAACATTCCCCGCTTGTAAGAAATGAAACTTTGGAACTCCCTGACACTTGACGCCAGGCAGGTGCCTTCGCTGGAGCCTTTTCAGAGCCTCCTTAAAACACTTTCCTTTAGGCAAGCCCAAGCCAGATCCGGAGAGGTTTACGTGCATTTTATGGCTTCTTAGCTGCTGTTGGTTTTCTCCATCTTTTGAACATTTTCAAATACCTGTTAATTTATTGAGAATGTCTACGTTTTACTTTCTATTTTCGCAAACTGCTTGGAGGGTTTCCGACGCTTGTATATAAATTTTGTTCTATAAATAAATGAGTTGCAGAATTCTAGACTGTAGAATCGTAGAGTCAGGACAGACTAGAGGGTCATCAATCTCCAGCCACGCAGGAGTATTTCACCCAGTGTGGGGCTCGAACCACAACCCTGAGATTAATAATAATAATAATAATTTATTATTTATACCCCGCCCATCTGGCTGGGTCCCCCCAGCAACTCTGGGTGGCTTCCAACAAAACACTAAAATACAATAACCTATTAAACATTAAAAGCTTCCCTAAACAATGCTGCCTTTAGATGTCTTCTAAAAGTCTGGTAGTTGTTGTTCTCTTAGACATTTGGTGAGAGGGCGTTCCACAGGGAGGGCACCACTACCGAGAAGGCCCTCTGCCTGGTTCCCTGTAACTTGGCTTCTCGCAGTGAGGGAACCGCCAGAAGGCCCTCGGTGCTGGACCTCAGTGTCCGGGTAGAACGATGGGGGTGGAGAGGCTCCTTCAGGTATACTGGGCCGAGGCCGTTTAGGGCTTTAAAGGTCAGCACCAAAACTTTGAATTGTGCTCAGAAATGTACTGGGAGCCAATGCAGGTCTTTCAAGACCGGTGTTATATGGTCTCGGTGGCCGCTCCCAGTCACCAGTCTAGCTGCCGCATTCTGGATTAATTGTACTTTCCGGGTCACCTTCAAAGGTAGCCCCACATAGAGCACATTGCAGTAGTCCAAGTGAGAGATAACCAGAGCATGCACCCACTCTGGTGAGACTGTGGGCAGATAGGGTCTCATCCTGCGTACCAGATGGAGCTGATAAACAGCTGCCCTGGACACAGATTTGACCTGTGCCTCCATGGACAGCTGTGAGTCCAAAATGACTCCCAGGCTGCGCACCTGGTCCTTCAGGGGCACAGTTACCCCATTCAGGACCAGGGAGTCCTCCACACCTGCCCGCCTCCTGTCCCCCCAAAACAGTACTTCTGTCTTGTCAGGATTCAACCTCAATCTGTTAGCCGCCATCCATCCTCCAACTGAATCTCATGCTCTATGGACGGAGCTACCCCTTACCACTTCGGTCCATAGACTGGGGGGGGGAGGGCTATCATATTTTTGAATACCCCTCCATGCAGAAAGTTCTCTGTACATGTTCTGCCATCTCACTCTATAACTTTTATTTTCTGTATAGTGCAGCATAGTTTGTGTTGAGTCACTTTTTTGCACTTCAAAACAATGCAAAGGCTTTGATCGCCTTAAGCAGAACGGGCAATTGATGAACTTTTTTTCCCTTTCTCTTTTTTACATAATGAAATCAAGTCTTTTAAACGGTGGGTTTGGAATGCTTTATGATTGGGCAAGTGATTTGTTTGTTATTTTAAAAGGTCAGTTGCCCACCCTGAGCCCTTGTGGACAGGTTTCTGTTGCCCCCCATAAAAGCTTGCCTTTCTCTTCCTTGCCTTTAGAAAGAAAACAACAACCAGCCCTGTTTCTGTGAAATGGAAATACCCAATATGTTTGCATTACTTCACTTGGGGTGATTAAGTTCCTAATCGGATTTGAGTTTGATCAGGGTGGTGGTGGGGTGGGAGACTGGCAGTAGAGGGGGGGGAGGAGAAAAATTCTTGATTCATGCAGCAAAGGGATTGTGCAAAAGGTCTCTCAGCTGAGCATAAAGCGATCAGAAAGGATTGTTTCTTTACGCAGGTAGTTTTATGAGCGTTACAGGGGAACGCATTCTGCAAAGAAGAAAAGAGAGGAAAGGGGGACACGTACGTAAGGAAATAATTGGGATGATCAGATTCAGCCCCAAAGCCTGGATCAAACATGAAATCTCATTATTCGCCCATGTTTAACGTGCTCCTTTATTAGGAACTTTTTTTTTTTTTTGCTTTTTTCTTTAAATGGCATGTCACCGAGGACAGGGCTTCCAGAAAGCTTCCACAAAAGTGGAATTTGCCTGTCTTTCTCTCAGTCACTCAGAGCAAGAAACGGAGACCCTCTGACTTTTTTTTTTAAAAAAAGAAAACATCCAAGAGTTTGAATTTATAAAATATATTTTCTGCCTTTCATCCAAATGCTAAGACGCCGGCCCTAATTCTTACCCCCACATAAAAGATTGTACGTACTTCACTGACCTGTAGGTTTTAGGTTGAACAGGACATGTTGGGAGAAGCCACCAAAGGAAGTTGGCTTCATATAATGGTAGAATTGGAAGGGAACCACCAGGGTCATCTAGTCCAACCCCCTGTGATGCAGGAATGTTTTTTTAAAAAGAATATTTATTGAGATTATACAAAAAATTACACATAAAGAAAAAACAAACAAAAACTAACAAACACGAGCTAACAAGAAAGTTGACAAAAAGGCAACCTAGAAAGAAGGGAAAAAAGAAATAGGAACAAAAAGAAAATGTAGCAATGCCGCACATGGGCTGTACATGCTGCTGGTGCCGCTCAAGCTATGTACAGCACATGTGTGGTGTCGCTATGTATGGTGCATGTGCTGTATGTAGTGACACCGCACATGCGCCGTACATAGTGGTTTGCCGCCCTGGGTGTCATGACACCTTTGGTAACCCCTGCGAGACCCCGCTCTCGGTCTTACTGAAGTGGTCCAAAGCAAAGCAGCGCAAGACACTTGGCACCAGTTTGGCTTCAAGAGTTGCCAGAAGGAGGCGTACAAGACGCCATCCCTAGGGACTCCCCTCCAGATTTGTGTAGGGTTTACAGTGGTACCTCGGGTTACATACGCTTCAGGTTACATGCGCTTCAGGTTACACACTCCGCTAACCCAGAAATAGTGCTTCAGGTTAAGCACTTTGCTTCAGGATAAGAACAGAAATCGTGCGGCGGCAGCAGGAGGCCCCATTAGCTAAAGTGGTGCTTCAGGTTAAGAACAGTTTCAGGTTAAGAACGGACCTCCGGAACGAATTAAGTACTTAATCCGAGGTACCACTGTACTCCTTACCCTTTTCTTCTCCCAAAGATGTCCCACAAGACTAGGCGTGTTTTTACATGAGTAGAATGTGTCCTTTGATTTAAAATGCATCTCTGGGTTATTTGTGGGGCATAGGAATTCATTCATATTTTTAAAAAATATATAGTCCGGCCCCCCACATGGTCTGAGGGACGGTGGACTGGCCCATGACGGAAAAAGGTTGCTGACCTCTGCACAAGACAGTGGGTACAGATTTTTCCTCAGGGTTTACTCCCAAAGCCCATCCCATGAAAGTTTATAAATACAGTGGTACCTCGGGTTAAATAAATAAATAAATAATAATAATAATAATAATAATAATAATAATAATAATAATAATAATAATTTATACCCCGCCCATCTGGCTGGGTTTCCCCAGCCACTCTGGGCGGCTTCCAAAAGAATATTAAAACACTATAATACATCAAACATTAAAAGCTTCCCGAAACAGGGCTGCCTTCAGATGTCTTCTAAAAGCCTGCTAGTTGTTGTTCTCTTTGACATCTGGTGGGAGGGTGTTCCACAGGGCGGGCGCCACTACCAAGAAGGCCCTCTGCCTGGTTCCCTGTAACTTGGCTTCTTGCAGTGAGGGAACTGCCAGAAGGCCCTCGGAGCTGGACCTCAGTGTCCGGGCAGAACAATGGGGGTGGAGACGCTCCTTCAGGTATACTGGACCGAGGCCGTTTAGGGCTTTAAAGGTCAGCACCAACACCTTGAATTGTGCTCGGAAATGTACTGGGAGCCAATGTAGGTCTTTCAAGACCGGTGTTATGTGGTCTCGGCGGCCGCTCCCAGTCACTAGTCTAGCTGCCGCATTCTGGATTAGTTGTAGTTTCCGGGTCACCTTCAAAGGTAGCCCCACGTAGAGCGCATTGCAGTAATCCAAGCAGGAGATAACCAGAGCATGCACCACTCTGGCAAGACAGTCCATGGGCAGGTAGAGTCTCAGCCTGCGTACCAGATGGAGCTGGTACACAGCTGCCCTGGACACAGATTTGACCTGTGCCTCCATGGACAGCTGTGAGTCCAAAATGACTCCCAGGCTGCGCACCTGGTCCTTCAGGGGCACAGTTACCCCATTCAGGACCAGGGAGTCCTCCACACCTGCCCGCCTCCTGTCCCCCAAAAACAGTACTTCTGTCTTGTCAGGATTCAACCTCAATCTGTTAGCCGCCATCCAACCTCCAACCGCCTCCAGGCACTTACACAGGACCTTCACTGCCTTCACTGGTTCTGATTTGAAAGAGAGGTAGAGCTGGGTATCATCCGCATAATTTATTCCGGAGGTACGTTCTGAACCTGAAACTGTTCTTAACCTGAGGCACCACTTTAGCTAATGGGGCCTTCTGTTCTCATCCTGAAGCAAAGTTCTTAACCTGAAGCACTATTTCTGGGTTAGCGGAGTCTGTAACCTGAAGCGTATGTAACCTGAAGCATATGTAACCCGAGGTGCCACTGTAGATCACATAAAACCGTAGCAACGTTGTTCCTAAACCATGAAGAACAACAATGAAACTAGTCTGATGCCACACAGTATCAACCCACCATACATTCTAAATTGCTACAGCGGGGACAGGAAAATGTATGGATATATCTTATCTTTGTAGTTATCACTCAAGTAATTGCAATCTTTCAAAGATCTGTTTTCTTGGCTTTTAAACTTACCAGTACGCCTTGGAAAACATCCTGTTCAGCAACAAAGCAGTATCCCAAATCTTTCTTTAACCATTCAGAGATTGCGGGAAAATACAAAGCTTTATCATGCGTTACAATATAGGTACTTGCAACTACCAGTAATTTACTTATCCTCTCTAAATCAGTCTGCTCAACGGTATCCTTTACTTAGCCTATATATGTTAAGAGGCAGCATGTGAAATATTCTCTTTCTAGCTACACACTCATTACCATGGTAACTACCATAATTCAATGGCACACAAACTCAGTTCCTACGAAAGTTAGCACGGTGCTGTCTGGAATATGGTGCTTCAAGTATCGCAGGCACCTACTGGTTAGTACCCGTGATGTCATGGATGAAGAGCACTGCAACTCCACACTCCTCTTGGTCTCCTCTTCTCCAGGCTAAACATACACAACTCCCTCGACTGTTCCTTATAAGGCTTGGCTTCTAGACCCTTGATCATCTTAACTGCCCTCCTCTACACACATTCAAGCTTGTCAATATCCATCTTAAATTGTGGCGCCCAGAACTGGATACAGGACTCCAGGTGTGATCTGACCAAGGCAGAATATAGTAGTACTATTGCTTCCCTTGATCTGGACTCTATACTTCCGATAATGTGGCCTAGAATGGTGTTAGCTTTTTTTGCTGCTGCATCACACTGTGGACTCGTCTCAAGCTTGTGGTCCACCAAGACCTCTAGATCCTTTTCACGTGTACTGCTAGTAAGCCAGGTGTTCCCCATCATATATTTGTGCATCTGGTTCTTTCAGCCTGTGCGAAACCTGACATTTCTCCCTATTGAAATACAGGTGAAACTTGAAAAATTAGAATATCATGGAAAAGTTAATTTATTTCAGTAATTCAACTTATTCCATGATCATCACAATTATAGCAAATAAAGGCTTGACATATCTTGCTTTGAATGTCATGAGTCTATCTCATATATTAGTTTCATCTTTTAAGTTGAATTACTGAAATAAATGAACTTTTCCACGATATTCTAATTTTTCAAGTTTCACCTGTACGTTTTGTTAGTTTGGGCCCAGTTCTCCAATCTGTTGAGGTCATTTTGAATTCTGATTCTGTCTTCTGCAGCATTAGCTACCTGCTCCCAGTTTGGTGCCATCTGCAAACTGGATGAACAAAATACATGGGCTCTGGCATATTCCCACCTCTCTCATATCCCCCATGCTTTTCTGTGTGTGGGTGGAGAGGTCACCTCCTCAGCTGTTTTTAGTAGATAGTCCTGAGGCCCTTGTGTGCTAACAAGGCTTTGATGGATGAACTGGCCCCATGTGTAAGGCAAGTCCTCTCTGTAGTGTGAAATCTGTGGTGATAACCCGTTTGGCACATGCAAGTTGTCACTGGGTGTCGTGGTCATCAAGCGATGAACCCACACATGTGAATTGACCAAAAAATATATATGCAGTTGTCAGCCACTACCAGTCTCCTAATAGGAAAGGTATCCCCAAACTCAGCCCTCCAGAAGTTTTGGGACTACAACTCCCATCATCCCTAGCTAACAGGACCAGTGGTCAGGGATGGTGGAAATTGTAGTCCCAAAACATCTGGAGGGTCAAGTTTGGGGATGCCTGTACTAGGACCTCTGTGGGTACTCTATTATTATTATTATTATTATTATTATTATTATTATTATTATTATTATTATTACTCCACCGATCTGGCTGGGTTTTCCCAGCCACTCTGGGCGGCTTCCAACAGAATATTAAAATACAATAGTCTATTAAACATTAAAAGCTTCCCTAAACAGGGCTGCCTTGATGTCTTCTAAAAGTCTGGTAGTTGTTGTTCTCTTTGACATCTGGTGGGAGGGCGTTCCACAGGGTGGGCGCCACTACCAAGAAGGCCCTCTGCCTGGTTCCCTATAGCTATGCTTCTTGCAATGAGGGAACCGCCAGAAGGCCCTTGGCGCTGGACCTCAGCGTCCGGGCAGAACGATGGGGGTGGAGACGCTCCTTCAGGTATACTGGGCCATTTAGGGCTTCAAAGGTCAGCACCAACACTTTGAATTGTGCTCGGAGGCGTACTGGGAGCCAATGTAGGTCTTTCAGGACTGGTGTTATATGGTCTCGGCTGCCACTCCCAGTCACCAGTCTGGCTGCCGCATTCTGGATTAGTTGTAGTTAGTTGTACCTTCAAAGGTAGCCCCACGTAGAGCAAATTGCAGTAGTCCAGGCAGGAGATAACTAGAGCATGCACCACTCTGGTGAGACAGTCTGTGGGCAGATAGGGTCTCAGCCTGCGTACCAGGTGGAGTTGGTAGACAGCTGCCCTGGATACAGAATTGACCTGCGCCTCCATGGACAGCTGTGAGTCCAAAATGACTCCCAGGCTACGCACCTGGTCCTTCAGGGGCACAGTTACCCTATTCAGGACCAGGGAGTCCTCCACACCAGCCCGCCCCCTGTCCCCCAAAAACAGTACTTCTGTCTTGTCAGGATTCAACTTCAATCCATTAGCTGCCATCCATCCTCCAACCGCCTCCAGGCACTCACACAGGACCTTCACCGCCTTCACTGGTTCTGATTTGAAAGAGAGGTAGAGCTGGGTATCATCTGCATATTGATGGACACCCAGTCCAAACCCCCTGATGATCTCTCCCAGCGGCTTCATATAGATGTTAAAAAGCATGGGGGAGAGGACGGAACCCTGAGGCACCCCACAAGTGAGGGCCCAAGGGTCTGAACACTCATCCCCCACCACCACTTTCTGAACACGGCCCAGGAGGAAGGAGCAAAACCACTGTATAACAGTGCCCCCAGCTCCCAACCCCTCTAGACGGTCCAGAAGGATGTTATGGTCGATTGTATCAAAGGCCGCTGAGAGATCCAGCAGAACTAGGAAACAACTCTCACCTTTGCCCCTAGCTCGCCGGAGATCATCAACCAGTGCGACCAAGGCAGTTTCAGTCCCATGATGAGGCCTGAACCCTGATTGGAAGGGATCCAAATGGTCCGCATCCTCCAGGCGTGCCTGGAGTTGTTCAGCAACCACACGCTCAATCACCTTGCCCAAGAATGGAAGATTTGAGACTGGGCGATAGTTGGCCATACTGGCCGGGTCTAAAGATGGTTTTTTAAGAAGCGGTTTAATGACCGCCTCTTTCAGCGGATCTGGGAATGTGCCCTCACAGAGGGAAGCATTCACCACCCCACAGAGCCCATCGCCCAGCCCTTCCCGGCTTGCTTTTATAAGCCAGGATGGGCAAGGATCAAGGAGACAGGTGGTTGGTTTCACGCGTCCAAGCAGCCTGTCCACATCCTCGGGGGTAATGGATTGAAATTGATTTTCAATCAATTTCAAAATGTTGTTTAGTCGTGTCCGACGAAGAGTCGAACACGACTAAACAACAACAACAATCTCTTCTTTGCAAGTCCCCTCCCCCAGCACATTTTTAAAAATGGGGGTGGCTTGGGGGCCGCCTCCTAATTGCCTTTGAATGTGGTCTTGGAGCACTCATGCAGAAAAGGGACTGTCGCTCAGTGGTCAGAGCGTTCGCTCTGCATGAAGAAGGTCCCAGGTTCCATGCAAAGGCGTCTCCAGGTAGGACTGAGAAAGACTCCTGTCTGAACCCCCAAGTGCTGCTGCCAGTCAGTGCATACAATGCTAAGCTACCTAAGGTAAAGCCTGGACTGGGAAGGCTTTGGGCTCTCATCTGGATCAAGCCAAAGGGAGTTGCAGTTCACACTCAGCTGCGCACACTCTCTTCAGAAGGAAAGTAGAAGAGAAAGGAAAGGAAAAGCTACGGGGAGATTGACAGAGGCCAAGGAGGTGGGACATCCCTTTGCAGAGCCCAGGACAGAGGAGGAGGAGGAGGAGGAGGAGGAGGAGGAGGAAGGCGGAGTTTGCGGCCCGCTGATTGACAGGCTGGCTCCTCGGACCCACGTGACCCTCTCCGGGGCTGGAAGAAAAGCAGAAGGCAGCCTGCTCGGGAGTTTCATTATATTCAAATATATTCGTTTTCCAGGAGTCGCTCTGGAGCAGCAAGCCGTGGCGCGCGATTGCTCCTGCCCGCAGCCCGGAGAAGAAGACGAAGAGGAAGAAGGCGAAGCAGCAGCAGCAGTAGCAGCGAGCGATAGATTGACTCTCCCCGGCTCCGCAAAGCGGCTTGACTCCGGATTCCCCGCGTGAGCTTTCCCACGAGTCCTGCTCCACGCTTGGCTGTCAAGAACCATGGACTGTTTCTATATGCCTTGCTTTCTGTCAGTGAGTAGCGCTTTCTCATTCCTTGTGTGAGTTCTGGTTTAAAAGAGGGGGAGGATGAAAAAGAACCAAGAAAAAGAGAGGGAGGGAGAGAGAGAGAGAGAGAGAAAGAGAGACGGAGCTTGTTGTGTGTGAGAGTGAGCGAGCGAGTGAGCGAGCGCCGGACTCTCAAACTTCCGAGTCCTTTTATTCGCTCCTTTTAAAAACAAA
Source organism: Podarcis vaucheri (assembly GCF_965113315.1). NCBI lineage: Eukaryota > Metazoa > Chordata > Lepidosauria > Squamata > Lacertidae > Podarcis > Podarcis vaucheri. The sequence continues at coordinate 5,649,792 of NC_138759.1, forward strand.
TGGTTCATTTCGAAACAGTTTTTTGGTTTGTTTGTTTTCAGGGGAGAGCATTTTCTGTGCAATCTCTCCGTGCCCTTACTTGAGAGTAAGCCCTACTGGGGCTTACTTCCAAGTAAACGCCCATCGGCTCGGACTGTAGTGTGTGTGTTTTTCCTTTTTAAAAAGGAAGATCTAGTTTTTACCCCCCGGGGATATTTGTCAAATGCGAAGTAAATAAGAACGACTGGAGACCCTGGAGAAGGCGCCTCCTTCCCCCTCCGCGTTTATCCCCCCACCCTTCCCCTCGCGATCCACGAGGCCCTTACGCCGGAGAGGGGCTGCAGATCTCCCCGTACCCTCCCCGCAAACCCCCACGGACGGGGCCACCCCGCGGGCACCTAGTGGCTAGCGGCCGGCAGCCGGGAAGACTCCAAGAGACACTTGCTATGGAGAGCGCTTTCCAAGGAGACCTCCTGGAAGTTTGCTCAACAATGAATCGGGACCTCCGACTCCCAGCCTCTCCCAGTGCATTTTTTTAAAAATATATTACTTCCATTAACAACAAGTGCAAAGCCCTGTTTTGATGGGCGACAAGCAGAGATGGGTTTTCGGAACTTTGTTCGCGCGTATTAACAGCTGGTTTCGTGACCCCATTTTTACGCAGATCGTTGCTCAGATAAAACAGAGGAGAAATTTTTTTTGGGGGGGTGTTGATAATCGCGGGGGGGGGCCCTAAAGTCCCAAGTCTTAATTGGCTGGGCGTAAAGTCCCAATAAGGTTCTGCACTGCATTTTTTTTGGGGGGGGGGAATCTGGTCTGTGTTTTGCTTTGTTTTTTTGAGCTTGGGATGTGCGTTTCTTTAACTTTTTTCCAAAGTGTGTCATTTTTGACGGACCTTGTTTGTTTGCTCCTCTTTCTCCCTCCTTCTCCCTCTCTTCCCTCCCCTCCTTCTGCTCTCTGCCCCCCCCCAACCCAACTACACCCTTCCCTCCCCCCCCAACAGAGACACAATGACGCCTGGTAACCGACTCCTGATGGTCATTTTATTGTGCCGAGTGCTGCTTGGAGGTACTAGCCGTGCCAGCTTGATACCTGCCGAGACTGGGAAGAAGAAAGTTGTCGGGGAGCATCTCCAACATCAGCAGCGAGCCGGGGAGGCCGGAGACGGAGAAGGCGCCTCGGGGACTTCGCGCCGCCCGTTCCCGAGCCATGAACTCTTGCGCGGGTTCGAGGCTACCCTACTCCAGATGTTCGGGCTCCGGCGGCGGCCGCAGCCCAGCAAGGCGGCGCTCGTCCCTTCATACATGCTGGATCTCTATCGCCTCCAGTCCGGGGAAGAGGAGGAAAAACTGCAGGATCTCAGCCTCCAGTACCCGGAAAAGTCCACCAGCCGCGCCAACACCGTGAGGAGCTTCCACCACGAAGGTATGCAAACGGGGCGCACGGAGCGCTTCTGAGTAGATCTCCTACTATTATGATGGTGATTGGTAGTGAGGGGGTTTCAGAATTTGTTTTGTTTTTTTTTTTTGCGGGGAGGTGGGGAGGAACGAAATCTGATGCACCCCTCCTAGTGTCCGTTTGGGGCTTTCTTGCGAGTAAATGCTCCTGAAAGGATCAGGCGGCCCGAGGCCGGACCCGGGCTAAAAGCACCGCTTGCAAGATTCCAGGGTTGGACAGGGGTTAGGTGTCCCCTGGTTTTTTTTGGAGGGGGGTGGAAGGGGTAGTTCGTTTTCTCCTCCTCCTTCACCCGTGCTCCACATCCGGCTGTGGATGCGATGGATTTGGACTGAAACCGATTCCGAGTGTGATACTCCGGCGTGACTCTGGCTCGCCCTCTATGGAGAGGCGTGATGAGCGCGGATGCCGCCCTTCTCCTCCCTTGCCCAGGAAGCAGCTAAGGAGGACGGACAGCGGGGGGGGGGGGTTGTGTGGGCATTTCTGCGCTCACACACGGAAACCGGGATCTGGAGAAACGTTTATACGAGAAAGACGATCTGATTATGTTTTAGGGGAAGGGTTTGACCTCTCGAGAAGTGGGCTCGCTTGGTTTAAGAGCAGGATACAGTACGTCGCTTGGGAGGAGAGAGGTCTGCAGACTACTTTTGCACGATTGAGACCGCTATTGCCAACTAGAATTATTGATATTATTAAACCACCATTCTCCGGTTGATCGTCGGCCTGCGTGCGCCCGGACTGAAAGGCGTTCTCTCTCTGAGTCGCCCATCAGCAGCTGCTCCAGATTTCACTCCGGTTCTGTTATTCCCACCCCCATCTCGCTCCTCCTCTCTTCCCGGACCAAACTTAGAAGTTTATGGAGAAATATCAAAGCGCTCGTCCCCGCCTTTAAACAAAAAAACCAACCAAAGAACTCCCGCTTGTTCCTTTTGGGAAACGGAGGGAGGGAAGAGAGGGAGATGGCTTTTTTAAAAAGGACCAACGTAAAACTGCGTCTGTTTGTGGGGGAAAGTGTGTTTGTGTGTGTGTGTGTGTGTGTGTGTGTGTGTGTGTGTTAGAGAGAGAGAGAGAGAGAGAGAGAGAGAGAGAGAGATGCAACTGCAAGTGGATCCAAATGTTTCGTAGCCAGTTTGCTGCTTCTTTCTTCTGGAGCCGGGAGTCTGTACTGGTTGCAACCCCTGTTATTAGAAAGGAGGGGTTTTTTTTGGGGGGAGGGCTTCGCGCACCAAGAGAGCCTCTCCTTTCCCCCTAACAATAAAATTAAAGAGGAAACGTAGCTTTAAAACACTTCCGCCCACTTTTTCCTCTGCAATATTAGTAAGAACTATTATTCTTATTAGTAAATTACAACTCGCAAGCCGTATTTGGTAAATGGGCATCTATTGCAAGGCACAACCTGTTTCCTCAAGAGTAGCTCTTTTTGGATCAAAGTCGTCTGCTGACGATAGAGCTGGAGAAGAAGTGTGCTCTGGGCGTGCGTGACCGTGAAGAATGGATCACACGAGCACGTGCAAGAACTTCTAGGGGAAGGACAGGCCACAATGCACTCTGCTTATGTGCAGAGGTGACGGAGGGGGGATGTGGAAATAACAGAACAGCGACTTGATTCGAATTTGGCGGATAGCGCAAGAAGCCACCCGACCCCGCGATACACGGACTAGTGGGAATCCAGCGAGGCTGAATTTCACAGTTACTAAATCTACACTTAAATGGAGAGCGTCCGATGTATTTTTTAAAAGAGAGGCGGGGGGGGGAGAGGGAGAGGGAGAGGCGCATGGGTTTAACTCTTCCTGGGACAATGGGAAGGCCTGTTCTTGAATCCTAAAGGCGTGCTTGCACTCTCCTCGCGGGCAGGGTCCTTTGTGCTGTTGGCCCGATGTCCAGCGCCGTGCACATGTAAGGTGGGGCAAAAAATTTAAAAAAGGAACAACGATAGGGCGTGCTCGGAGGGCTGGGACGCACAAATGGTTCCTCAGCAAACAGCTCACTAGGCTTCTACAATGGGGCAGAGAACAGAGTGGGGAGAGGGCTCCAGAGTGTGTGGTGCGGAGGATCGAACCTCTACCAGCAAGATGATCTGAGTTCAAAGCAAAGACTCTCCTAAACTGAGAGCAGTTACCTACGCCCTTTCTTATGCAGGATGATGGCTGTATTGTACTATGAAGGGAATCCTAAGGATTTAAGCTGGGCGGGGGGAAGGTTGCACCCTCATAAGTGGGCCAGGAACTGCAGCCTTGCAGCCCGATCACCCGCTGGCCTCAGTGGCGTAGCGTGGGGGGTGCAGGGGGGGCCCGGCCGCACCGGGCGCAACATCTGGGGGGTAGGGTTAGGGGCCGCAAATCCACGGGTTAGGGGGCGCAAATTACTTGCCTTGCCCCGGGTGCTGACAACCCACGCTACGCCACTGGCTGGCCTGGCTTCATTTCTTAGCAAAGCGCGTTTAGGATCGCAGCAATGCTATCCCCAAGTATGCCTTGTTGCCCGCAGCGCAACTTTTGCGCAAGGCGTCCAAGGATGGGGCTCCTCCTCTAGTCCTCGCGCGCTTCTATTGGGCAGCAGACACCTCCTGGCAATCAAAAGAGCCTTTCCCCCCGAGTAAACTGGGCCGGCCAGGGGGTGGCGATAACCCAAAAGGCAGGTGAAATGGACAAAAGTGGGGGGTGAGGTTTTACTTTTGGAGGAGATGGATAGGGGTATTGTTCCTCTCCAGCCCGGTGCTTTAGCAGGTGGATCGCGCCCTTCCCGTGATGCTGACCCAGCCTGCCACCCAACCCACGGCCATCGCGCGCTCGGTTTTGTCCGGGCCTGCCCAAACCGCGCCGTCTGTTCTGCGCGTCTGTTGCTGTCTCTCCTTCCTCCTGCCACCACCAACCGTCGTGTCTCTTTCTTTCTCCTCCCGGTCCCCTTCCCCTCTCCAGAGCACCTCGAGCAAGTCCCGGGGCCCGCCAACCAGCCGGCCCGCCTGCGCTACTTCTTCAACCTGAGCAGCGTGCCGTCGGGCGAGGCCATCTCCTCGGCGGAGCTGCGGCTCTTCCGACAGCAGATCGTCGGCGAGGACGGGGCGTCCTCCTGGGAGAGGGGCTTCCACCGGATCAACATTTACGAGGTGATGAAGCCCCTCCGCCGAGGGGAGGACCTAGCCACCCGCCTGTTGGACACCCGCCTGGTGCACCACAACGTGAGCCGCTGGGAGAGCTTCGACGTGAGCCCCGCCGTTATCCGATGGACCGCAGGCGGCCAGCCCAACCACGGGCTGGCCGTGGAGGTTTTGCCCCTCCACCCCGCGCTACAGACTCACCAGGGCAGCCATGTCCGGATTAGCCGCTCTTTACCTCAAGGGGGCCGCCTGGGGGCCGGAGACTGGGCCCGCCTCCGGCCCCTGCTGGTCACTTTCAGCCACGACGGCCGGGGCCAGTCGCTGCTGACGCGCCGGGCCAAGCGCAGCCCCAAGCACGCGCACCAGCGCGCGCGCAAGAACAAGAAGAACTGCCGCCGCCACGCGCTCTATGTGGATTTCAGCGACGTGGGCTGGAACGACTGGATCGTGGCCCCGCCGGGCTACCAGGCTTTCTACTGCCACGGGGACTGCCCTTTCCCTTTGGCTGACCACCTCAACTCGACCAACCACGCCATCGTGCAGACGCTGGTCAACTCGGTCAACGGCAGCATCCCCAAAGCCTGCTGCGTCCCCACCGAGCTCAGCGCCATTTCTATGCTCTACCTGGACGAGTACGATAAAGTGGTCCTCAAGAATTACCAGGAGATGGTGGTCGAAGGGTGTGGGTGTCGTTAAACGCGAGAAACAAAGAGAGAGAGAGAATTTTTTTCCCCTTAAAAAAAAGTGATAAATCAACTTCTTCCCTGTCCGGTTCTCTCCCTCCGGTCCCTAGTCCTCACCATCCAGCCCGCCCCGTCCAAAATTCCCCAGGGATGGAAGTGGCGGGGAAGAGGGGCTGCTTCTCCTTCTCCTTGTCCTCCTCCTCCTCCCAGGTTCAAGAATGGGCTGGCCTTCTGTGCCTTTTTTTTTTCTCGAAAAAAAGAAAAGGAACATCAAGTTATGCCATAAATTCTCTTTCTCACCTATGCCGCTCACCCAGCGGCGCGTGCGCGCCAGCAAAAAAAAAAAAAAATTAATGGAAAAAAAATCCCTTAATCCGTTCACCTTGACCTTATTTATGACTTTATGTGCAAATGTTTTGACAATAATGATCATATATTTTGACAAAATATATTTATAACGACATATTAAAAGATAAAAAATAAAGCGAGTCATTATTTTAAAGGTAAACGCAATATCTTTTATAGTTTTAATTTATTTATTTATTTTTTAAAAAAATGTCATTTATTTCTATTGGGGGGTGGGGTATTTTCTTTCCTCTCTTTCTCCCTCCCCAGCCCGAAAGGTTTCTCCCCGCCGCGCTCTCGTTTTCTTTTCGCATTGTCTTAATTGCTAACTCGCTTGCCTGGCTGCAATTTCGGGGGGCAGGACTAAGATTAGATTCCATATCTTTCCCCACCCCCTTATAAATAGGACCTCCGCACCTCTTCGGCACGTCTTGGCATCATTTTGGCACGGTCTTAAGGATTGCTGTGGCCGATTGGTCCCACTTGTGCAAGCTAGGTCTCTGCGTAAGATCCAGTCTTTGGGGAGGGTGGGCTATGCTCTGATTGGGGGTTTGCCTTATCTCCCCCACCCCGTCTGCCCACTGCGCCTGCGCGCGCTTGTGACACACCTCGAAGTGTTATTGTGGGTTCAAACCGTCTGAGAAACTTCCCACCCATTCCTGTCCAAAGACCCTCTCCCACCAAAGATCTAAAACCGGATGGAAGTGACTCCCCCGCACCTAACGATGCTCAAGATCCGAGAGCGCATAGTGTGAGAGCCCTCAGAGTAGACCCTAGGCAGACGCTTGCGTCTACCCGAAGCGAGACCCATTCATCTCAATGGAGCAACCATCCCATTGATCCGGCTTAAGGGGTCACAGCCTTCCCTTGCTCCACAGGCAGATCCGCAAAACCATTACACTAATCCTTTAAATTAGGGGGCCCATTTGGCTCCCCAATAAAATATTTGAGGGGGCCGCCCCGCCCCCAAATTGATGGGCATCGCCATTCAAATGGTGTGTGCGCGCTCGGTTATGCGGAATGGGGTTTACCTGCCCTCAATATTTTATTTAAGTTGGCACCCCTGGAACGTAACAACCAATTTATTGACCGCACGTGGTTAGCCAAGTCTGCCTTAGCTAGCCATAACTCTCACCCCTCTGAGTAAATTATTGGGGCAGGAGTAGCTTTGATTTGAGCCACTCCTAGTCCCCTAGCAGGGGGGCAGGGGGGTCACCTGAATACACGCAGAGTGTGTTTCCGTCCCCGCTGGGTCCCTTTCTGACCTCCCCTCCTCCCCGCCGCTGGGATTGGAGAGCCCAGGTTCACACCTCTGGCTACCTTTCATAGAATCGTAGAGTTAGAAGGGAACCCCAGGGGTCATCCAGACCAACCCCCTGCAATGCGGGAATCTCAGGACAGATGACTGCCCAACATCTGCTTCAAAGCCTCTGCTTATTCGCTCCCTCTTGAAGCCAGCCACCGCTTCGAGGGATGGCAGATTGCGTCTCCCCGGGCGCAAATCCAAGGCTATCAGTTTTTTTAGCTTGTTGTGGGTGGCCGGCCTTTCCTGTTTACATCCTGTGTGTCTCCAGCTTTTGCGTCTGGATGGGGGCTTATTTTGTGCTGGCTTTGCCTAGCACATTTGTTTGTCTTTTTTTTTAAAGTGTGCTCCTTTTAGCCCCCTCCTGTTGGCGATTTTGCAAAAGGTTCCTCTCTCTCTCTGCACAGAGATCTCGTGGCATCCTGTTCACTCTTTGCTGTTTTATTACAAGCGCAATTTCCAGCAGCTGCGTTTTCTCGCCTGGGTCTTTCAAAATGCCCCTCAGTTGTGTAACCAGGCTGTGACTAGTTAGCGGACAACTCTGCACATGTTCAGGAGAGCTTACAGGGGTCATACAAACTGTATAGCCGATTAGTTGTAAAGTCCTGTCAACGAGTTTATTGCTCCAGCAGAAGGCCATGGACTGTGATTGATTAGTAAAGAGGTGCAGGAAATACTCTGCATATGCTCAGAGGAGTATTTCCGCATTCCTCAAAACTGTGCAGCCAGGCTGTGATTAGTTAGCAAAAGAGGAGGTTGATATTATACATAGGAGCAAAGGAAACTGCCTTAGAGTGAGTCATTTGGCCCATCGAGATCATAGAATTACAGAACTGTAGAGTTGGAAGGGACCCTGACCAATATAGCTCAATAGTGCCAACACTGACTGGCAGCAGCTCTTGGGGGGGGGGTTTAAGTGAGGATCTATCAGTGGCAGTGGATCTGCTTTGCACCTAGAAGGTCCCAGTTTCGGTCCCCAGTGACATCTCTAGGTAGGTTCTGGAATCGTCCCACGCCTGAACCCCTGGAGTGCTGCTGCCAGCCAGTGTCGGCACTATTGAGCTATATTGGTCAGTATAAGACAGCTTCCTATGTACCTGGAGATGTTAGGGATTGTGCATGCTGGGCAGATGATGTTCCGCTGAGCTTCTCCCCTTCCCAACCTGCTCAGGTGAGTCTTCGGGTGTCATAAAAAAAGGCCTTGCAGTTTTGCAAGGGGTGCTCAGCCCTGTGAAAAAGGAGGTTTGGCTTTTGGGGATCTGCCTGTTCCTTTGCCCTAAGCAACAGAAGCAACAAAACAGGCTGGCTAGCCACACCAAATTTGCCCCCAAACCTGCGCGCTGGGGGGGGGGGGCAGGAAAACACCTGACTTGCTTACTGTGGAACAGAGGAAGACACAGAGAGAGAGAGATGGATTTGAAAGAGGCTCTGGGTTTACCTGGGGGAGGTGAATGCTCATCCCTGGAGGGTTTTTCAAATTTATTTATATATTTTTTACCTTTCCTTTCTGCCTTAACCCTCTCTTGCCTCGGGCTCCCCCAGGTTCAAAGCTATTAACATTTTGCAGCAGGAGGAGAGGGATGAGGAAAGCCACTTCACCTCACATCAAAGCTTCCCCAAAGCCTTTGAAGATCATATCTGGCAATTATGATGCTCAAAGAAGTGAGGTGGGGAAAGAAAGAGAGAGATTTGAGAAGAGTTAAATATGGATTGGGAGCTAAATGGCTATTTAGGGGGTCTGTTCTGTGTTTTTTCTTTTGCAAAGCAGATTGTTCAGGTAAATGAGGCAGAGGGAGGGGGCACTTCAAGTGGAAATGTGGGAACTCCTTGACCTTTGTTTTGCTCAGTGCTGTGGACACGATTCACACACTGCACCACTGGAATGAATGGGGGCCATAAGAACAGCAGCAGCAGTAGCAATGGCAATAATATGTTTCTGAGCACAATTCAAAGTGTTGGTGCTGAACTTTAAAGCCCTAAGCGGCCTTGGCTCAGTAGACCTGAAGGAGAGTCTCCACCGCCGTCGTTCTACACGGACGCTGAGGTCCAACGCTGAGGGTCCTCTGCTGGTTCCTTCATTGCAAGAAGCAAAGTTACAGGGAACCAGGCAGAGGGCCTTCTCGGTGGTGGCGCCCTCCCTGTGGAACGCCCTCCCATCAGGTGTCAAGGAGAAAAGTAACTACAGTGGTACCTCGGGTTACATACGCTTCAGGTTACATACGCTTCAGGTTACAGACTCCGCTAACCCAGAAATAATGCTTCAGGTTAAGAACTTTGCTTCAGGATGAGAACAGAAATCGTGCTCCGGTGGTGCAGCGGCAGCAGGAGGCCCCATTAGCTAAAGTGGTGCTTCAGGTTAAGAACAGTTTCAGGTTAAGTACGGACCTCTGGAACGAATTAAGTACTTAACCCTAGGTACCACTGTATACAGTCATACCTCATGTTACGGACACTCCAGGTTACGTGTTTTTGGGTTGCGGACCGCGGGAAACCCGGAAGTAGCGGAACGGGTTACTTCCGGGTTTCAACGCTCGCGCATGTGCAGAAGCGCCAAATCACACCAGCGCCTGCGCAGACGTGGCGCTTCAGGATGCGAACGCTGCGGGTTGTGGACGTGCCTCCGTCATGGATTACGTCCGCAACCCGAGATTCGGCTGTATAACCTTTAAAAGACATCTGAAGGCAGCCCTGTATAGGGAAGTTTTTCATGTTTTATTGTGTTTTCCATATTCTCTTGGGAGCCGCCCACAGTGGCTGGGGCAACCCAGTCGGATGGGTGCAAGGTGCAAATAATAAAATTATTATCACTAGTGGTAGCAGTCGTGATTTTATTATTTATATCCCGCCCCTCTGTGTTGCTAGGGGGATTGTGGAGCAGGTAATGTTGCTGAACATAAGAAGTGCTTTGCTGGATCCGGCCAATGGCCCCTCCAGTCCAGCATCCCCTTCACACAACCAGATGCCTGTGAGGAAACCCATGAGCAGGATTCGAACACAGGGCGCCCTCCTGTGTTTTCAGCAACTGGCATTCAGAAGCATCTCCTCCTCCATGAATTTGCCTAATCTTCTAAAGCCATCCAATTGGGTGACTATCGCTACCTTGTAGGGGAGTGAAACTTAAGAGTTTCCATATTTCAAAAGGGGAAAATCCAGAGACAAAAACTGTTGGCCAAAGTTGCTGAGCCTCCCCCCCCCAAATAATAATTTTATTAATTTTCAATTACAATGCAATAATAGCCTTGTTATAACAATACCAATTTATAATACATTTACTAATACCAATCATTCAATTTATTTATATATAATTATATAATTTAGGTGCCCCCCACGTGCTAGAATTGATGGTTTTCTTTATTTCTGCGTTCCAAAATTTTATTAATTACAATTCCATTCCTATCATCATCATAATCCCTCATACAACGACGGCAATATTAATAACATCTATTTGTGTTGGCACATTAACGTGTCAAAGTTGTTGGATTTTTTTGCCCAAATGTGTTAATCCTCTTCTTCTTCTTTGCAAAACCTCACCAAAAAAAGGAAGTTTTTGAGTTAGTTATAAGGAAATCCGCCAAGTTATACACTACCAACATGGGGTTGCCATATGTCTGGATTTTCCTGGACATTTCAGCAATTTCTGCCCGGACACAGCTTCCGATGGCCAGATCCCGGCTATGTCCAGGGAATTCCAGATGTATGGAAACCCTAGTTTTACGATGCCGGTGTCTCGGACCTGAGAGACCAGGGCCCAAATCCCTTCTTGGTTGTGAAGATCATTTGGTGATTGTAGGGTAATCGCTGCCTCTCAGCCTAACCTACAAGAGAGTTGTTCTGGGGATTAAATGAGGGGCAGGAGAGCCACGTGTGATGGCTTGAGCTCCTTGGAGAAAAAGGTGGGCTAGAAATGAACAGATAATAATAATAATTCTTTTAGAGTGAAGAATGGCTTTCTGTGGTGCTCAAAAGCCTGTTCATGGGCTTCCCAGAAGGGCTGCTGTGAGAGCAGGAGATCTTCTGATATCCCTATTTTTTTAATTTTTTTTAAAAGAAGATATTTATTAAGAGTTTTTAAGGTATAACAAAAAAGTGAAAAATTAAAAAAAAAAAACATACAAAATAAAAACAGTTAAAAACACATTAATTTTCCATAACATAACCTGGGCCTTTCTCCTGGGCATTGTCGGCCAATTGGTGCCAAAGAAGGATAGAACTTTCTTTATGTACGCAACAACAGCAGCAAGAATACTCATTGCAAAGTTCTGGAAGACACAAGAACTACTCACCCTGGAAGAATGGCAGATGAAGGTGATGGACTATATGGGATTGGCAGAAATGACTGGCAGAATCCGAGATCAGGGAGAAGAAACGGTGGAGGAAGACTGGAAGAAATTTAAAGGCTATTTACGGAAATATTGTAAAATTAAGGAATGTTAGAAGGATGTTGGAAAGAAACTAAGGGGTTTCCAGCTGTAATGCTTTAAGAGTTATGAAAAAAAAGGGTTCTACAAATGGGTAAAAGTTTAATGGTAAGGAATTGCTGAACTAACAAATTGAACTGGAATACAAAGAAGGGAGGTATGAGGAGGTCCGGGGAAATAAGTGTAAGGAAGATCTTCTGATATCCCAAATCCCTTTTTGATAAGCGATAGGGCCCTCATTCACTGCAGCAGTCATGGGTTTCTTTGGAGGCTTTCTTTTGCAGGAGTTCATAGAATCGTAGAGTTTGAAGGTACCCCAGGGGTCATCTAGTCCAACCCCCTGCCACACAGGAATTTCAGCTAAAGCATCCCTGGCAGATGGCCATCCAACCTCTGCTTAAAAACCTCCAAGGAAGGAACGTCTACTACCTCCCGAGGGAGACCGTTCCACTGTCAAACAGCTCTTCCTGTCAGAAGGTTCTACCTGGTGTTGCGTCGGAATCTCCTTTCTTGCAACTTGAAGCCATGGGTTCGAGTCCTACACTCTCCAGAGCAGGAGAAAACAAGCATGTTCCCTCTTCCATGTGACAGCCCTTGAGATAGCTGAAGATGTCTGTCTCCTCAGTCTGCTCTTCTCCAGGCTAAACATACCCAACTCCTTCAACCGTTCCTCATAAGGCTTGGCTTCTAGACCCTTGATCATCCAAGTTGCCTTCTTCTGCACATGTTCCAGTTTGCCATCCTCCTCCTTAAATTGTGGCACACAGAACTGGACACAGTATTCCAAGTGTGGTCTGTTCAAGACAGAATAGAATGGGACTATGACTTCCCTTGATCCGGACGCTAGACTAAGGTTACCAGATGTCTCCGTTTCCCAGGGACAGTCCCCGTATTTACAAATCAGTCCCCTGACAAAATCCATTGAAGTTGAAAAGTGTCCCCGAATTCATTGGAAAAAATCTGGTAACCTTACGCTAGACTTTTGCCGATGCAGCCTAGAAGAGCATTAGCTATTAATGGTGGTAGATTGCGCCTGTAGTCTAGGGGTCAGCAAACTTTTTCAGCAGGGGGCCGGTCCACTGTTCCTCAGACCTTGTGGGAGGCCAGACTATATTTTGAAAAAATAATGAACAAATTCCTATGCCCCACAAATAACCCAGAGATGCATTTTAAATAAAAGGACACATTCTACTCATGTAAAAACATGCTGAGTCCCGGACCGTCCGTGGGCCGATTTACAAGGGGATTGGGCCGGATCCGGCACCCGGGCCTTAGTTTGCCTAACCAGCCTGTAGCCAGTGTGGTGTAGTGGTTAAGAGCGGTAGACTTGTAATCTGGGGAACCAGGTTCGCTTCCCCGCTCCTCCACCTGCAGCTGCTGGGTGACCTTGGGCTAGTAACACTTCTCTGAAGTCTCTCAGCCCCACTCACCTCACAGAGTGTTTGTTGTGGGGGAGGAAGGGAAAGGAGAATGTTAGCCACTTTGAGACTCCTTCGGGAAGTGATAAAGCGGGATATCAAATCCAAACTCTTCTTCCTTCCCTGCCCTTTTTTTGAAAGATGAGCGCCTCCTTGGTTATGCTTCAGGGGCAATCCAGGGATTTAAGGAATGGAGAAGAGGCAGACCTCAAGGCAAGAAGTAATCCCAGTGGGAGAGGTTTAATTTGAATGCCAAAAGGACCACACAGGTGAGAGCATCTGCGTGGTCTGTCGCCCCCAGGCCCTTTTCCACTCAGCTGACTCTGGCACTGGAAAAACTGGGAGAAAAGTGCCTGGGGTGATGGAGCCTGGAGAGGTAGAAGCAGCTGTGTGGTGAAGTTGAGGGTTCAGCTGAATCCCCTACCTGGAGATGGCAGGGCCTGAACATGGGTGTTTCCAAAGGAGATGCTTTGCCACTTTCTTTTAAAATAATAGGAAGCTTCCGGTTCTCATGGTACTGGAGAAGGAGCTGATTTACCAAGGCCTAAATTGTAATGAAGGGACGCGGGTGGCGCTGTGGGTTAAACCACAGAGCCTAGGACTTGCTGATCAGAAGGTTGGCAGTTCGAATCCCTGCAACGGGGTGAGCTCCCGTTGCTCGGTCCCTGTTCCTGCCAACCTAGCAGTTCGAAAGCATGTCAAAGTGCCAGTGGCGTAGCATGGGTTGTCAGCACCCGGGGCAAGGCAAGTAATTTGAGCCCCCTAGCCCGTGGATTTGCACCCCCTAACCCATGGATTTGCGCCCCTAACCCTAACCCCCAGGTGTTGCGCCCGGTGCGGCCGGCCCCCCCTGCACCCCCACGCTACGCCACTGCAAAGTGCAAGTAGATAAATAGGTACCGCTCTGGCAGGAAGGTAAATGGCGTTTCCGTGTGCTGCTCTGGTTCGCCAGAAGCGGCTGAGTCATGCTGGCCACGTGACCCGGAAGCTGTACGCTGGCTCCCTCGGCCAGTAAAGCGAGATGAGCGCCGCAACCCCAGAATCGGCCACGACTGGACCTAATGGTCAGGGGTCCCTTTACCTTTACAAAATTGTAATGCCCTGTGGGCTATCCTGAAAATCGGCTGCCCAGATAAATTTGTAATCATCCTTCAGCTCCTCCATGATAGTCTGGCAGCAACAACCATGGATAACAATGGCTCTTGAAGTGAACCATTCACAGTGCGATCAGGCTTTAAACATGAATGCGTTATCGCCCCGACACTATTATTTTCATCGCCATGATCCTACACTTTGTCAAAGGGAAACTCCCCACCGGAGTAGAAAAAACAGGTGTAAAGCTCTTTAATCTGAGTAGGCTGAAAGCAAAAAGTAAGGTTACTGTAATTTCCGTCATAGAGCTTCAATATGCTTATGACAACGTAGTGTGTGCACACTCAGAGGATGACCTCCAAACCATCCTAAATATCTTTGCAGAAGCTTACGAAAAGCTTGGCCTTTCACTCAATATCCAAAAACCAAAGTGCTGGACCAACAAGCGCAGAACAACCCCTCTGCAGTGCCACAAATCCAACTTAATGGTGCAACATTGGAAAATGTCAAACATTTTTCCTACCTAGGCACTTATCTTTCCACAAGGGCCGAGACTGATGCCAAAATCCAGCATCGCCTGAGCTCTGAGAGCTGCATTGTGGGATATTTTCAGGGGAAGAAAAGGCTAATGAATAAACCCAGAAATTCAGAGTGGAGTCCCTAAGACAGTTGGATGGCATCTTGTAGGATGACGTCTTGTTCTGCTTTCCTTTGTGTGTGTTTTTTTATAATATTTTATTAGGTTTTATCAATAAGGAGATTCAAAAGAATACAGAGACAGAAAAATACAAAGTTACAAAATACAAAAATACAAACATTAAACACAAAAAACAAGAAAAAGGGGGGGAAAGAAGCACATAAAAAAGAAAACAAAACTCCTTCTTTTTTAAATTTCTCTTTAGTTAACTTATTTTCCTGACTTCCTCACGCCTCCCTTTTTAAAAAAAAATTAGTTCAGCAAATTCATATCCAATTTAACTTATCTATTATCAATCCCATCTTACATTTTACCTTGGTGCTAGAACCCCATCAGTTCATTTCAACGTCATCAGGATTCAAAAATTTTACAATGTTTCTGTAAATAAATTTTAAATTTCCTCCAATCTTCCTCCACGAGCTCTTCTCCCTGATCTCGAATTCTGCCAGTCATTTCCGCCATTTCCGCTTGTTCTGCTTTCCTTTGGACCACATCTTGTCATCTGGGCAACCCAGGACTCCCAGACACGTTGCCCAGGCTTGTGCCCTGGGGGCAGAGTGTCACTTCAGTGCTGCTAACACAGCAGTTTAACTTAACCCCCAGAGGTGCACTCCATTGTCTCTCGAGACAGGAATGACGATAAAACACATTTACACCAAGCCTTGCTTCAGGAGAGTGTCAGGTGGCATGCTTGGAGATGCCAGGATGTCTCCCATCCCTGAAGGAAGCTTGTTTATGTGGCACACAGAGGATTGGCAAGTAAGCCCGCACCCCTGGGAGATGACCTCATTGGCCCTGCTGAAAAATGAGGGGTGATGTTTCATCCCTGCCTACTGATACGTCAGGACCCCAGTGTTTTCCAAGTTGCTCGTGCAATTCCCCCTGTGGCACCACTTAACATTCACCAGGTACAGTCTTTGGGCTGGGAACTATAATGAATTCTGGTGCTGGAGGAGACTCTTGAGAGTCCCATGGACTGCGAGAAGATCCAACCTCTCCATTCTGAAGGAAATCAGCCCTGAGTGCTCACTGGAAGGACAGATCCTGAAGCTGAGGCTCCAATACTTTGGCCACCTCATGAGAAGAGAAGACTCCCTGGAAAAGACCCTGAAGTTGGGAAAGATTGAGGGCACAAGGAGAAGGGGACGACGGAGGACAAGATGGTTGGACAGTGTTCTCGAAGCTACCAGCATGAGTTTGACCCAACTGCAGGAGGCAGTGGAAGACAGGAGTGCCTGGCGTGCTCTGGTCCATGGGGTCACGAAGGGTCGGACACGACTGAACGACTAAAGAACAATATCAAAATTCTTTGATTCCTTGATACTTTGGGATCTGTTTGTCCAAGAGGACCTGTTCCACTGAGACCTTCTGCTGCACAAATCCCAACTGAAGTGAATGGGCATTCCAAGCTAACAGCGCCAATCATTCCAATTTACAAGAGCATAAGTAGAGCCGACGACCCATATAGTCCAGCATCCTGTTTTCACAGTGGCCAACTAGGAGCAGCCTGAAAAAAACCTCACCCCAACTCAACAGGCAAAATGGTTAGAACTGGGTGAAGCAGTGGCCGCAGCAGCTGGACTCAGACGAAAGTCCCAATATGTGGGGCATGTTCCAAATTGAGTGTCTTTCAGGATTGGTGCTTTAGAAGAATGAGAGTGACTGCAAGGAATGAAGGCCATTGACTGTGGTACCTCGGGTTAAGTACTTAATTCGTTCCGGAGGTCTGTTCTTAACCTGAAACTGTTCTTAACCTGAAGCACCACTTTAGCTAATGGGGCCTCCTGCTGCTGCTGCGCCGCTGCTGCACGATTTCTGTTCTCATCCTGAAGCAAAGTTCTTAACCTGAAGCACTATTTCTGGGTTAGCGGAGTCTGTAACCTGAAGCGTATGTAACCTGAAGCATATGTACCACTGTATATCTGAAAAACTGGGAGAAACAGCCAGGAGCCAGCACTTTAGCTTCTTGCCAACCCGTGTGGGAAACAGAATGCTGTCTATGATTGCAATCCTATGCACCCTTTCCTGGGAGTAAGCCCTGTGGAACTCAGAAGAACTTACTTCTGTATAAAACAACTGAAATAAAAGGGGTTTTTTTAAAGAAAAACACATTAAACACTAAAATTCAAACATTTGTCAGAAAATACAAAGCACAATTTTATAGAAAAAAGAATAGAGAAAGAATACCTTAAAATACTCCTTTTCACATTTGTATCTTGCATATCAAATCATTTATACACACATAGCAAGGCAGATTCCCCCAGCTCAAAGTTTCAAAAAGAAACACACACACACACACACACACACACACACACACATTAACATTAAACCATAGTCCATATCAGTACCATTATGGGGTTCCCTGAACCCCCAGACCTCCCTTCCTCCCTCTCTCCCTTGGCTTCGCTTCCAAAATGTACCGTATTTTTTGCCCTATAGGACGCACTTTTTCCCCTCCCAAAATGAAGGGGAAATGTGGGTGCGTCCTATGGGGCGAATGCAGGCTTTCGCTGAAGCCTGGAGAGCGAGGGGGGATTGGTGCGCACCGACCCCTCTCGCTCTCCAGGCTTCAGGAAGCTATCCGCAAGCCGTGAGAGACGCGGCTCTCCCACGGCTAGCGGAGCGCTGCACGAAGCCCAAAGCTTGGGGCGTGCTGGGCTCAGCCCTCCCACAGCTATCAGAGAGCTTGCCGGCACCCAGAAGCTTGGGGTGCGCTGAGCTCAGCACACCTCAAGCTTCGGGCTTCGCTCAGCACTCCGCTAGCTGTGGGAGAGCTGAGCGACTTCGCGCAGCTCTCCCACGGCTTGCGGATAGCAGCCTGTTCTGGGGGCTGGGGTCGGGGGAAGCTCGGGCTTCCCCCGCCCCAGCCCTGCACCTGGGGGGGAAATAATTTTTTTTCTTTATTTCCCCCCCAAAAAACTAGGTGTGCCCTATGGGCCAGTGCGCCCTATGGGGCAAAAAATACGGTACCTTCCTTTTTTAACTGCATCTAGTTGCATTGATCCAAATTATTACACTTCATTTTTATCCTTCGTTGTTTTAAATTGCAAGTGCTATGTCAATCCTGTTAACCTTTTTAGATTTTTACAGTGTTCTTTAATATATTCTATGAAGTTATGCCATTCTCTATTAAATTTGCTATCCTCTCGGTGCCTGATCTTTCCGGTCAGCCTTGCCATCTCCTCATAGTCCATCACCTTCATTATCCATTCTTCTTTCAGTGGGGCTCTTTCTTCTTTCCATCCCTGGGCAAATAGCATTCTTGCCGCTGTTGCATACATAAACAGTGCTTTCTTATCCTTCGGTAATTCATCTCCTATTATACCTAATAAAAGGCCTCTGTTTTTTTTTAACAAAAGTTATTTTATAACAAAAGTTATTTTAAAGATGTCCCCCCCCCCCCAGTTCATTATAAATCATTTCCAGATTCCTCCAGCTCTCACCTGGGTACCTACCTCTTCTCCCAGTCTCCTGCCCTGAATGATCATTCCTACCCTGCCTTTCTTGCAGGTATCTTCCACCTCCAACTGCCCTTAAAGGGACTTAAAGATAAAGGGACCCCTGACCATTAGGTCCAGTCTGGGGTTGCGGTGCTCATCTTGCTTTACTGGCCGAGGGAGCCAGCATACAGCTTCCGGGTCATGTGGCCGGCATGGCGAAGCCACTTCTGGCGAACCAGAGCAGCACACGGCGGGGATTCGAACCACCAGCCTCCTGATTGGCAAGCCCTAGGCTCTGTGGTTTAGACTTACTTCTGAGCAAAAATCTATAGAATTGCATGGGAAGAGGATCTTTAAACTGTCCCAGCTTGACCCCTCTGAAGTTCATAAGGCAGATCCAACGAGCCTCCAAGCATTTTCTGTTGACGCTGCAGGAAGTTCACCCATCCATTTTCTTCCTGTCTTTCATGTACGTAGAAAAGAGAAGGAAGGAATCGTTGACTATATTTTGCACAGAAACATTATGCATGAATGGGTGTTGTTTTTTTGTGGGGGGAGGAGGAGGAGGAAAATTGTCCCCTGCGTTTGTTGTTTTTCATCACTGGAGCTCTCTAGGCCTCCAGAAGGGCAGCTTAGTTGAAACCAATAAAATTAGAAGTGGAAAGGTTGCCAAAAGCCTCATCTCCCTGGAGAGTGCAGGTGGAGAGACAGATCAGAGCCAGAGGCGAAAGCAAAACACACACACACACACACACACACACACACACACACACACACACACCCTTTACATTTCTCTTGCAAAAACTCCCTGCCAGAACAAAGGTGGCTCCTTTTCTCCTACCCAAACCTTCACATTTCACAAAGCTGGGAATAAGTCCTTCTACAAGGAGCAAGCGTTCCCTTGCCCCACCTGTCCTCCTAACTCCTCTCCCTCTGTGATTTCCAAACATCGAAAAGTTTCTTGTTTTCTCCCCCAAAATCCATGCCTTGGTTTTTTAACCCATGGCTGTGTGCACATCTATGGTGGGAGTTCACTTAAGAGTAGAACGGCTTTCTTCGTTGCGCCTCGAAAAGGAGATGATTGAGGAGATGGAGCGAAAGGTTGCAACATTTGAGTCTTTTTAGTTTAGAGAAAAGACAAGTAAGTAGGTAAGTGGGGTGTATACAGAGCAAGTGAACAGATAACAGTTTTCCCTCCAGATAGGTAGCCGTGTTGGTCTGCCATAGTCAAAATAAAAAAATTCCTTCCAGTAGCACCTTAAAGACCAACTAAGTTAGTTCTTGGTATGAGCTTTCGTGTGCATGCACACTTCTTCAGATACTTCTTCGTATCTGAAGAAGTGTGCATGCACACGAAAACTCATACCAAGAACTAACTTAGTTGGTCTTTAAGGTGCTACTGGAAGGATTTTTTTAGTTTTCCCTCCCTCTTTCCTAATGCTGTCGATGGCTACTGGTCACAATGGCTGTGTTTTCCTCCCACTCTTGGTAGCAGTGTGTCTCTGGATCCCAGTCAGTGCTGGATTTATGTATAAGCTAAACAAGCTATAGCTTAGGGCCCCACGCTCTTGGGGCCCCCAAAAAAAATTAAAGGGAAAACAACCTGGATGTACATTTCCAAAATATAAGATTAAAAACTAATAAAATAAAATCTACATACAGCAACCGTGTTTGGTGTTGTGTAGGCTCCTATGATGTCAGTCATGGGCCCCGCCTGCTCGCCTGCTCCCTCAAATATCACTGGTTTGCTCCTTTCTATATATAGGGTGCCTACATTCTGCATGGACTGGTTGCATGGCCACATGTTCAAATGGCTTGAGATACCTATTGGGTCCATAAATGACCATATGACATATATTCAACACAAAAAACATTGACAGTTTGTTGTTGACAAAGGACAGCTGGACATATAAAGGGCCCCATTACTTTCAGTAGCTTAGGGCATGGGTAGGCACACTAAGGCCTGGGGGCCGGATCCAGCCCAATTGCCTTTTAAATCTGGCCCACAGACGGTCCGGGAATCAGCGTGTTTTTACATGAGTAGAATGTGTGCTTTTATTTAAAATGCATCTCTGGGTTATTTGTGGGATATAGGAATTCGTTCATTCCCCCCCCCCAAAAAATATATATATATAGTTCGGCCCACCACATGGTCTGAGGGACAGTGGATCGGCCCCCTGCTGAAAAAGTTTGCTGACCACTGTCTTATGGCCTCATCAAACCTAAATCTGGAACGAGAGGTGGGGAGATTTGCTGTTGCACACAAATCCTGTTTGTGGGCCTCACAGAATCATAGAGTTGATGCATAGGAAGGGACCCTGAGGGTCAACCATAGCATCCACGACCGATGGATGGCCACTCTGAGAACAGTCTGCTGCGTCGGATGGGCCTTTGGTCTGACCCAACAGGACGCTTTTGATGGCCTTATAAATCGGAGATGGATTGGAGCCGCCAACTTGGCACACCATCGGCTCTTTTGGGATGCCCCGTTCACTGCAGTTGGGATCTTTGCAGCAAAACATCTCAGTGGAGCAAGTCCTCTTGGACGAACAGATCTCTAAGTATCAAGGAGTCAAAGCTGGGGCCCTGGCAAGACTTCTCTAGGTTGGACTCTATTTTGTTTTTTTAAATATTTTTTGGGGGGATTATACAATGTAATATTCAACACATTTATCATATAAAAGAAAAAAAGATAATAAAATAAAATAGAACTCCCCCCATCCTGTGACTTCCCTCAACTTCCCCTTCTGGTTCTTTAAATATATGCTACTTCTGATTAATTTTTATCTTATTTTTTATATAATCTTTTTGCTAAATATTCTTAATTCTTATCATTTTATGCCAAATTTTCTTTCCAATTACACTTCTTTTCTTAGTTGTGTTTACTCAAACCCTGCTAGTGAGCCCAATTCTTTACAATGTTTCTGTAGATACAACATGAACAGTTCCCAAGTCTTTGTAGTCATTGTCTCTAAGTCTTCCTGTAAGTTGCACCATTTCTGCATATTCCGTAAGTTTAACTTGCCATTCTTCCTTCGTTGGTATCTTATCGTCCTTCCATTTTGGGGCTAGTAAAATCCTAGCCACTTTTGTGGCATACATGAATAACTTCTTCAATTTTTTTAGAAATTCCTGCCCTATAATACCTAATAGGAAAGCTTCTGGCTTTTAAACAAGTGTTATCTTGAACATCTTCCTCAATTCATTATAGATCATTTCCCAATAATTTTTAATTACTTTACAGCTCCACCTCTAGGATGGCAGCTAACAGATTGAGGTTGAATCCTGACAAGACAGAAGTACTGTTTTTGGGGAACAGGGGGCGGGCAGGTGTGGGGGACTGCCTGGTCCTCTACTGGTAGCTTTCCCCCCAAATTTTGCAGTGCCCACAATATGGCAAGGCTTCACAGATGCCCATAAGGAACTCCCTGGTCCTGAATGGGGCAACTGTGCCCCTGAAGGACCAGGTGCGCAGCCTGGGAGTCATTTTGGACTCACAGCTGTCCATAGAGGCGCAGGTCAGTTCTGTGTCCAGGGCAGCTGTCTTCCCGCTCCATCTGGTACGCAGGATGAGACCCTATCTGCCCGCGGACTGTCTCACCAGAGTGGTGCATGCTCTAGTTATCTCTCACTTGGACTACTGCGATGTGCTCTACGTGGGGCTACCTTTGAAGGTGACTCGGAAATGACAATTAATCCAGAATGCGGCAGCTAGACTGGTGACTGGGAGCAGCCGCCGAGACCACATAACACCAGTCTTGAAAGACCTACACTGGCTCCCAGTACGTTTCCAAGCACAATTCAAAGTATTGGTGCTGACCTTAAAAGCCCTAAACGGCCTTGGTCCAGTATACCGGAAGGAGCGTCTCCATCTCCATCGTTCTGCCCGGACACTGAGGTCCAGCTCCGAGGGCCTTCTGGCGGTTCCCTCTCTGCGAGAAGCCAAGTTACAGGGAACCAGGTAGTGGCACCCGCCCTGCGGAACGCCCTTCCTTCAGATGTGAAGGAAATAAGCAGCTATCTTATCTTTGAAAGACAGCTACCAACATGAGTTTGACCAAACTGCGGGAGGCAGTGGAAGACAGGAGTGCCTGGCATGCTCTGGTCAATGGGGTCACAAAGAGTTGGACACGACTAAACAACAACAAGCTCAGCTATGTATACACTGACTGGCAGTTGCTTTCCAGAATTTCAAGCAGCCATTCTCAGCCCCAACTAGAGATGGGGATGGAAGCTGGAATCTTTGGCACAGAATTGTAGAGTTGGGAGGAACTTCAGGGGTCATCTATCCCAACCCCCTGAAATGCAGGAATACGCAGCTGTCCCATACAGGGATCGAACCTGCAACCTTGGCGTTATCAGCACCAGGCTGTAACCAACTGAGCTATCCAGGCATGCAAAACAGAGGCTATTCCACTGAGCTACAGCCCTTCCCCTCAGCTGTACAGTACTGGGGAGGCTCCGGCCACCTGCTGTCTTGATTTGCCCAGAGGCAAATGAAGCCCTGATAGCAAGGCTAAGCCCTGACAACAAAAGCCATCATTTGCTTTTCCCCTCTGAAGGCCTGCTCTCAGTTTGCATCATTTCCATATAAATTAGCATCTGCATATTTTGTGCAAATGTTGCAGTCTCCTGGGCCGGCGCTCTGTGTCTTTTATCACCACGGTTATTCTTGCTCCGGGTTCAAATCCTTGCTCAGGAATGGAGCACATTGGGACACGCCACTCTCTCTCTCGGCGGGGAGATGGCGAGGATAACATGGGATTGCCACATGTGCTCTAAAAACCAGGATGGGATAGAAAGAGCAGAAGTTCTCAAGCTACGCTCTGGGCTGGTGGGGAGAGTTTCTCAGAAGCTTATCGCAAATTCCTCAATAAGAAGACTGGTAAAACTGTACGGGGTTGACAGCTGACCCGGTCAATTTACTGAGGCAAAGGCTAACCACAGGGGGAAGCTGATTGTATTGTATGTGAGAGCACACTCCCCAGGCATGTAAGGACAACAGAGAGATCCACAAAGCCAGCCAATGTTTTGCGTGAATGAAGCGTGCACCCTGGAACGTGACCCGAAATATTCCACTGTGTTTTCCTCTCATTCTTATTCACTGCATTTATTCCCCTTAGGTCCTGCGTCACGGCAGCGAGAGTGCACTCAAGGCAGAGGGCAGTTGGAAGAAACCAAAACAGAGGAAAACAACAAGAGTTTAGCTGCAGAATATGGGATCCCCCACTTTCAAATAGTTTGATCAACATATAAGCTTCGGAAGATACTATAAATTTTTTTCCTCTGTGTCATGTCCAGTGGCTTTTCTTTGTGAGATAAAACTTTATTCGCCTTAGCCAATGGCCATAGCAACAGTAAAACATTACAGTATACGCAGAAAAGATAATTTGATATAAGAGCACAATTTAAAGTCCTAAATCAGCAGTCAGTTAGCGGCACTTATTCTGATTGCCCCTGCTATGAACCTAGCAGCCTTTGCTGTTATCTGCTCATTTTGATCTGATAGAAGAAAGGACCTTGTGGCAGTGGTTGAGTGCCCTGGGATGGTTAGTATGAGTGGGGTGAGGATCTCGTTCCTCAGATCTTTGTAGCGAGTACAAAACAGGAGGACGTGTGCCGCTGTTTCGGTGCTACCATCTCCACAGGGGCAAAGACATTTCTCAGGTGGGATCTTTTGGAATCGACCCTCAAGTACCCCAGATGGCAAAACGTCCAGTCTTGCAAGTGTAAAAGCACATCTGTATTTTGGGATAATAAGTTTGTGCAGATATGGGGCCAGAGAATCAAAATGGAGATGTGGATACTGAACATACCAAGGACAGAATTTCTTTATAGTGGCCAGGTTGTTCTGATGCTCGATTTCTTTTTGTTGTTGTTGTTGTTGTTTAGTCATTTTGTCATGTCTGGCTCTTCGTGACCCCCTGGACCAGAGCATGCCAGGCACTCCTGTCTTCTACTGCTTCCCGCAGTTTAGTCAAATTCATGCTGGTAGCTTCGAGAACACTGTCCAACTATCTCGTCCTCTGTCGTCCCCCCTCCAAAGTACTGGAGCCTCAGCTTCAGGATCTGTCCTTCCAGTGAGCACTCAGGGCTGGTTTCCTTCAGAATGGAGAGGTTGGATCTTCTTGCAGTCCATGGGACTCTCCAGAGTCTCCTCCAGAATTCAAAAGCATCCATTCTTTGGTGATCAGCCTTCTTTAAGGTCCAGCTCTCACTTCCATACATACTGGGAAAACCATAGCTTTAACTATACAGACCTTTGTTGGCAAGGTGATTCTCTATCTCAGAGACTTATGTCATGACTTATGTTCCTATATAGATCAGTCCATTCTTCAGAACCACAGGGACTGGAATCTTATCCTTTAATGGCAAATGCAATAGCAGCGGTAAGTCATCTGTTTTGTGTAGATCCCACGTGGAATCCCAAGTAGGGCTCGCAATGTCCCCTGAAAACCTTGGAGAGGTACTGCCAGTCGGTGTAGACAATATGGGCTCGATAGGCAAATGGTCTAAGTCAGTAGAAAGCAGTTTCCTATGTTCCTGTGCTGCCCAGCTGCCCTGTAAGGAAATTTATTTATTTTTATTCAGTTTAGAAAGAAGGCCTGTGGCCCATCTAGGTCAGCATCCTGTTCTTACAGTGGCCAGCCAGATGCACGTAGGAAAACAGCAAGCAGAATCTGAACACAAGACCCTTCCTGCGATTTCTGCAACTGGTGTTCTGACACTGGAGGCAGAGCAACAGCTATGATGGCTAGTAGCCACGATGGCTAGTAGCCATTGCTGGCCCTCTCCTCTTTGCCAAATCCTCTTTTACAGCCATCCAGGTTGGTGGCCAACATTGTCTCCAGTGGCAGGGAGTTCCATAGTTTAACAATGTGCTGTGTGAAGATGGGCTTTTTAAAAAATCTGCCCCGGATCTTCTAACTTTCGGCTTCATTGTATGTTCAAGAGTTCTAGTATTATGAGAGAAGCTTTTCTCTCAACCTGGTACATTCCAAGGTTTCTAGACTGTAGCTCCCACCCGTCTCAGCCAGCCTAGCCAACAGCCAGGAATTATCGGAGTTCTAGTCCCACAAAATATGGAGGTTGCCATGGAGGGAAGGCTGTCTTATGGCACCCGGTCTATTTGCAGAAGCCACATATTCTGGGTCCCATAAGCACGCTCCTTTCTTTGTGAACCAGAAAATTGCATCTCGAGATCAGTGCAATCATGCAAGATCATCTGAGCAGGCTGCCGGCATGCTGAGCAGCAGATTTTGTGTAAGTTGGCCTCTGATATACCACCCAAGCTAGCTCTGACGTGTTGCTGACCTCCCTCTCTCTGGAGCTTGGAGTTGCACAAGCTGCTCTCTGTGGTTCCTTCAGCATCTTTCAAGGGATAGTGTACATTGTTTATTTATGCAGCCAGATATTTGGTCTGGAGGATTGACCATGACGTCCTGAGAATTGCATTTGCCCAGTTAAGAAAATAGTGCTTAAGAGCACACACACACAGCGAAAACAAAAGAATGTCCCTGCTTCATATGACTCTGCTGGAGTCCAGTGCTGGGTAGGAATGTGTACATGAGCTCTAAAATATATCAGGTATGCCAAACTACAGCTGATCAAGAAGTTCCGTTCTGTTCATTTGGGACCAAATCAAGAGAATGGTTTCCTGTCTCCCAGCAGGTGTCATTTTTAGGGCTCATGCACACTTTCGCTTGACCTATATTTTGATCATACTGGGTACCGATGAATTCCCACGGGCCCAAGAGCTTTTCTCGTCATTCCACGGCTGCGCCTTGTGAAAAGCCGATCTTACCTGCTGAATTGGATCTTATCAGACATGCGGGAAACCTGAAGAGATGCTTTGCTTCAACTGAGCTTCAATTCAGCAGGCAAGATCGGATTTTTGCCAGGCACGGCTGCAGAACGACAAGACGAAACGGAAGATAATAAACACTACAAACTTCAAAACAGTAAAAATTAATTGGGCATCATTTCATAAACCCAATTAAAACTATTTAGTTTAATTAATTCAACAAAATGCAGGAATTCAAGTCAGTGATGCAAGCTTTGCAGAGTCTGATAGTCGTTTGCACGTGTAGCAGCCTCGCCACCCCTTTGATTCTTAGCACCCCTTAGGTAATCCCGCTGCCCACTATGTGAACCACGGTGCTAAAATGTGGGGCAAAGCCACCCCTCCCCACTCCCTGGATTCCTTGGCCCAAGGATTGTGAGTTCCACCCAGGGCCGGATTTAGGTTTGATGAGGCCCTGAGCTCCTGAAGGTCATGGGGCCCTTGATATGTCCAGCTGTCCTTTGTCAACAGCAAATCGTCACTGTTTTTTGTGCTGAATATATGCTCTATGGTAATGTATGGACCTAATAGGTATCTCAAGCCATTTTCACATGTTGCCATGCGACCAGTCCATGCAGAATGTAGGCACCCTATATATAGAAAGGAGCAAACCAGTGATATTTTAGGGAACAGGCTAGCAGGCGGGACCCATGACTTACATCATAGAATCATAGAATCATAGAGTTGGAAGAGACCACAAGGGCCATCGAGTCCAACCCCCTGCCAAGCAGGAAACACCATCAGAGCACTCCTGACATATGGTTGTCAAGCCTCTGCTTAAAGACCTCCAAAGTAGGAGACTCCACCACACTCCTTGGCAGCAAATTCCACTGTCGAACAGCTCTTACTGTCAGGAAGTTCTTCCTAATGTTTAGGTGGAATCTTCTTTCTTGTAGTTTGGATCCATTACTCCGTGTCCGCTTCTCTGGAGCAGCAGAAAACAACCTTTCTCCCTCCTCTATGTGACATCCTTTTATATATTTGAACATGGCTATCATATCACCCCTTAACCTCCTCTTCTCCAGGCTAAACATGCCCAGCTCCCTTAGCCGTTCCTCATAAGGCATCGTTTCCTACACAACAAAAAACACTGTTGCTGTATGTAGGTTTTATTTTATTTGTTTTTTATCTTATACAGTCATACCTCTTATTACGTTTGCTTCAGGTTGTGCGTTTTCAGGTTGCGTCCCGCAGCAACCCACATGCACAGAAACGGCGAATTGCGACCCGCGCACACGTTCTGCTCATGTTGTGAATGGGGGTCCGGAATGTATCCGTTTGCCACCAGAGGTACCACTGTATTCTGGAAATGTACATCCAGTGGTTTTTCCCCCTTTAATTTCCCCCCCCCAAGAGAGTTGGGCCCTAAGCTATAGCTTGTTTAGATTATACGTAAATCTGGCACTAAGGGATACGGGTGGCGCTGTGAGTTAAACCACAGAGCCTAGGACTTGCCAATCAGAAGGTCGGCGGTTCGAATCCTTGCGAAGGGGTGAGCTCCCGTTGCTCGGTCCCTGCTCCTGCCAACCTAGCAGTTCGAAAGCACATTGAAGTGCAAGTAGATAAATAGGTACCGCTCCGGCGGGAAGGTAAACGGCGTTTCCATGCGCTGCTCTGGTTTGCCAGAAGCGGCTTAGTCATGCTGGCACATGACCCAGAAGCTGTACGCCGGCTCCGTCGGCCAATAAAGCGAGATGAGTGCCGCAACCCCACAGTTGTCCGCGACTGGACCTAATGGTCAGGGGTCCCTTTACCCTTTTACCTAAATCCAGCACTGGTTCTACCAGCAAGGAAGTCATTCCTGAGCTCCTCCTGGCTTGCCCTATTCTCCAGTGCCTCGCTCTTCCCTCTCCTTCTCCCTCTCCCTCTCTTCCCACCCTGCCCTTTTGCTCTTTGTCTCGGGAACATCCACTCCATCTCATTCCTCCCTCTCTTCAGAAGGTAGATACTTCACCTGAGGCGGCAGTGACCTGTTGCCTCTCCTTTGATGCCTACATATCAGGCATAGCCCATGCCAAAGAAAGAATTTCATTTTGAAGTGGGAGAAGCCAAAGGGGGAGAGTCTTTTCAGCTGCTTGACAGGGGCAATTACACACATTTCCACTGATAACCACCCCCAGTTGGTCAGTCGGCCAGGGCTCCCGCAAGGAGAATTCACTCCGGGGCTCCACAGTCGCTGGTTAAAAAACAGCACCAAAACTCAAACGCAACAGGGAAGTTGGGAAGGGGCAAGAGGAGAGAGGGAATTCTGAGTCTTCTCCTTCTCCTTTTTCATTTCTATCCCACCTTTTCCTCCAAGATGCTCCTGGTGGCATCCATGGTTCTCCCCCTCCTCGTTTAATCCCCACAACCTTTCGAGGTAGGCAGCGCCGGATTTACGTACAGTGGTACCTCGGGTTACATACGCTTCAGGTTACATACGCTTCAGGTTACAGACTCCGCTACCCCAGAAATAGTGCTTCAGGATGAGAACAGAAATTGTGCTCTGGCGGCACGGCAGCAGCAGGAGGCCCCATTAGCTAAAGTGGTGCTTCAGGTTAAGAACAGTTTCAGGTTAAGTACGGACCTCCGGAACGAATTAAGTACTTAACCCGAGGTACCACTGTAGAAGCTAAACAAACTCAAGCTGAGGGCCCCACTCTCTTGGGGGCCCCAAAAAAATTCAAAGGGGAAAAAACTGGATGTACATTTGCAAAATAAAAGATAAAAAACAAATAAAATAAAACCTACATACAGCAACAGTGCTTTGTGCTGTGTAGGCTCCTATGATGTAAGTCATGGCCTGCTAACCTGCTCCCTAAAATATCACTGGTTTGCTCATTTCTAAAGGAACTTTTGTTACTGCCAAATGCCAATGTGTTTGCATTATTAAAAAATCATTTTAAGTTAGAGCTTAATAATTATTTCACTATTACTATACATCTTCTTAATTGTATTTCACTATCAATATACTTCTTCTTAACCGTATTTCAGTTCAACAATTACTTTGATAAAATACATATTTTGTTACGTGCAAATGGCTGTAGATACCTATGAGGTCCATAAATGACCATATAGCATATATTCAACGCAAAGAACAGCAACAATTTGTTGTTGACAGCTGGACATATAAAGGGCCCCATGACCTTCAATAGCTTAAAAGGTAAAAGGACCCCTGACCATTAGGTCAAATCGCAAATGACTCTGGGGTTGCGGCGCTCATCTCGCTTTATTGGCCAAGGGAGCTGGCATACAGCTTCCAGGTCATGTGGCCAGCATGACTAAGCCGCTTCTGGCGAACCAGAGCAGCGCACGGAAACGCCGTTTACCTTCCCGCCGGAGCGGTACCTATTTATCTACTTGCACTTTGACGTGCTTTCAAACTGCTAGGTTGGCAGGAGCAGGGACCGAGCAACGGGAGCTCACCCCATCGCAGGGATTCGAACCGCCGACCTTCTGATCGGCAAGCCCTAGGCTCTGTGCTTTAACCCACAGTGCCACCCGCGTCCTATTTCAGTAGCTTAGGGCCTCATCAAATCTAAATCTGGCCCTGGAGGTAGGTTAGGTTGAGAGGCAGCGACTGGCAGAAGGCCACTCATGGCTGAGGGAGAATTTGAACCCGGGTCTCCCAGGTCTTAGTCCGGCACTCTTAACAACTACCCCCAAATTTCCCCACAGAGAAACCAAGACCCCCATCTGGGACACTTCCTAAACCAGATGCACACTTTAAAAATGTATTACAGTATTTTAATATTTTTTTGGAAGCCGCCCAGAGTGGCTGGGGAAGCCCAGCCAGATGGGCGGGGTATAAATAATAAATTATTATTATTATTATTATTATTATTATTATTATTATTATTATTAAAATGCACACATATTCAGGGTACCTTTAAAGCACAAAGAATTCTGGGCACTGTAGCTTGCTTTTTAGTTCTACATTGTTGTTTTTTATACTCAGACCCGAAAGTGGAGACGAATGGCCCAAAACATTGGAACACACGGAAACATTTTGACGCAGCTCCCAGATCACCACCACCGACAACAAGAGAAAGAAGAAAGGAAATATGATCTAGTTCATCTGTCTGTCTAAGCTATCTGTTGAGCTATTCATCAGCCCTTTGGTCAATCTACCAGTCCTCATAGAATCATAGAATCCTAGAGTTGGAAGAGACCACAAGGGCCATCGAGTCCAACCCCCTGCCAAGCAGGAAACACCATCAGAGCACTCCTGACATATGGTTGTCAAGCCTCTGCTTAAAGACCTCCAAAGGAGGAGACTCCACCACACTCCTTGGCAGCAAATTCCACTGTCGAACAGCTCTTACTGTCAGGAAGTTCTTCCTAATGTTTAGGTGGAATCTTCTTTCTCATGAGAGTACATTGTGATTCTCCGCTGCTTAAGGGTCACTGAAGCTGATGTAATGCGCCGTGTGCCTTTTTTAATTCTGGATTTTTCTCATTCCATTCATTCACAGGCTTCCAAACAGTGGAAATTTCCTAAAAATCCTGCTTTTTTTCTCCAGATGAGTAGGTTTTTTAAAAAAGTTCCATTGTAAACACTAGGCTGCAAGGGTTCAAAAGTCGTGAAGTTCGCCTTTAAACTCACGAGGCTTAAAAACAACTGACAACAACAACCCAGAGGTTTTTCCTCTTCGTTGTTGTTCTTTTTAAAAATAACAATAACAACTTACTGAGCACATCTCCAGTGTTCATCTCAGTCGTCATGAGGTCTTTCGGAGGTTCTCAGGTTACATGTTTGTTACTGGGTCTGAGTTTAAAAATTTCTCCACGCAGTCAACCCCAGTGGTCCCTAAACATTTTGAGACCACCATCTGCTTGGTTCCATAAATTAATCCCCGGCATCCCTCCACCCTCTAAAAGCATTATTCAGAATAGAGGTTTGCATAACTCACGAAGGAAGAGAATAATACAGTAAAATTCAAAGCATTAACAATTAATTGTGCACTTATTCAAAGTCCAGTTAAAATTTAGTTTAATTTAGTTTAATGGAATTGTTTAGTCGTTTAGTCGTGTCGGACTCTTCGTGACCCCCTGGACTAGAGCACGCCAGGCACTCCTGTCTTCCACTGCCTCCCGCAGTTTGGTCAAACTCATGCTGGTAGCTTCGAGAACACTGTCTAACCATCTCGTCCTCTATCGTCCCCTTCTCCTTGTGCCCTCCATTTTTCACAACATCAGGGTCTTTTCCAGGGAGTCTTCTCTTCTCATGAGGTGGCCAAAAGTCTTGGAGCCTCAGCTTCAGAATCTGTCCTTCCAGTGAGCACTCAGGGCTGATTTCCTTAAGAATGGATATGTTTGATCTTCAAGAGTCTCCTCCAGCACCATAATTCAAAAGCATCAATTCTTCAGCAATCAGCCTTCTTTATGGTCCAGCTCTCACTTCCATACATCACTACTGGGAAAACCATGGCTTTAACTATACGGACCTTTGTTGGCAAGGTGATGTCTCTGCTTTTTAATTTAATGGAACAGGATGCCCCTATTTCCATCAGAGAAATGTTGGAGGATATGGAATAAGATGTGTCTTATTTTCAGCAGAGAAACGTTGGAGGGTATGGAATAAGATGTCTCTATTTTCATCAGATAAATGTTGGAGGGTATAATAATAATAATAATAATAATAATAATAATAATAATAATAATAATAATAATAATTTAAACCCTCCCCGGGCTCAGGGCAGCTAACATCAGGTATGAAAACAATTGATTAGAATACAACTTAAAAACAGGATTAAAATACAACTTAAAATGCAGCCTCATTTCAGTGGAAGCCCGGATCAAAAACTGTTTTGGGGGAGAAAATGTCAAATCTTCACCAAGGCCAACTATCCAGACTGGTCCTACATGGGCCAGAAAAAAGCCAGGGAAGTCCCCAAATAGGAGTTCCATCACAGAAGGAAAAGGAAAGGGGGGGGGGAGGGGATCAGGCTGGAATAAGACGTCTCTTATCTTCAGCAGAGAAACATTGGAGGGTATGGAATAAGACGGCCCTATTTTCACCTGAGAAATGCCGGAAGGTATGCAGTGGGCAATGCATTCCTTGGAGGCAGGAGCTGCTGCCCCTGTTGATCCTGCCGCCTGAGGCGGTCACCTCGCCTCAAGGTTGGGCTGGCCTTGTTCAGGCATGCAATGGGGCTTTCCTAACCCTCTTCTTTCTTTGCATACCCCCAGGCCTCTGGGGCAGATTTTGAGGGCAGGGGGCTGCAAGCGAGAGGAGAAGGAGGAGATGCTCTGTTGCACAAGCCGAAGTCTGTCATGCGAGTAGAATGACGGTGCTGGATGCGACCCAGTTAAATGAACAAAATCCCACGGTGGGTCTTTTTTTAAAAAAACATAATTTTTATTAACAGACCAATCATATCACATTACAGTGGTGCCCCGCAAGACGAATGCCTCGCAAGACGGAAAACCTGCTAGACGAAAGGGTTTTCCGTTTTTCGATGCGCTTCGCAAGACGATTTTCCCTATGGGCTTGCTTTGCAAGACGAAAACGTCTTGCGAGTGTTACGATTTTCCCCCGCTTTCCCCCCTTTTTCTAAACCGCTAAGCCGCTAATAGCCTTTTAGCCGCTAAGCCGCTAAGCCTTTAATAGCTGCTAATCCGCTAATCCGCTAATAGCGCTAATCCGCTAATCCTTCAATGGGCTTGCTTCGCAAGACGAAAAAACCGCTAGACGAAGAGACTCTCAGAACGGATTAATTTCGTCTTGCGAGGCACCACTGTATTTCAAATCACATTAATTCCAAATTATACAGCCGAATTTTTCAATTTTGTTGGGGGTACCCATACATCAAGCTCCGGACGAGAATCCAAACATCACTTCTATTACTGCTTTAATTAAACGGTTCTATCCAGTTCTAGCCAGATAGTCTCTTCTTTACTTTCTTCATTCTTGTTGTTGTCATATATTCCTTTCTTTGCGATCTCTGATAATCTTCACAGGCAGGTTAAGAACAAACATTGTCTGCGTGGGTTTTACGCACTCCATAAGTCATATTTCATAGGGACAGCCGCCATTCCACTCCTACTTCGGAAATTTATCTTCGGTCTGCCCATTAGTTGTCCCAGGCTTGTAAGATATCTCCTAGAGGGCGAATCCCACGGTGGGTCTTTGCAGCAAAAACCCAGCAACTGAGAGTGTCTGATCATCGGGATGGGAATTCAGACACCCACGCCAACATTTTGTGGATACAAGACCACAACAGGTTAAATCCCAGCGCAGAACTCCCCTCCGGCCAACGCATTCCATAACCCAAACTCAAGCCTGGAAAGAGAGGGGTGCGGAAGCCGGAGAGTATTTATTGACTCAAACAGATTGAGGATTTTACCCCCCTCTGGCTGGTGAAATCTATAGCATTGCATAACAACAAGTGATAATATCTGCTGCCCACGTTTTATTGCACAGTTATTCATTCTTTTACTGCATGTCTGTGCCTAGCACAAAGGACTTTGAATTCTTATTTTTTAAAAAATTTGATTGGGGTCCTGCAATGGCTCCTTGATAAAATATAAACCCACAAAGTCCAGTTTCCTTTCAGCCTGGAAATGCTTCTGAATCCAAACTTTGGCGATGGAGCTGAATTTTCTTTTCCGAAAGGTTCGGCCTGGTTGCTGTGCTCTTAATTTTAAGAACATAAGAATGGCTTTTGCGGCATGAGAGGAGCACTCTTTGTTCTTTGTTTTGCAGATTTATAAACCGCTTCACAGCCAGGAGCTGTTGGAGAGATGTGCCATCGGATAAAATACAAAAGGAGCAAACTCTAGAAACGATAAAACCATTTTCAAAGAAACCCTCTAATGGGAAAGAAGCCACTTCTGCAATTATACAGCTAATATTCTAGAAGCTGACTGGGCCACACTCCGTGGAAAGTCTTCTTAAACAACAACAACAAAATGTCTTCCACAGTCACCTAAAAGTTAAGATGCTATGCTAGCCTTCCTCTGGAAACTGAGTTCCCCCTGGAAACTGTGGGGTTCCCCCCCCCAGCAGCTGGAATCCAGAGGTAAACTGCTTTTGTCTATGGAGGCTCCATTTAGCCGTCATGGTTAACCGCCATGATTTCAGAAATCTCCTCTGTGCATTTGTCTAATCCCTTTCAAGCCATCTAAGCCTGCGGCCATCGCCATGTCTTGTGGCGGTGGATTTCGTAAGTTAATTACGGGCTGTTTGAGGGAGGAGTTCCTTCTGGCAGTTCCTGAACCCACTGCCCAGAGGCTTCATCAGCTGACCCACAATGGCGTGTGTGTGTGTGTGTGTGTGTGTGTGTGTGTGTGTGTGTGTGTGAGAGAGAGAGAGAGAGAGAGAGAGAGAGAGCCCTACTCTCCACACCCTTCATAACTGCACCCCGCTTTTGACTTTTTCTCCTATTATTATTATTATTACACTAGGGAACAAATTTTTTGTTGCATTTTTGACTGAAGCCAATAGTGCACTAGGGAACAAAAATTTTGTTGCATTTTTGAAGAAGCCAATAATTATCATGTGGTTAGGGCAGATCAACATGTCAGTGTCCACTTATCCCCAGTGTAAATATGACATATCGGCAAAAGTCGGAAATTGAAAGATAACTATAGTATGTACACGGAAACTGATTTCAGCTTTGAAATCAGCATTGAAAGAACATATAAGAACAGTTGAAAAATCTCATGCAAAAAAAAAACTTGTTCCCCAGTATTATTATTATTATTATTATTATTATTATTATTATTATTATACCGCCCTATACCCGGAGGTCTCAGGGCAGGGCACAGAATAAAATCAAAATATAAAATCGCAAAATCCATAATCAAAAATTAAAAAACCCAATAACACCCCCCCCAAAAAAAACCACCACATTTTAAAAGGCCATAGGATGACAATCAAATCAGCCAAAGGTCTGGTTAAAAAGGAATGTTTTTGCCTGGCACCTAAAAGCGTATAGCGAATGGATGATTCTCTTAAAACAACTCTCTTATCATGTTCTCTTCATGAAAGGACAAGCAGTTTCCTTTGCTCAGCGGTGCAGAGAGGAGATGTCTGGCAACAGCTTCCAGCCACGTTAGAAACAGGAAAACATATCTTTGCAAACCGACCACCCTCATGATCTTGCAACTGTCCATATCTTGGGAAACATAGGAATCTGTTAGGAGCCTTAACAAACTACGGTTCCCATGATTCTTTGGGAGAAGCTAGAGCTGTAGCTACGGGGGGGGGAGGGCTAGCCAGGTTTTTTGCCCCGAGTGAAGCCTCCAGGGGGCGACATTGAGGCTCCATCATCCTTCTGCCCCGCCCACAGGCTTCTTAGACGTCTCTGATTGGCCACGGTGGGAAGGATGCTGGAGTAGGTAGGCTGTTGGTGTGATCCATCAAGGCTTCTAGGTGCTTAAGTTCTGTGGCCGCGTGTGTGTGTGTGTGTGTGTGTGTGTCTGAACAACGCATGCTCCCACAAAAGAGCTTCAGCCGAGCCCAATGTCCCTTCATTTCCCTAAAATGAGGTGCTAATTAACTACAGTGGTACCTTGGTACTCAAACGCCTTGGTTCTCAAATGCCAAAAATCCGGAAGTGAGTGTTCCGGTTTTCAAACGTTTTTCGGAAGCCGAACGTCCGATGCGGCTGTCGGCTATTGTTTCCGGAGCGCCTGCACCAATCAGAAGCTGCCCCTTCGTTTTTGAACATTTTGGAAGTCAAACGGACTTCTGGAACGGATTAAGTTTGGCGCTTTTGCTTTGCTATTTATTTTGCATTTTTGTTTTTGAGGCTTTTTCGGTTCATTTGTGACTGTGTGGAAACCAGTTCAGTTACTGATTGATT
The DNA here is from genome assembly GCF_965113315.1 of Podarcis vaucheri. Lineage (NCBI taxonomy): Eukaryota > Metazoa > Chordata > Lepidosauria > Squamata > Lacertidae > Podarcis > Podarcis vaucheri. The sequence continues at coordinate 5,685,353 of NC_138759.1, forward strand.
GATTGATTGATTGATTGTGTGAATGCGGAAATGGATAAAAGCCCCCCACCCAAACAATGACTATCATCTGTGCAGGTAAAAAATTTTTTTTTTAACATCTATAACACTGTCTTATTTTATAGTACAGTACATTGATTATTGCTCTCATTTCATGGATCAATGGTCTTGCTATATAGTAAAATTCACGTTAAATTGCAGTTTTAGGGGTTGTTTTCAAAACTCTGGAACGGATTAATTCGTTTTGCATTACTTTCTATGGGATAGGGCACCTTGGTTTGGGAACGGACTTCCAGAACGGATTCAGTTTGAGAAGCAAGGTACCACTGTATTCCACTGCAGCCAGGAGAAGAATCAATTCATAAAACTGCACAATTGGAAGAGAACACAAAGCTCATCTAGTCTGACCCCCTTGCAATGCAAAAATATTTTTCCGAATGTGGGACTCCACAACCCTGAAATTAAGAACCTCGTACTCTACTGATAGGGACGCGGGTGGCGCTGTGGGTTAAACCACAGAGCTTAGGACTTGCCGATCAGAAGGTCGGCGGTTCATATCCTTGCGACGGGGTGAGCTCCCGTTGCTCGGTCCCTGCTCCTGCCAACCTAGCAGTTCAAAAGCACGTCAAAGTGCAAGTAGATAAATAGGTACTGCTCCGGCGGGAAGGTAAACGGTGTTTCCGTGCGCTGCTCTGGTTCACCAGAAGCGGCTTAGTCATGCCAGCCACATGACCCTGAAGCTGTACGCCGGCTCCCTCGGCCAATAAAGCGAGATGAGCGTCGCAACCCCAGAGTCGGCCATGACTGGACCTAATGGTCAGGGGTCCCTTTACATTTACATTTACTCTACTGATGGAGCTATCTTCTTCAAAAGGTTGTGGTGTGAGTGTGTGTGTTGTGGTGCCCACAAAGGTTTTCCCCAGCTTGGAAATGTGCCTATGCTCTCCCTTCCCAAAGCTTGGAGACCCCTGGCTCAAGATTTTGCTGGGCGTGAGAAGACTATTCCTATGCCTTGACCCAGAGACGTGAATTCCCACGAGGAAATTGTTAGCATTTATTGTTCCATTAGCCCCAAGATGCCCCAGCCCTTTCTCGGAAGGCTTCCCTGCTTAGGATAATCTCAAATCTAGTTTGCCTGGTTCTGAGGCCTGAGGAAAATCGTACGTGACGCACTTTTCATTTCGCACACCAAAGTTTTTGCCTGCCAGTTAAATTACTTCACAGCAGAGCAACAGCAAATAATGGCAATAATAATAAATTTCAACAAAAAAGAAAGAAACCCAAAACCTTCTAAAAGGTTGCTGCAACACCCACGTTGCATTTTGCAGATTGCCTGTGACCATCCCATCCACTTTTGCAACAGGGATGCTTTGCTCTGACAATTAATTCCTCTCCTCCTTTTGTGCAAAGTGCAAATGTTTGCACATTTCACGGCAGGGAGGGGACGCCTGCACTTCCCAGGCAAAACCAGTAGTTGCTAGTTTGGCCTCTTCTTTTTTATAAAAAAAAATAATAATCGCTCATCGGCAGCGAGGAAAATCTGGAGCAAGCTTGCTCCAGTCTTGCACGGAATTTCATCAGAGGTGGGGAGAAAGTGGCCGCCTTTTGATGGAGCTGTAATTTTGAGGTTGTTGCGTGGCGAGTTCCCGCCCCCCACCAGGATAAATAAAGACACGAGACACCATGGTTTAAGGTTAAATGGGCGAATTAGGCCACAACTTTATTGAATTCAGGAATGAGAGGCATTGGCGTTGGTCCTAACGACTATCAAAAAAATCGCTCATCGGCAGCGAGGGAAATCTGGAGCAAGCTTGCTCCAGTCTTGCACGGAATTTCATCAGAGGTGGGGAGAAAGCGGCCGCCTTTTGATGGAGCTGTAATTTTGAGGTCGTTGTCACTCAGGGCTGTATCCGCCCCTCCTGTCTTGCAGACCTTGTGGGTCACTCCTGCAAGCCTCAGTCCTCAGGCAATAAGATGCAATGGCCAGTAATAGATGAGAAAGCAGCCAAACGGTTTGTGGGAGGGAGAACAGCGCCCAGAAAAAGCTCAGTCGGACTGGACATCATAGAAGGGGACTGGGAATAAGAGCCTCCATTTTTAGAGTTTAGCATTCGAGGACAGGCAAATAGGTCCATTTTGGTTTCTCATTCTCCCAACCTTCTGTTTTCCACATCAGTTTGAGATATTTTTTATTTTAAAAAACCATCATGAAGACTCATCATTTTTAAGTGCAATTTTCTCCTAATACAGTGGTACCTGTGTTACAGACACTTCAGGTTACAGACGCTTCAGGTTACAGACTTCGCTAACCCAGAAATAGTACCTCGGGTTAAGAACTTTGCTTCAGGATGAGAACAGAAATCATGCTCCGGTGGCAGCAGGAGGCAGCATTAGCTAAAGTGGTGCTTCAGGTTAAGAACAGTTTCAGGTTAAGAACAGACCTTCAGAACGAATTAAGTTCTTAATCCGAGGTACCACTGTATTCTGTACACGATTTTGCCCGGTATATTCAATTTCGTGAAGCAACTTCCCCTAATATAATGCATTCTGAAATGCTGCTGTCACATGCATTCATAACCACATTTTACCCTAGTACAGTGGTACCTCGGGTTAAGTACTTAATTCATTGCGGAGGTCTGTTCTTAACCTGAAACTGTTCTTAACCTGAAGCACCACTTTCGCTAATGGGGCCTCCCGCTGCTGCTTCGCCGCCGCTGCACAATTTCTGTTGTCATCCTGAAGCAAAGTTCTTAAGCTGAAGCACTATTTCTGGGTTAGAGGAGTCTGTAACCTGAAGTGTCTGTAACCTGAAGCATTTGGAACCTGAAGCATATGTAACCTGAGGTACCACTGTACATGCACGTTTGCCAGAGGCGCCATCTTCTCAGCTGACTGAGGGGCCCCAATGCGTGGCATCATGAGAAGACAGGGGGTGGAGCCAAACAGCCTCTAAACATTGGGGGAGGGCACCCCCCTCAAAAAAAAAACAACCATTGGAGGGGGGCTGAAAGTGTCTTGGCCCCTAGGAGCTGGTGATTTGACTTTTGCACACTCCATCATTTCTCGCCAACATTACTTTCTCTGATCTGTGGTCTAAACCACTGAGCCTCTTGGGCTTGCCGATAGGAAGGTTTGAATCCCCACGACGGAGTGAGCTCCCGTTGCTCTGTCCCAGCTCCTGCCAACCTAGCAGTTCGAAAGCACACCAGTGCAAGCAGATAAATAGGTACCACTGCAACGGGAAGGTAAACGGTGTTTCCATGCGCTCTGGTTTCCTTCACGGTGTTCCGTTGCACCAGAAGCGGTTTAGTCCTGCTGGCCACATGACCCAGAAAGCTGTCTGTGGATAAACGCCGGCTCCCTCAGCCTCTAAGCGAGATGAGCGCCACAATCCCATAGTTGCCCTTGACTCGACTTAACCATCCAGGGGTCCTTTACCTTTTACCTTTTTGCTTCTGTCGATGCAGCCTAGAATAGCATTAGGTCTTTTTTTTTGCTGCTGCATCACACTGTGGACTCATGTTAAGCTTGTGGTCCACTAAGACCCCCAGATCCTTTCCACATGTGCTACTGGCAAACCAGGTGTTATCGTCCCCCACTTACGTTTGTGCATCTGGTTCTTCCTGCCTAAGTGGAGAAGAGTCCTATCGATGCTTCTGCTCTGCCTCCACAGTCCGAGCCAGTAATATTTCTTAATATCAGTTGCTAGAAAGCCACTTCCACCTTTCGAAGGAGGTGGAGTTGCGGGCTTCACAGCCCCAGCCCCGCATGATTGGGGGGATTCCCGGCCGTGTCATCCCCTGGCCAGCCAATCAGCTGGGTCTGGGGGTGTGGCCTGCCTTATTTAAAGTAGGACGCGGCTGGGAATCTCCCTCTTTGCCGCCTGCCAGCTGTTCCTGCTTTTCCCACCCTCCCGACCTATAAGGTTTCGTTCCTTGACCTTGCTATGGACTTTGGTTGGTCACCATTGAGGGGCCTGGTAGGAATTTTTCCACTTGGCAAACTGGCACCAGCCACTTGTTTTTTGCCTACCTGGTAGCAAATCGTCACAACTTTCTGGGTATTGGCGGTTGGGCATTGGTCTTCTTCCGTAGTTGGAAGAGGGAAGGAAGCATCATCACCTGCCCCACATATTGAAGGGTAGTCCGATAAAGGATTCCGGGGGGCATGGCCCTGTCCGAAGCCTAGGGAGGTGAGGGCCTAAGGCACGCCCCCCTATCGGTGACCCCGGGGGAGTTCCTAGTTGATGTGCATCAGCAGGACTCCCCCTACTGGTGGTTAACCCTTCCTGGCCTTCAAGCAGACAGACTGAAGCCAGATATAGTTGGTTAGGACCAATGCCTAAGCCAATACCGCTCATCACCTGTAACCATAGAATCATAGAATCATAGAATGATAGAGTTGGAAGAGACCACAAGGGCCATCGAGTCCAACCCCCTGCCAAGCAGGAAACACCATCAGAGCACTCCTGACATATAGTTGTCAAGCCTCTGCTTAAAGACCTCCAGAGAAGGAGACTCCACCACACTCCTTGGCAGCAAATTCCACTGTCAAACAGCTCTTACTGTCAGGAAGTTCTTCCTAATGTTTAGGTGGAATCTTCTTTCTTGTAGTTTGGCTCCATTGCTCTGTGTCCGCTTCTCTGGAGCAGCAGAAAACAACCTTTCTCCCTCCTCTATGTGACATCCTTTTATATATTTGAACATGGCTATCATATCACCCCTTAACCTCCTCTTCTCCAGCAATCTCCAGTGTGATGCGGCAACTTTAACCAATAAAGTTGTGGCCTTATTTAGCCCATTAACCTTAAGAATTGTGTCATGTGTCTTTATTTCCACTGAGGGAGGGCGGGAACTCGCCATGCAAAGCCCAGGAGGCGGGAGAGCTTTTGTGCTCAAATCTTGCTTGTGTTTCCCCCTCAAACATCTGGTTGTGAGAACAGAATATTGCACTAGATGAGCCATTGGTCAGGAAGTTCTTCTTGTGAGCCAAACCCCAGTGCCTGTTGCCTCACATCCATTACTCCCTTGCCTTTCTCCCTCCTGTTAGTAGAGGAATATATATTATGAAAATAGCCCGAAATAGCCTGCGCTGTTATACATATTAAATTATATAGGCAGCGGTAGGCATCACGCCTCTTTGCTTTCATTGGATTCTTGTGCGTTGTGTCTACATTGTAATGAACACCTGTTATTTAATACTGAAATAAGTCAACTCCTTCACGCCAGGATTAGCAAAAGCATGCTAAATCGATTATATACCTTGTTGGGGGGCGGAGAGGGGAGGGCCGGCCTGAGCACCGTTAAATCAAATTAATCGCCAGAATGTAAACATATCTGAGGATCTCCCCTTCCATTTTCACTCTTAACTGGGTAGCAGAAGGATTTACGAGTTAAAGGAGAGTCGAAAGAGAGCCGGGGTGAAGGATTCCCAGCTCAAATAAAGCTCCTGCCCATTTCCTCATCCTGTAGATGTGCTACTGAGCTGGTTTCTGGATGCTTGTGAATATGGGTAATGTGGCAATTGACCAGCATCTGACTGGGGTGTTTGGAATGGTTTGAACATCATCTATCATCAATCATCATCACTATATTTATATTTATATTTATATTATTTATATTTATATTTATATTTATATTTATTATATTTATATTTATATTTATATTTATATTTATATTTATATACCACTAATATGCAAAATCCTTATGTAAAACACAGTAAGATCATTTTTTAAAAGAAAAGGGGAATGTATATACAACATATATACCCAAATAACAAAGGAATGCATCTGTAAAAACAGAGAAGCTTGCAACGAAACTGTGGATAACCAGCCTCATATAATCAACATAAAGGTAAAGATAAAGGGACCCCTGACCACTAGGTCCAGTCGTGGCTGACTCTGGGGTTGCGGCGCTCATCTCGCTTTACTGGCCGAGGGAGCCGGCATACAGCTTCCAGGTCATGTGGCCAGCATGACTAAGCCGCTTCTGGCAAACCAGAGCAGCACACAGAAATGCCGTTTACCTTCACGCCGGAGTGGTACCTATTTATCTACTTGCACTTTTGACGTGCTTTCGAACTGCTAAGTTGGCAGGGGCAGGGACCGAGCCACAGGAGCTCACCCCGTCGCAGGGATTCGAACTGCCAACCTTCTGATCAGCAAGTCCTAGGCTCTGTGGTTTAACCCACAGCGCCATTAACATACAGTGGTGCCTCGCAAGACGAAAATAATCCATTCCGCGAGTCTCTTCGTCTAGCGGTTTTTTCGTCTTGCGAAGCAACCCTATTAGCAGATTAGCGGATTAGCGGCTATTAAAGGCTTAGCGACTTAGCGGCTAAAAGGCTATTAGCGGCTTAGCGGCTTAGCGGCTTAGAAAAAGGGGGGCAAAGCGAAAAAAATCGCAAGACTCGCAAGACGTTTTCGTCTTGCGAAGCAAGCCCAATTAGGAACTTTCATTGCTTTGGAACTAAACTGAGTTTTACTGCCTGTGCGGTTTTTCTGACTGATACATGGAAGAGCACATGAACCTGACCTTTGAAAAGTTTGTAAGTAAACCATTTTTAACTTACTAAACATGTGGTCAAGGGGAAGTCGGAAACTTTGAAAAGAAACATTGGGAGGGCCATAGCAACATAGGAAGCTATTTTATATCGAGCCAAACAATTGGTCCCTTCAGCTCTAGGCTGCCTGCATGGACTGGCAGTTGTTCTACCACTAAGCTAAGGTTAAGACAGAAGAATCAGGGAAGGCTGAAGTTGCTTGGTTTGATCAAGCATCTCTCTTCATTCGAAAGGGAACTAGAATGCTTGCTTACAAAGCTATGATGCTAACCTTACTGTGTGCTTGTGAACCGTGGACCACTTATAAACGTCATCTCCAACTCCTCGAAAGATTCCATCAATGGTGTCTCCAAAAAATTTTACACATCACTTGGGAAGACAGGCGAACTAACATCAGTGTACTGGAAGAAGCAAAGATCACCAGTGTTGAAGCAATGATTCTTCAACATCAACTTCGTTGGACTGGTCATGTTGTTCGGATGCTTGATGATTGTCTTCCAAAGCAACTACTCTATTCCGAACTTAAAAATGGAAAGTGTGATGCTGGTGGCCAACAAAAGAGGTTCAAAGACTCTCTCTAGGCAAATCTTTTTTATAAAAAAGTAGTATAAACACCGACAACTCTCCTGTGAGTGCTCCAATTGAGGAACAGCCTTTACCAAAAGGTGTCATGGGCTTTGAAGACACTCAAACTCAGGACGCAAGGGAGAAACGTGCTAAGAGGAAGGCACGCTTGGCAAACCCTCACTGTGATCAACTCCCACCCAGAAACCTATGTCTCCACTGCGGAAGGATGTGTGGATCCAGAATTGGCCTCCATAGTCATTTACGGACTCGTTGTTAAAACCGTGTTTATGGAAGACAATCTTACTCGGCTACGAGGGATCACAGAAGAAGAAGACTGAGCTGACAGACAACTTCCTATGTAACTTGAGGACCCCCAAGGCAGTGACAGCAGAACCCCTTGCAGTGCACTTTGTGGCCACTAGAGGTCTTTGCCTTGGAGAGACCCAAAGTCAAGTTGGGGTGCGGTTAAGGAGAGGTACCAAGTTGGGACATGAGCCATGGAGATGCTTGTTTTCTCCCATAGTTTGCAGATAATTGCTTTAATAAGCGCCTGGGATGATTAAGTCCAGTTGAGGCCAGCCTGACAGAAGCACACGTGCTCAAGACGGTTGAGAAGTAAGGGGGGGCATGCATCTCTCTCTCTCCCCCTTTAACTGCCCCCAACTTATAGACACCTGGTAGCCAAAGAAAACAAAGTTTGCCCTGATCTGAATCCCAGGAGGCTGTACCTGCTCCCCCACGTGCATTTTGACATCTGACCCCACTTTGGTGAGAGTCGTAGTTTGGTGGTGAAGCAGCTGATGCCATAGAACTAGAAATCCTTGCCCGAAATCCTGGAAAGAAATTGCTGAATTAATTAATTGAACGTGTCCAGAGGAGGGCAACCAAAATGGTCAAAGGCCTAGAAACGATGCCTTATGAGGAACGGCTAAGGGAGCTGGGCATGTTTAGCCTGGAGAAGAGGAGGTTAAGGGGTGATATGATAGCCATGTTCAAATATATAAAAGGATGTCACATAGAGGAGGGAGAAAGGTTGTTTTCTGCTGCTCCAGAGAAGCGGACACGGAGCAATGGATCCAAACTACAAGAAAGAAGATTCCACCTAAACATTAGGAAGAACTTCTTGACAGTAAGAGCTGTTCGACAGTGGAATTTGCTGCCAAGGAGTGTGGTGGAGTCTCCTTCTCTGGAGGTCTTTAAGCAGAGGCTTGACAACCATATGTCCGGAGTGCTCTGATGGTGTTTCCTGCTTGGCAGGGGGTTGGACTCGATGGCCCCTGTGGTCTCTTCCAACTCTATGATTCTATGATTCTATGGAACACAAAAAAGGGAGGTATGAGGAGGTCAGGGAAACAAGGATATGAATGTAAGATAGGGAAACAAGGATATGAATGTAAGATATGGAAAGGTTGATTTTTTATTTTTATTTTTTATTTTTTTCTGTAAGTGTACTTATTTTTTTTATTCTGTATTTTTCTTGTATTTTTATTTTTGTCTTTTACTTTTGTAATCCCTTTTTCTGAAACTTTAATAAATATTTTATATATATATAAAAGAAATCCTGGAGTCACTGCCAGTCTGTAGTGATGAATGGAAGTGAGAGCTGGACCATAAAGAAGGCTGATCGCCGAAGAATGGATGCTTTTGAATTATGGTGCTGGAGGAGACTCTTGAGAGTCCCATGGACTGCAAGAAGATCAAACGTATCCATTCTTAAGGAAATCAGCCCTGAGTGCTCACTGGAAGGACAGATCCTGAAGCGGAGGCTCCAAGACTTTGGCCACCTCATGAGAAGAGAAGACTCCCTGGAAAAGACCCTGATGTTGGGAAAGATGGAGGGCACAAGGAGAAGGGGACGGCAGAGGATGAGATGGTTGGATAGTGTTCTCGAAGCTACCAGCATGAGTTTGACCCAACTGTGGGAGGCAGTGGAAGACAGGAGTGCCTGGCGTGCTCTGGTCCAGGGGGTGACAAAGAGTCAGACACAACTAAACGACTAAACAACAACAACTGCCAGTCTGAATAGATCTGTGGTCCTCACCTGGTCCAGACCCGAGACCCACCTCTGACTGCAACGTGGGACCTGTCTCTGTGGACTTAACGACTACAAAACCCATGACGCAACAAGCAAATTGCACATGTGAAAAGAGAAGGGAAAGGGAAAGTTCTGGGGTGGGAAACATAACAGGGAAATGGATTTCCTGCAGGAATCTTATTGTCTGAGCTGGGAAAATGGACCATGGTGTAAAATTCAGGGAGCCTTACAACAAAATCCTGGCATTTGAGATGATGTGAATACTTGATGTGCCAGTAGCTTTTTCTGGTTTTGTTCAAAGTTTATTGGTGTGTGCATTTGCACCTGTGCGCAGAGGGAGGGTGGAGTCGCCTTAAGAAAGTTGCTTTTATTGCTGTCAAGTAATTAAAGAATTTTTATTTGATTAATCACCAACCTCTTAATTAAATTGAATATGGTTGCATGCCACCAAAGCCTTAGTATACTGTAGGCGCATGGTAGCTTTTTGTTTATTAAACTTCAAGCTGTCGCTCAAAGTTAGACAGAAACGTCACTTTGGCATTAGTTCAGCGTGCCAAAAATAATCAAGCATGTTTTTCAATTACATCCCTCCTTGATAAAAAATTGGCACACAGTGATAAGGCCTTGATTCATCAACGAAAGTTTTCGCGGATCGGTTCACCAGCTGGCTCATTTAACCTTCGCAGTCCTGTGTCTGATGCTATAGCAGAAGCAGTCCCCCTTAGAAAATGGTGCCCTAGACAGCAACCTTATTGCCGCTGGAGGGGAAGGGCTAAGCCTACGCCCACGGTGTCGCCTCCTTGTGATCAGAGGCAGAACTACACGTGGAATCCATCACGTTGCTAAGGCCCACGCTCCATCAGCTCGGGGATTTCTGCTTCTGCAATCTCTGCCTCCCCTCTCTCGCCCTCTAAATTGGTTCTAGGGATTCCGCAAAGCTTCTGGAGCAGATCTGGGGAGGGCGCAAGGCATATGTAGTCGGGGGAAAGGAGAGGGAGAAAGTCCCTTGGTGCAAGTGGAAACCACTTGCACTGGTAGGTCACTGAATCCAGCCATCTGTAAGAGAGCAAGTGGATTCCGCCCAACCTCACTTCCTTGAACTGGGATGCATGCTGAGCTTTCTGTTTTCTCTAGACACTGAAATTGTAGCAATAAATAGTATTTATAGTATTTATAGTATTTATAGATTTGTTTGTATACTTCTTCTTCTTTGGCAATCACTCGTAGCTGAGTAAGAGTGTTTGAGGATCAGGACATTCACAGGGAAACCAAAATGCTTGTTTACAAAGCTATTGTACTGCCAACCTTACTATATGCTTGTGAAACATGGACCACTTATAAATGCCATCTCCAACTCCTCGAAAGATTCCATCAACGGTGTCTCCAAAATATTTTACACATCACTTGGGAAGACAGGCGAACAAATATCAGTGTACTGGCAGAAGATGATCGTCTTCCAAAGCAACTACTCTATTCCGAACTTAAAAATGGAAAGCGTAAAGCTGGTGATCAACAAAAGAGGTTTAAAGACTCTCTCAAGGCAAATCTTTAAAAATGTAGTATAAACACCGACAACTGGGAAACACTGGCCTGCAAGTGCCGCAGTTGGAGAACAGCCTTGACCAAAGGTGTCATGGGCTTTAAAGACACTCAAACATAATACAGACCTGTCCAACAGGTTGATCGCGATCTACTGGCCGATCAGGGGCATCCTTGGTCAATCCTGGTTGATCTTGTGGAATAGTGGAAGCAGATCACAGTCTCTTGGGAGTCGAACATGCCTGCATCAATAGGAGTATAGCATCTAGATCAAGGGAAGTAATAGTGCCACTGTATTCTGCTCTGGTCAGACCTCACCTAGAGTACTGTGTCCAGTTCTGGGCACCACAGTTCAAGACAGACACTGACAAACTGGAACGTGTCCAGAGGAGGGCAACCAAAATGGTCAAAATGGTCAAAGGCCTGGAAACGATGCCTTATGAGGAACGGCTAAGGGAGCTGGGCATGTTTAGCCTGGAGAAGAGGAGGTTAAGGGGTGATATGATAGCCATGTTCAAATATATAAAAGGATGTCACATAGAGGAGGGAGAAAGGTTGTTTTCTGCTGCTCCAGAGAAGCGGACACGGAGCAATGGATCCAAACTACAAGAAAGAAGATTCCACCTAAACATTAGGAAGAACTTCCTGACAGTAAGAGCTGTTCGACAGTGGAATTTGCTGCCAAGGAGTGTGGTGGAGTCTCCTCCTTTGGAGGTCTTTAAGCAGAGGCTTGACAACCATATGTCAGGAGTGCTCTGATGGTGTTTCCTGCTTGGCAGGGGGTTGGACTCGATGGCCCTTGTGGTCTCTTCCAACTCTATGATTCTATGATTCTATGAGTCTGTGGTTTAATGTATTTCTCCCAACTTGGAACTCAAGGCAGATGGATGGCCATCTGTCCTGGATGCTTGAGCTGAGATCCCTGCATTGCAGGGGGTTGGACTAGATGACCCTTGCGTCCCTTCCAACTCTACAGTTCTATGATTTTCCAACTCTACAGTTCTATGATTTTATTATTCTATGTTCGATCCACCAGTCCTCATGAACAGTGCATTGTGATTCTCCACCGCTTAAGGGTCACTGCAGCTGGAGCTGGCTACGTTTCGCCTGGAGAACAGAAGACTGGGAGGTGATATGAGTGAGAGCCATCTTCAAATATCTGAAGAGCTTTTGTCATATGGAAGGCACCTATTTCCTGCTGCTACAAAGGGCAGGACATGAACCAATGGATTCAAATGACACGAAGGAGATTCTGATTAAACATTAGGAAGAACTTTATGACTCCTGTACTGAGACAGGGTGTTGCTCCAGCTATCCCAGTGCTGGCTCTACTGCCAAGCAGCAATTTTTGTGGTTTTAGATGGGTCTCTCAGTCCCAGCTCAAGAAGATGGGCGTTGAAACTGGCGTCGTCTGCATGCAAGCAAGATGCTCTAACCGCTACTCCAACCCCACCCCAGTTTGCAAGACTTGAACCAGGAGCGTGACCTCTGTTTTTGCAAAAGGATCTGTTTACTCCCCAATGGCTTTCATTTATTCAAAATTATAACGACATATTATCCAAAAACATATCATCCTTGTTCCCCCCCATTTTTCCCCCCTCCCACACAAACCCCACCCCACCCCCACCCCGACTTCCCTCAGTTCCATTTTGATTTCTCTAAAAATGCTATTTTCTGCATGTTACGCAGTTGTATAGATCCTCAAACTATTTAGCTGATTATTATCAATAAAAAGTTTGTGAATGCTTATTCAAAACCAGCCAAGGAGTTCAGTTCACTTTGTTGCATCTTCGGATACTTTGTGAAAGGTTCCCATTCATCCTTAAAGTCACAGTTATGTAGCTTGTATGTCAGTTTTGCCAGTTCTGCATAGTCCATCAATTTTCCTTGCCATGATTCTTTGGTTGGGGTTTCTTCAGTCTTCCATCCTTGTGCTACCAGAACTCTCGCGGCCGTTGTCGCATACATGAAGATGTTTTTTCAACTTTTTTGGCAGGTCTTTCCCTACAATCCCCAACAAAAATGCCTCGGGTTTTTTAACAAATGTTAAATGGGACATTTTCTTCAATTCGTTGTAAAATACCCAATGGCTATTTTAAGACCGTTGCTAAGACCGTTGCTTTTGCACAATTGCTACCAATATTTCCCAGCGAAGTTGAGGAAAACGTGCGGTGGTGCAACAGTTAAAAGGCACCATGAGCTCTCTCCCCCTCCCCCTTCTTTTTGCAGCTGGCTCCAAAAAGGGGTTTGGAATAAATGCACTGGCAAATTGTGGAAGCTGGTGATGCGGTTGGGGGCGGGCAGAGAGCAGAAGGAATTTGCAAACACAGGTGTGCAGAGCCCTCGCCAGGGCAGTGAATTTGGCACCACCCGAGATTCAAATCTGGTTTGAATCAAGAGTGCCTTTTGCAAAAAAAAAGAAAGAAAAAAAGAGAGAGGGAAAGAGGCTGTGGAGGAGGGATGAGTTCATTCTGCTGTGCCTGCAGCTGGGATCTTAGAGGGATGTTTATTGCTTTTGTGGTATGGCTTTCTATGAAAGAACCCAAACATATAAAAGAGCCCAGCGGGCTGACAGATGTCTGCCACCTTATCATCCTGGAAAATGGATCCAGGCCCAGGAACTGCCAACCTTCTTTCTCTTAAGGATGCTCCTTGCTCTTATATTAAGGTCGTAATGGTCTGGTTGCAGGAGATATCTTGCATTGGGCAGAAACCTCCAGGCAAGGTTCAGAGCTCAGCGGTAGAGCATCTGTCTTGTGCACAGAATAATGATGATGATGATGATGATGATGATGATAAATAATTTATACTCCGTCCTCCCCAGCCAAGACCGGGCTCTGGGCAGCTAACACCAGGTATAAAAACAATTGATTAAAATGCAACTTAAAAGCAAGATTAAAATACAACATTAAAATGCAGCCACACTGTAGATGGTGACAGCAGTCATGAAATTAAAAGACGCCTGCTTCTTGGGAGAAAAGCAGTGACAAACCTAGACAGCATCTTAAAAAGCAGAGACATTACATTGCCAACAAAGGTCTGTATAGTTAAAGCTACGGTATTCCCAGTAGTGATGTATGGAAGTGAGAGCTGGACCATAAAGAAGGCTGATCGCCGAAGAATTGATGCTTTTGAATTCTGGTGCTGGAGGAGACTCTGGAGAGTCCCATGGACTGCAAGAAGATCAAACCAGTCCATTCTGAAGGAAATCAGCCCTGGAAGGACAGATCCTGAAGCTGAGGCTCCAATACTTTGGCCACTTCATGAGAAGAGAAGACTCCCTGGAAAAGACCCTGATGTTGGGAAAGATGGAGGGCACAAGGAGAAGGGGACGGCAGAGGACGAGATGGTTGGACAGTGTTCTCGAAGCTACAAACATGAGTCTGACCAAACTGTGGGAGGCAGTGGAAGACAGGAGTGCCTGGCGTGCTCTGGTCCAGGGGGTCACGAAGAGTCGGACACGACTAAACGACTAAACAACAACAAAATGCAGCCTCATTTCAGTAGAAACTCAAATCAAAAACTTTTTGGGGGATGAAAACGTCAGGTCTTCACCAAGGCCAACCATCCAGACTGGTCCTACGTGGGCCAGAAAAAAGCCAGGGAAGTCCCCAAATAGGAGATCCATCACAGAAGGAGAAAGGAAAGAGGAAAGAGGGAGACGGGATCAAGTTGATTCTAAGCCAAAGGCCAGGCGGAACAACAAGCTCCCAGATTTCACCTCCAGTGGCTTCTCCAAATAAAGAGACCTGCCCCAAATCTATGGAAAGTCACAATACTGAGGGAGATTCTTGCTAGAGGTTTATAAAATGGAAGACGTGGATAGACAAAAGTTTCTTCTCTCTTCTCTCCTCCTAGTACTGTTGGCAGTGGCAGACCTACATTTTGGGTGGCCTGGAGCTTGAAGTGTTATGGGTGCCCCTTCACCACCAGCAATGAGTTCTGGGTCACCCCTATTATCTTCTTCAACTGGGGTTGTTCATGACAGATCACATTTTATTTCATTTTTTAATTAACTACTACGTCTCAGATTTTGATTAAAATAGCTGTACTGGATTATCTCGCATGTCGAAGTCACTGATGTGAATAAATATTTTCTATACCTTATAGTTTTTTTAGTTTGGGGGTTGAAAATTAGGGAAATGTTATATACAGTGGTACCTCGGAAGTCGAACGGAATCTGTTCCGGAAGTCCGTTCAACTTCCAAAAGGTTCAGAAACCAAGGTGCAACTTCTGATTGGCTGCAGGAAACTCCTGCAGCCAATCGGAAGCCACGGAAGTCGCGTCAGACATTCAGGTTCCAAAGAACGTTCGCAAACCAGAACACTCACTTCCGGGTTTGCAGCGTTCAGGAGCCAAAACATTCAACTGGCAAGACATTTGACTTCCAAGGTACGATTGTACATGTATGATGCACTTTTAAAAGTAATTTTTAAAGAAATTTGGACCTAAGTCTCTTCTGGGGCCCCTCTGGGATTAGTGGCCCTGAAGCTGAAGCTTCATTAGTTTATAAAATATATTTGCATCCTGCTGTGTCATGTAAAAATTATACCAAAGCAGTTTACAGCAACAAAAATGTAAAACCATATACCGTATTTTTCACTTTATAAGACGCACCAGACCACAAGACGCACCTAGTTTTTGGAGGAGGAAAACAAGAGAAAAAATATTCTGAATCTCAGAAGCCAGAACAACAAGAGGGATCGCTGTTCAATGAAAGCAGCGATCCCTCTTGCTGTTCTGGGTTCTGGGATAGCTGCGCAGCCTGCATTCGCTCCATAAGACGTGCACACATTTCCCCTTACTTTTTAGGAGGGAAAAAGTGGGTCTTATAGAGCAAAAAATACAGTAATTATAACCATAAAAAAGTTAAAAACAGACATCAGTTAACCATTATTAACAGCCTGCATAGGCTTTGCGTAAGAGAGAAGTTTTCAGCAGGTGTTTAACAGTTGGCACAGAAGGTGTCCACTCTGTTTCTAGTGGCAGACCGTTCCACAGGCCCATGACATGTAACAGCTCAGTTTCTCATTGTCGTCAAACGAGCCTCACCAACCTGGGGAATGACCGGGTGATCTCGATGACTGAGCTGGGATAGAAGGGTTCAGGTGATTCCTGAGATATACTGGACCTAAATTTCACCCCGAAAGCCGTAAGAGGCAGGGGACCCAAATATCTAACCGGGAGTCTTTCCTCATACTGGCCAGCCCAGGAGTTGCCAACATACCACATGCAGGTCCCAGTGCCCCCATTTCCCTCTGGGGCAACCATGAAAGGTCTTCGCACATTCACAAGGCACGAGAAACTGTTTGTTCCTGAATCGTGATTCTTTGGCTGCTCTGGCCCCCGTACTGGGAACCATGTAGTCGTCTTGCATTCAGAGCAGGTGTCAGAGGCGGTCTGTGTTCCAAAGTTCACAAATAGTATCTACGCCGAGCTATATGGCTACTTGTCAGGGAAGCTGTTGCTGCATTCTACATTACAGAGCCTGTGCTGAGCTTCAGGGTTAGACCAGATGAGCTTCAGGGTTACTTCTGGTTCTCTAATTCCATTTCCCCAAAATCCCGCTGTTGTGTGGAGAGAGAGTAACAACAGCTTTGTTTCCTTTCTTCTTTTTAAGGCTTGAAACAGCTATACCAGACCCAGCAGCTATGCGATGTCACCTTGGGCGTGGAAGGAAAGAGCTTTCATTGCCACAGGTGAGTCTGTACCATTGCAGGCAGTGGTAACCCCTTGCAGACAAGACAAAACTTGTTTTGATCCTGGCCTATTTCCCACCACAACAGGGACAATGTTGTTTTAGAATAGAATCATAGAATCATAGAATCATAGAGTTGGAAGAGACCACAAGGGCCATCGAGTCCAACCCCCTGCCAAGCAGGAAACACCATCAGAGCACTCCTGACATATGGTTGTCAAGCCTCTGCTTAAAGACCTCCAAAGTAGGAGACTCCACCACACTCCTTGGCAGCAAATTCCACTGTCGAACAGCTCTTACTGTCAGGAAGTTCTTCCTAATGTTTAGGTGGAATCTTCTTTCTTGTAGTTTGGATCCATTGCTCCGTGTCCGCTTCTCTGGAGCAGCAGAAAACAACCTTTCTCCCTCCTCTATGTGACATCCTTTTATATATTTGAACATGGCTATCATATCACCCCTTAACCTCCTCTTCTCCAGACTAAACATGCCCAGCTCCCTTAGCCGTTCCTCATAAGGCATCGTTTCCAGGCCTTTGACCATTTTGGTTGCCCTCCTCTGGACACGTTCCAGTTTGTCAGTGTCCTTCTTGAATTGTGGTGCCCAGAACTGGACACAGTACTCCAGGTGTGGTCTGACCAGAGCAGAATACAGTGGCACTATTACTTCCCTTGATCTAGATGCTATACTCCTATTGATGCAGCCCAGAATTGCATTGGCTTTTTTAGCTGCCGCGTCACACTGTTGGCTCATGTCAAGTTTGTGGTCAACCAAGACTCCTAGATCCTTTTCACATGTACTGCTCTCAAGCCAGGTGTCCCCCATCTTGTATTTGTGCCTCTCATTTTTTTTGCCCAAGTGCAATACTTTACATTTCTCCCTGTTAAAATTCATCTTGTTTGTTTTTGCCCAGTTCTCTAATCTGTCAAGGTCGTTTTGAAGTGTGATCCTGTCCTCTGGGGTGTTAGCCACCCCTCCCAGTTTGGTGTCATCTGCAAATTTGATCAGGATGCCCTTGAGTCCATCATCCAAGTCGTTGATAAAGATGTTGAATAAGACCGGGCCCAAGACAGAACCCTGTGGCACCCCACTAGTCACTCTTCTCCAGGATGAAGAGGAACCATTGATGAGCACCCTTTGGGTTCGGTCAGTCAGCCAGTTACAAATCCACTGAGTGGTAGCATAGTCAAGACCACATTTTACCAGCTTCTTTACAAGAATATCATGGGGCACCTTGTCAAATGCCTTGCTGAAATCAAGGTAGGCTACATCCACTGCGTTCCCTTCATCTACCAGGCTTGTAATTCTGTCAAAAAACGAGATCAGGTTAGTCTGACATGACTTATTTTTCAGAAATCCATGCTGACTATTGGTGATCACAGCATTCCTTTCTAGGTGCTCACAGACTGTTTGCTTAATGATCTGCTCCAGAATCTTCCCTGGTATTGATGTCAGACTGACTGGGCGGTAATTATTTGGGTCCTCTCTTTTCCCCTTTTTGAAAATAGGGACAACATTTGCCCTCCTCCAGTCTGCCGGGACTTCGCCTGTTCTCCAGGAATTCTCAAAGATGACTGCCAGTGGTTCTGAGATCACATCTGCCAGTTCTTTTAATACTCTTGGATGCAGTTCATCTGGCCCTGGAGACTTGAATACATCTAAACTAGCCAAATATTCTTGTACTATCTCCTTAGTTATTCTGGGCTGTGTTTCCTTTGCTGAATCATTTGCTCCAAATTCTTCAGGTCGGGCATTGTTTTCTTTATCGGAGAAGACTGAGGCAAAGAAGGCATTGAGGAGTTCAGCCCTTTCTGTGTCCCCTGTTTGCATTTCACCATCTTCTCCTCTGAGTGACCCCACTGTTTCTTTGTTCTTCCTTTTGCTACGAACATACCCATAAAAGCCTTTTTTGTTGCTTTTAACCTCTCTAGCAAGCCTGAGTTCATTCTGTGCTTTAGCTTTTCTGACTTTGTGTCTACACGTGCTGGCTATTTGTTTGAATTCTTCTTTGGTGGTTTCCCCCCTTTTCCATTTTTTGTACACATCCTTTTTTAATCTTAATTCAGTTAAAAGTTCTTTAGATAGCCACCCTGGCTTCTTTAGGCACCTTCCATGTTTCCATCTCATTGGTATTGCCTGACATTGTGCTTTTAGTATCTCCCTCTTAACAAACTCCCAGCCATCATGAACTCCCTTTCCTTTTAGTATTGTTGTCCATGGGATCTCACCCAGCACTTCCCTAAGTTTTATGAAGTCGGCTTTCTTAAAGTCAAGAAATTGAGTCCTAGTATGCTTGGCTGCTCCTTTCCGCTGTATAGTAAACTTCAGAAGAGCATGATCACTTGCGCCTAATGATCCTTCCACTTCTACCCCACTAACCAGGTCATCAACATTGGTTAGGACCAGATCTAAAATGGCTGTTCCTCTTGTTGCTTCTCCCACTTTCTGGACAATGAAGTTGTCTGCAAGGCCAGTGAGGAATCTGTTTGACCTTATGCTCTTGGCTGAGTTTGACGTCCAACAAATATCCGGGTAATTGAAGTCCCCCATTACTACTATCTCCATTCTTTTTGCATGCTTGGCCATCTGTTCCAGGAAGGCATCATCTATGTCCTCCGTTTGGCTTGGGGATCTATAGTAAACTCCCACAATGAGGTCCCTGTTATTCTTCTCTCCCTTAATTTTGACCCAAATGCTCTCACTTTGGCTTTGAGGATCTAAATCTTGGATCTCTTCACAGGTATACACATCCCTGACATATAATGCCACTCCTCCTCCTTTCTTGTCTGGTCTGTTTCTCTGAAATAGATTGTATCCCCCCATTATTACATTCCAATCGTGGGACTTATCCCACCAGGTTTCAGTGATGCCTATTATGTCATATTTAGTTTGCTGTACTAAGAGCTCAAGCTCATCTTGTTTATTTCCCATGCTTTGTGCATTAGTGTACAGACATTGAAGTCCATTAATCATTCCCCCGTGTCTCTTATTTAAGGATTTTTTCCTCCCACCACTAGGTCCGCGTGCTGTTTGCTCCATTTGGTCTATGACATTTGGATGATCATCTTCATTAATTGATAGACTCCTACCTTCAGGAGCACTGTCTCCCTCCCCCACATTAGTCAGTTTAAAGCCCTCCTGATGAGGTTTCTGAGATTTTTGGCAAAAACATTTCTCCCAACCGTTGTGAGGTGCAGCCCATCACTTGCCAGAAGTCCATCTTCAAGAAACTGCAGTCCGTGATCTAAGAATCCAAACCGTTCCTGTTTACACCATTTGCGAAGCCAGCTGTTCACTTCCACTATTTTCCCCTCTCTCCCTGGGCCACGTCGTTCAACTGGGAGGACAGATGAGATGACAATTTGTGCATTTAGTTGCTTCAATTTCCTGCCGAGAGCCTCGTAGTCTCTTTTGATCTTCTGGAGGCTATTGCTTGCAGTGTCATTGGTTCCCACATGAACCAAGAGGAAGGGGTATTTGTCAGTGGGTTTTATGATTCCTTGCAGTCGTTCAGTTACATCTTGGATCTTAGCTCCGGGGAGACAGCACACTTCCCGAGACATCTTGTCAGGCCCACAGATCACTGCTTCTGTTCCCCTCAGTAGGGAATCCCCTATCACCACTACACGCCTCCTCTTGGGTTTGGTCGGGGTTCTTCCGTGCGCTGTCCGTTCCAAGGTCGCCTGCACATTCCCTGAGGACTGACTTTGCTGCTCGTCTTCATTCACCTGATCGCCTGTAATGAGGGAGAGATCCTCAAATGGAGTCTGCTCTTCGTCTTCCATGCTAGGAGAGAGGACCTCAAAGCGATTGTGTATTTCTAAACAATCAGAGTGAACCCTGGGCCTCCTACTTCTTTGAGTCACGTTTCTCCAAATATCTGGCTCCTGTGTTGGTGAACTAGACTCCTTCTCAGTTCTGCACCTGTAGGTGGAATGCTGTGCTACACTGCGTGCGGCATTGGCGGGCGGGAGGGAGATTTCTTTTGCAAATCTGCAAATAGCTCCTGGAATCATGCAGAGCTCACTCACCTGGGCATAATAACATTTATTATCCTCCACCAGGGCCAGGGCCTTCTCAGTGATGGCTCCGACCTGGTGGAATGCTCTGTCCCATGAGACCAGGGCCCTTCAGGATTTAACCTCCTTCCGCAGGGCCTGTAAGGCAGAGCTATTCCGCCTGACTTTCAATTTGAACTTAGCCTGATCTTTTATTCCCCTTCCTTCCCTCCCTCCTCCCCTTTTTATGAAGATTACCCGCTCTAGGATCCCACAGCTAATTCTCCCCTGGTCTCCTCACTGGCCCAAATAGGACTAATTTAACCAGCTAGCCCTGGTGATCATATAATGTTTATTGGATGGATTTTCCCCCTAAATTGATTTTTGAATTCAGAATTTATTGTTATTTACGTTTTATACTGTATTTTATGCTGTTTTTTGTTGTATCAATTAAGTGTTTTAAATTTGTTGTTAGCCACAGTGAGCCCGGTTTTCTGAACCAGGAAGGGCGGGGTATAAATATAAAATTATTATTATTATTATTGTTATTGTTATTATTTCCACAAGAAGGCCAAACTCCCCCAACCAAAGGTTTTCTTTTGTTATGCACACGAAGGGGTGTTTTTGTGGGTGAGTATTAGCGATGAGTGAGTTTGTCAGCTTTGGTTTCTTTCCGTTTCTCATTTTCTTCCTCCCCCCTGAAAAACAGGCCTCCTCTTTCCATCCAGCCGAACAACTGCTCTCTTACCATCACAACGTGGCTTACTGGCTGGAGGCTGACGTGGCTCTCTTGCACCTGCAGTGTGGCACTTGAGCAGGACTCTGTGGGTGGGTGACTTGATGCAGGAAGATGTCAATGTTTTGGTGAAGCCAGGGCAACATGGAGAAGGCAAATGGGGCACGGGGAGGAGAGGGAAAGCAGGAAAGCTAGAAAGCAAGGAGAAGGGTACATGGTGGTTGGGCAGAGGTGTCCAACAAGCACGGGACGTGGGTGGTGCTGTGGTCTAAACCACTGAGCTTCTTGGGCTTGCTGATCAGAAGGTCGGCAGTTCAAATCCCCACGATGGGCTGAGCTCCTGTTGCTCTGTCCCTGCTCCTGCCAACCTAGCAGTTCAAAAGCACGCCAGTGCAAGTAGATAAATAGGTACCGCTGTGGCAGGAGGGTAAATGGCATTTCCATGCGCTCTGGTTTCCATCACGGTGTCACGTTGCGCCAGAAGCGGTTTAGTCATGCTGACTGGATTCATAAAAACTGACTCTTTTTTTAAAAAAATAAAACTTTGTCAAGGTCCATAAGTGTAATTAAAACTTTACTTGCAGAACTTGCTTCAAAATAAAACAAAAACATCAAATGATACATCCAAACAGCTCTAAGGCATAGGCTCAGCTTCTTGCAAAATATGAAATAATTCCTGCCTGAGGCTGTTTACACAGAAAGTTTCATTTACACATCCTTACTTCCACACGGTCTGAGAAAAAGACCTCCTGCCCCCACCTTCCCATGACTGAATTTGCAATTCTGGGAGGACAGATCCTGAAGCCGAGACTCCAAGACTTTGGCCACCTCATGAGAAGAGAAGACTCCCTGGAAAAGACCCTGATGTTGGGAAAGATGAAGGGCACAAGGAGAAGGGGACGACAGAGGACGAGATGGTGGGACAGTGTTCTTGAAGCTACCAGCATGAGTTTGACCAAACTGTGGGAGGCAGTGGAAGACAGGAGTGCCTGGCATGCTCTGGTCCATGGGGTCACGAAGAGTAGGATACGACTAAACGACTAAACAACAACAACCTCTTGCGTGATCTAAGGTTAAACACTCACGTGTTAGCTAGCAGGAAACCATAGTACATTATCAACCCAATTAAAGCCCAAAGAGCCCTTTTTGCTCTTAATTTCTCTTTAATGGAATCTTCCAGTTAAACCCTTTCACCAATACACATAGCCACTACCATTTCAGTGTGAATTTAACCAGTTATACTTAACAGCTGTGCCACTACCACTACACCAAAACGGTTCCCTTGAGGAGAGTTTGTGTATGTCTTGGCGGTGCAGCAGGCTGGCTTGCCTCAGTCCACCAAGGAAATGTGAGGTCCTCATATGGCCCGCAGATACGTCCCCTCCAGAAATATCATCAAGAAACAAAGGTCTTGCGAAAGGAGATTCAAAGCTGGCCCTTTCTCCTGGATACACCTGCAGGTCTTGGCTGAAACAGCCCCGAGGCCTGGCAAAGCTTCCTTTGGAATGTTTTGGCCGAGCCCGGAACCCAGCGTGGTTTTTGTGGCAAGAGAACTTCGCATAATTTCCACCGAGTGGAGGAAGCAAAAGATATATTGCCACCCACGTTGCATCCAGGGCATTTCAAGGTGACAGAAAGAACACTCTCTGGAGCAGAGGAGAGGTGCAAATGCCACCCGCGCAAGCAGAAATCCTGATCTCCCCAAACTTCCACCATGTCAGGTAAGCAAGAAAGAATGAAACAGAAGGAAAATGAAAAATCCTGCAAAGAGTCTTGTCAGGGAACTGACATCGGAGGAAAGGGAAGTGGTAGGGCTCCCAGAGACTGGGAGAGAGTCAACAGCCAAAGCAGGGACCAGTAGGGGGAGCGCGGGGTCTCTGGAGGAGGATCTCAGTAATGCTGAGAGAGACGCAGCAGCCCAGGCAGGAAGCAGAAGGGGAGAGAAAGGGGTGAGAGACACTTCGAGCGAAAATAGCGGGGAGGTGTCAGAAGCAACTGCAGGGAGACCTATGCTTCGCCGGAAGCTGTCACGTCGTGAGTCCAGGAGACGCGTTTCCGTTAAGGAACTTCTTTGCTGGAAGCGCTTCCGCAGACAGCCACTGTCGGACTCTACAAGTGACTAGAGCAGACATGTCTGAGGAGCTCTGTCACACACAGAGGTTTGTGGGGTCGCACAAACTCTGAAGGGGCACTATTTTAAGCACAAGCAGCTAATCATCCCCTGACAGCAGTCCGACAGTCTCTGTACGCTGCCTGTGCAGGAGAAGGCATCATGAGCGACCCAGCAGGAGCCGGAGCCGCAGGGGGTGGAGCTGGTCCAAGCTTGGAAGACAGATACCGAGCATTGGAGGTCCAACTTGCGCTGCAGACGGCGAGGCTCGAGGAGAGGAGGGCTCAAGATGCAGACAAGAAGGGGAGAACCACTCAGTTCCCCAGAAAGGTACCAGGATTAGTGCAGAAGTTTGGGGGGGACCCCAAGGATTACCATGCCTTTAGGACTGAAATGCAATATGCCCTGAATGTGCAGTTTGATGAGTTCCCTGATGAGGAATCCCGAGTTGCTTTCGTAATTGGGCATCTTGAGAAGGGGGCGCGAGATTGGGTTCGACCCCTGATGGCAACGCACAACGATATCCTGAAGGACACTATGAAATTCTTTCGTGCAATGGATATCATGTTCTCCAGCGATATTGAGGAGGGGGTAGGGCGCAGACAGCTAATGGCTTGCAAGCAGGGAAGCAGATCTGTCCGTGAGTACTGGACTGAATTTACCATGCTGATTCACAGATTGGGGTGGGATTTATCGGCAGCACCCATTCAGATGCTATTTGAAGAAGGTCTTTCTTCAGCTGTGAAAGACGAGCTGGCCAGGAGCCCCAGGGCGGTGTCTATGGATCAGCTGACCAAATCTGCGCTGACCATTGGAGCGCGCCAGGAGGCAAGAGCCTTGGAGAGGCGGGAAGGGAGAGGGGAACGTTGGAAGGAGTTACGCATTCCAGACATTCCTGAGCCAGCTTTCCCGCCGGCAGAGCCGATGGAAATCGGAACAGCCCGCGCGCGCGCAGTTTCAAAGCCCAGTGAGGGGGCGAAGAAGGAGGGAAAGGGACCCCGGAAATGCTATCTCTGCCAACAGCCAGGCCACTTTGCCAGAGTCTGCCCCCAGAGGAAGGAATGGCAAGGGATGGTGGGAGCTGTTGAGGGGGAAGAGCAGGGAGAAACGGAGCAGGTAAAAGCCAACGCCTGGTTGCCAGCAGGGCACTGCAGCCAGGCCAAAGAGCAGTGAAAGTGCCCCTTTCCCAAGTGCCAGTGCCAGAAGCTCCTCGACCTGCTCTAGTGATTGAAGTGTCGCTAGAGTTGCAAAATGGACACCCCCTAAAAATAAAGGCGCTGTTGGACTCAGGCAGCTCCTGCAATTTCATGAGCAAGGAGTTTGCGGCTGAACACCAGATACAGACTATCCCCTTAAGCAACCCCCTGCAGGTGACCACGATCGATGGCAGAGAACTGTTGGGAGGAGGCGTCAGCTTGCAGACCATCCCAATGATAATGAGGGTGGCAAGGCACACAGAACTGATAGCGTTTAATGTGGCCACCTTGGGAGGCGCTCCCATTATTTTGGGAATGAGCTGGCTAGCCCTACATGATCCGCTGGTGGGCTGGCATCAAAGAGTGGTTTCCTTCGGTTCCGCACATTGCTTAGAACACTGCAGGGGGGAAAAGGGGTCAGCAGGGGCCCAAGCCACCCTAGCAGGGACGGAAGTGATGGAGAAGGGGAAGGTGCCATCACAGTATGCTGATCTCAGCGACGTGTTCAGCGAGAAGGAAGCTGACCAACTACCCCCGCATAGGCCCTTTGATTGCCAGATCAATTTACTCCCTGGAGCACAGCTTCCTGTAGGCAGGTTGTATGCCATGTCAGACAGGGAGATGCAGGAGTTGCGAGCGTTCATTGACAAGAACCTGAAGAGAGGCTTCATCAGAGAGTCCAAGGCAGCGGGGGGTAGCCCAGTGTTTTTTGTGGATAAAAAGAACACGGACAAGCCGAGACTGGTATGTGACTTTCGGGCCCTAAATGCAGTGACAGAGCCGGTGGCTTTTCCTATGCCCAGGATTGATGATATTTTGACCAGGGTGCGAAAAGGAAAGATTTTTACAAAGCTGGACCTAAGGGGGGCGTACAACCTGATACGTATAAGGAAAGGGGATGAATGGAAGACCACCATGTTCACCCCTTTGGGGGCATTTGAATATCTCGTTATGCCTTTTGGATTACAAGCAGGCTCCGCGTGTTTTCAAGCCTTTATGAACCATGTACTGGGGCCTTTGCTCTACAAGAATTGTGTGGCCTTCTTAGATGACGTGTTGGTGTATTCGGAGAATGAGGAGCAACATGTGAGAGACGTCAGAGAAGTGTTGAGCAGGCTGCAAGCCAACAGACTGTGGGTGAAACTGGAGAAGTGTCAGTTTCATACCAAGGAGGTGGAATTCCTGGGGTACCGCTTGTCAGACAAGGGGTTGGCCATGGACCCCGGCAAGGTTCAAGCGGTGCTGGAATGGAAAACCCCCAAGACTAAGAAGGATGTGCAGAGGTTCCTAGGGTTTGGAAACTTTTATCGTAAGTTCATCCGAAACTTCGCTCACCTGACGGCGCCCATCACGGACTGTCTCAGCAGCAAAAAGAAGTTTGTTTGGACGGGGGAGGCGGAGCGAGCGTTTGAGGAACTGAAAAAGGCCTTCGCCTCTGACGAACAACTTCTACATGTGGATTTACAAAAAAAGCTGAGGGTCGAAACAGACGCTTCTGACAGAGCCATAGGGGCGGTGCTTCTTCTGCAGCCGGGGAAGGAGGGGTCCGAGTGGCGACCGTGTGCCTTCTTTTCGCGAAAGCTGAACAAATCTGAGAGAAACTACACGGTGTACGACCGGGAACTTCTTGCGATTTATGAGGCCTTCCGGAGATGGAGGCACCTACTAATTGGTGCACAACAGAAGGTGCAAGTACGCACGGACCATAAGAATCTAGAGTATTGGAGAACTGCGCGAGTGCTCAACCAACGGCAGTTGAGATGGGCCCAGGAGTTCTCCAAATTTAACTTTGAGATTTGTTACGTACCAGGCCAGGAGAACGTTAGGGCGGACGCTCTATCACGCAAACCTGAATATTTGGAGGGAGAGGGTGCACCCGAAGAGACCCATGTCATTCCCGAGGATCGCTGGGTGTGTGGGGCGGCACTGGTGGGGCTAAGGGAACTGATAGAGGGAACGGTGCAGGATGAATATGCCCAGGACAAACTCAGGGGTCTCAGGAGGGAGGGAGACAAACCCGGGGGTTTTGAGGAGAGAAACGGGGCGTTGTACTACAAGGGAGCGTTATACGTACCTGAAGGAGAATTGAGGGAAAAGGTACTCAAGCAACTGCACGATAGCCCCACAGCAGGGCATTTTGGGCAACACAAAACCATGTGGCTGGTTACCAGGGAATTCTGGTGGCCCAAGGTCAGGGAAGATGTGCGGGAGTATGTGAGAGGGTGTGACCGATGTCAACGAGCCAAGGGGGAGAGGCGGGCACCGGCAGGTTTATTAGAACCACTACCCACGCCGGAAAGACCATGGGAGGCAGTGGCAATAGATTTTATGACTGATCTGCCCAGGTCCAAAGGGAAGACAGCCATTATGGTTGTGGTAGACCTGTTAACCAAGATGGCCCACTTTATAGCCTGCTCACATGCGGTCACAGCAGAAGAAACCGCTAAATTGTTTGTGGAAAATGTGTTTAGATTGCATGGTGCCCCCTTGAGGGTGGTTTCGGACCGAGGGAAACAATTTACTTCCAGGTTCTGGAGGAAGCTCATGAGCTTATTGCATGTAGAGGTGAATTTTTCCACTGCCCGCCATCCAGAAACCAACGGGCAGGCGGAAAGAGCTAATGGTGTCCTCCAGCAATATTTGAGGTGTTATGTGAATGACAGAGAGAATGATTGGGTGGAGAAGCTGGCGTTGGCAGAATTTGCCTATAACAATGCGGAGAACGTGTCCACGGGAATGAGCCCTTTTTTGGCCAATCACGGGTGTCATCCCCGAGCCTTCCCAGGGGGGGAGGGGGAGAACTGGAGCGTTCCAGCCGCAGAACAGTTCGTTGAAGAAATGGAAGCGATCCATCGCCAGCTCCAACTTAATTTAAACAGGGCGAAGGAGGAATATAAGAGGCAGGCAGACAAAACCAGAAGGGAAGGAGAAAGCATTAGGGTGGGGGACCAGGTGTGGTTGTCCACCCAAGGGTTACCATTTAAAGGAGGTTGTAAGAAGTTAAGACCCAAAAGGCTGGGACCATTTGAAGTCACGCAACAGGTCAACCCAGTGGCTTTCAGACTCCGGTTACCTAACCACATGAAGTTGCACCCAGTGTTCCACAGATCATTGCTGTCACCGTATATAGGGGACAGAGAGGGGAGGGTCAATAGGGGACCAGCTATGGAGGAAAAAGAACACAGCTACCATGTAGCGGAGATTCTCGATTCCAGGTGGAGGGGAGAGCAAGTAGAGTATTTGGTAATGTGGGAAGGGGAGCCGGAGTCGGAAAACACCTGGGTCAGGGCAGAGGATGTAGATGACGAGGTTTTGATGGAAACTTTTCATCAGAGATTCCCTCGGAAACCCCAGCCAGTGGCGAGGTTCCGGAGGGAATACTTCGCCACCACCGACGAAGAAGAAGAGTTGGAGGGGTTCGCTGATTCCGAGGTGGAGGAGGATTCAGCGAGTCGGAACGAAGACCGATGGAGGGAAATGTTCGAGACGTCGGAAGATGAAGAGGATTCTTTTAGGGGTTTCAGCTCCTCACCGCCCAGAGGAGAGAGTAGGGGCGGGGGAGAGGGGGGCCCTGGAGGGGAGGTGGATGTCAGGGAACTGACATCGGAGGAAAGGGAAGTGGTAGGGCTCCCAGAGACTGGGAGAGAGTCAACAGCCAAAGCAGGGACCAGTAGGGGGAGCGCGGGGTCTCTGGAGGAGGATCTCAGTAATGCTGAGAGAGACGCAGCAGCCCAGGCAGGAAGCAGAAGGGGAGAGAAAGGGGTGAGAGACACTTCGAGCGAAAATAGCGGGGAGGTGTCAGAAGCAACTGCAGGGAGACCTATGCTTCGCCGGAAGCTGTCACGTCGTGAGTCCAGGAGACGCGTTTCCGTTAAGGAACTTCTTTGCTGGAAGCGCTTCCGCAGACAGCCACTGTCGGACTCTACAAGTGACTAGAGCAGACATGTCTGAGGAGCTCTGTCACACACAGAGGTTTGTGGGGTCGCACAAACTCTGAAGGGGCACTATTTTAAGCACAAGCAGCTAATCATCCCCTGACAAGTCTGATCCTGGTAGCCCCTTGAACGTTTCAAAGCAGAGGCACTTGGTGAAGGTCAAAACCTGCCAAATCCAAATCTCAGGTTTAAATGGGCAGCTGTACAGGAGACATTATGGTGTTGGAGGAGTCTCTTGAGAGTCCCATGGACTGCAAGAAGATCAAACCTCTCCATTCTGAAGGAAATCAGCCCTGAGTGCTCACTGGAAGGACAGATCCTGAAGCTGAGGCTCCAAGACTTTGGCCACCTTATGAAAAGAGAAGACTCCCTGGAAAAGACTTTCCCTGATGTTGGGAAAGATGGAGGGCACAAGGAGGAGGGGACGACAGAGGACGAGATGGTTGGACAGTGTTCTGGAAGCTACCAGCATGAGTTTGACCAAACTGCAGGAGGCAGTGGAAGACAGAAGTGCCTGGCGTGCTCTGGTCCAGGGGGTCATGAAGAGGCGGACACAACTAAACGACTAAACAACAACACAGGAGACAAGGCAGACCTTTAAGCACCCTGGTCCCAGACCCTAATTGATTGATTGACTGACTGACTGACTGGCTGACTGAGACATTTTATATAGCACTTACTGCAATTTTATTCATCTCTAAGCAAAGGTTCTGTAAACTCCACAAATGCAGCACAATTTAGTGATATTATTTTATATGATTTTTCAATATGCCTTTTAAATATAATCCTTTTTCTCTCCTCTGTTTTCTGTATGCCTCCCATCCTCTACTAAAATGTTTTTGTTGCTGTTTATTTCATAGAAAATGTTCAGTGTATTACATATGTTTGTGTATTCTTATTATTTTTAAAAGTCATATTTTATCAGATAGCATTTGGAGGAGAGACCTGATTGCTGCTGCTATTAATAACTGTTTAGTGATTATATATATATGGGGTTGTGTTTTCATGAATGAATGAATGAATGAATGAATGAATGAATGAATGAATGAATGTTTTAAAAAATGCAGTCTTCCTTCTACTGTCATTGGTGGCAACTGGAGGAGGGGCAGAAGAAGTTGGGAAAGACTGGATCCCTTTGAATCTACCCAGTTTGAGACTCGGTTTGTCGTTTAACTCTCATCTGCTTTACTTAAGCCCAGACTGTTGTTGTAATAATTATTTTTTCACAATATTGAATTTATTTTGTGCTTGTTAAACTGTTGATTTTTTCGCCATTTATGAATTTACTGACGTGCTCTGTATTTCGTACATCTGCATATTAGTATTTTGATGTTGTGAACGTTCACTGAAAGCCGTTTCTGGCACAGCATACTGTGGGAAAGTAGCGTGTGAGTAAACTCAATCCATCAATCAGAGGCCTAGCTCTAAATGCTGAGTTATTTTTGATTCACATGCCAGCCCCTATGCTAGGAAGACCTAAAAGACTCTTGCCGTCTTTCATCCCCAGTGGCGTAGCGTGGGGGGGTGCAGGGGGGCCCGGGCGCACCGGGCGCAACATCTGGGGGTTAGGGTTAGGGGGCGCAAATTACTTGCCTTGCCCCGGGTGCTGACAACCCACGCTACGCCACTGTTCATCCCTGCGCTGGTGCCCCAGGGAAGGTCTCAGTACCCCGAGATGTAAGGTGGCAATGGAAGCGTGCACCAGCACATTTACAACATTATCCCAGTCATCAGGAGTATGTGAAATAATGGAAAAATCTCAGTGCCGGATTTACGTATAAACTAAACAAGCTATAGCTTAGGGCCCCACTCTCTTGGGGCCCCCCAAAGGATCTAAAGGGGGAAAAACTGGATCTACATTTCCAAAATATAAGATAAAAAACAAGCAAAATAAAACCTACATAGAGCAACAGTGTTTTGTGTTGTGTAGGCTCCTATAATGTAAGTCATGGGCCCCGCCTGCTAGCCTGCTCCCTCAAATATCACTGGTTTGCTCATATACAGTGGTACCTCGGGTTACAGATGCTTCAGGTTACAGACGCTTCAGGTTACAGACTCTGCTAACCCAGAAATCAGGTTACAGACGCTTCAGGCTACAGACTCCGCTAACCCAGAAATAGTACTTCAGGTTAAGAACTTTGCTTCAGGATGAGAAAAGAAATCGTGCGGTGGCAGTGGGAGGCCCCATTAGCTAAAGTGGTACCTCGGTTTAACAACAGTTTCAGGTTAAGAACGGACCTCCGGAACGAATTAAGTTCTTAACCCGAGGTACCACTGTATAGGGTGCCTACATTCTGCATGGACTGGTCGCATGGCAACATGTGCAAATGGCTTGAGATACCTATTAGGTCCATAGATTACCATAGAGCATATATTCAACACAAAAAACAGAAACAATTTGTTGTTGACAAAGGACAGCTGGACATATAAAGGCTGTCAACTTTCCCCCTTTTTAAAAGGGAAATTCCCTTATTCCGAATAGGATTCCTCACAAGAAAAGGGAAAAGTTGACAGCTATGTTTAATCAAGGGCCCCATTGCCTTCAGGAGCTTAGGGCCTCATCAAACCTCAATCCGGCCCCTGAAACATCTCATCCATTGTTTCTTAGCTGCTTCACTCATGTGCATGCCCAACTCATAGCCTCTATTTTTCTCACCCCGTGTAAAGTTGTCGTTGGGTGGGCATCCCCAGGGAAGGTGTTGCTAGAAAGGAAGAAGACCTTCCATGACATCACAGAATGCTGAGCCATTTTATCTCATGGGGAGACTGGGCTGAGCTCGGCCGCTGCTCAGATATTGACGTGAAGGGGTTCGTTGTGTGAGGTCCCCAAACTTATCTGCCTTGTGAGTCTGGGCGTGGTGGAGGAATCGGAGAACCCACGCAAAGGCGACGTCAGGAGGTGCGTAACTGCCGAGGAGCCAAAGTCAACACGCACTCCCTTCCATCCTGATTAGTGCTTAGCGCCAAAGAGCCTACGTAAGCTTGCCAGAATCAGAACGCAGATCCTTCTGAGGCAGGCACTCTCTGGATTTATCGGATAAACAGCCGTAGCTTAAGCCGGTCGTCATGTCTCAATTGGTTGTTAATTCTTTCTCAAGAATTCGGGAGCCAAAAAGGACTCATGTGTAATTTATTCACCTGTCACCTTCCCCCCTTTTTTTTCTAAAGGAAAGGAAATATCCAAGCGCCCATTTAATTATTTCTGCAAATGTAAAAAGTTGTGAATCAAATGCACCAGTATTGGACATCTTAGCAAAGGTGGGATATAAATTAATGGGACTGGGCTTCCAATTTGCACATGCATGAAAATTGCGCTCATCGGGTCATTTTATGTGCTCGCATTTATTCTGATAGAGTAGCTGAAATACAGCATTGCGTTTCAGCATTTTAATGCATATTTCCCCCCATGGTGTTAATGTTATTACCTTTCCCAAGCCTTTGATGGGGTGGACTAAAATTTGGATTATGAAAGAGGAGAGTTTCAGCCCACAAAAGAGGGGGCACGGGAGCCTTTTAAAACCATTCCTTTCAATAACAAAAAATGAACATTAATTATAGTTTCGGGTCTTGCTGTGCAGCTTTATATATGTCTACTCATAAGCAAGTCCTGCTGCATTCAGCTGAAGTCGCTCCCTAACAGAGGCACTGGCACCTCACAAAATAATATGTGAACTGAAACGCAGCCCCTTTTCAAAATTCACACTTCTCCAAATTTGCAATGCTGCTCTCCATCCAGGTAACGTGTAAAAAAGGTGCTATGTGTGCATACAAATGCATATCTGTAAGTGAAAATAACATGCAAGGATGTATTGTATTGTTGTTTAGTCGTTTAGTCGTGTCCGACCAGGTGCCTCTTGGGATACCTGCAATCTGTAGCTGAACACTTCACAACCCTCCTGCCACTTGTGATTCCCAAACCCACTTGTGTAGATTTCCTGCAGGCATCTGTTTGGCCACTGTGAGAATGTTGTTGTTTAGTCATTTTGTCGTGTCCGACTCTTCGTGACCCCCTGGACCAGAGCACGCCAGGCACTCCTGTCTTCCACTGCCTCCCACAGTTTGGTCAGACTCATGCTGGTAGCTTCGAGAACACTGTCCAACCATCTCTTCCTCTGTCGTCCCCTTCTCCTTGTGCCCTCCATCTTTCCCAACATCAGGGTCTTTTCCAGGGAGTCTTCTCTTCTCATTAGGTGGCCAAAGTCTTGGAGCCTCAGCTTCAGGATCTGTCCTTCCAGTGAACACTCAGGGCTGATTTCCTTCAGAATGGAGAGGTTTGATCTCCTCACAGTCCATGGGACTCTCCAGAGTCTCCTCCAGCGCCATAATTCAAAAGCATCCATTCTTTGGCGATCAGCCTTCTTTATGGTCCAGCTTTCACTTCCATACATCACTACTGGGAAAACCATAGCTTGAACTATACAGACCTTTGTTGGCAAAGTGATGTCTCTGCTTTTTAAGATGCTGTCTAGGTTAGTCATTTCTCCCGAGAAGCAGGCGTCTTTTAATTTCGTGGCTGCTGTCACCATCTGCAGTGATCATGGAGCCCAAGAAAGTAAAATCTCTCACTGCCTCCATTTCCTCCCCTTCTATTTGCCAGGAGGTGATGGGAACAGTGGCCATGATCTTCGTTTTTTTGATGTTGAGCTTCAGATCAACATTGTATTGTATTGTATTAGGGGATATATATTTTTTGCCAAAATGTGTACCTTATGCAAACCAACGGGTCCATTTGAAGAAATTTGCACCAAAATGCTGGTGAATTTTCACGAAGACTTTTGAGAAACGTCTGCGATGTGGAGAAGTGAATAGTTGAAAAATGAGAAACCGAGAGAAACAGTCAAAATAAAAAAATTCCTTCCAGTAGCACCTTAAAGACCAACTAAGTTAGTTCTTGGTATGGGCTTTCGTGTGCATGCACACTTCTTCAGATACCAAGAAACAGAAAATTGAGAGAGCAGTTGCTCCTGAGCAGGAAATAGTACGAGAGGACTTCCTGTGTTTAACCCACTTGCTCTAAGGTCTTCCTCAGCATTTTGGCTCAGACTTTTGATTTCTTCATCCCTGACAGCATGAAAGCTTTCTGCAAGCTGGATGGAAAACAGAGAAGTTGCAGGCAGCAGAGTGCCAATTGAGTCTCCCATTGAAATTGACTGCAAATGAAAACCAATGCGAATTACATAGGACTAAGCAAGCTCCAAATCGGGAACAAACAAATGCACTTCCAGCGAATCAGCAACCAAACCAAATAATATTTTAATGGCAAAAGTGTGTGGATTAATGAAGGGCTTTTTATTCTTGCACACTCCTGTTGTGTGACCCTTGGGCAAGGTGCTGACTTTTATTTTTAATGATGGATCGTTATGATATCTATGCTATGCATATGTAAGCTATAGAATATTGCTAGTAAGGTCCAGTTGTGGCCGACTCTGGGGTTGCGGCGCTCATCTCTCTTTATTGGCCGAGGGAGCCGGCGTACAGCTTTCGGGTCATGTGGCCAGCATGACTAAGCCGCTTCTGGCGAACCAGAGCAGCGCACGGAAACGCCGTTTACCTTCCCACCGGAGCGGTATCTATTTATCTACTTGCACTTTGACATGCTTTCGAACTGCTAGGTTGGCAGGAGCTGGGACCGAGCAACGGGAGCTCACCCCGTCGCGGGGATTCGAACCGCCGACCTTCTGATCAGCAAGTCCTAGGCTCTGTGGTTTAACCCACAGCGCCACCCAGGTCCCATATTGCTAGTAGCAGTGTTCTTAATTTTCAGCAACAAAATGATAATAATACTTATTGCTTCCTCACTTGCCACATGAAAGTATTTGGGCTCATGTTCAGATATTTGTGAACCTAAGTGTGCACAGAACAAGTTGTTAAACTATCTAACATGCATATATGGACTCTCCTTAAGGGCAGAGGGATGTTAACTCTTGCCCTCCCAGACTCCTTCTGCAAGATCTTGTAGGTGAGCCAGCTTTCTTTTAGTTCATTTTTTTTTTTTTTAGTTCTTTTAGTTCAGCCACAAGAGAAGGGATTTGTACAGTACGTAGCTACATTAAGACGCTGCTCTGTTGTGATTCTCTGCTGCAGACTAGCTTAGGCAGGTGCCTTAGATCTGAGTCGAATGCACTATGAAAACTTTCTTGGGTTACTGTAAACAAAAAAAACCCGAACAAAAAACCCCAGACATTTTGCCAAATTTTAAAAATCCGCCCTGACAGAAATTTGAATCCTGAAAAAGAGGACATGTCCTAGAAAAAAAAGGACATATGAAAGACTTCCGGAGGCGGCGCGAAGCAAGCAATGGCGGTCCTCTTTGCGCTGCGAAGAGGGGCTCCGCAGAAAAGGGTCGTTCGCTGCGGCAAAGCGACGACCCACTAAGAAAAACCACGAGCAGAGTGAGCTCGTGGCCGTGGGATCCGGCGGGCACCTAGAGCGACCCCCAAAACGAAGAAGGGACCCCGTAAGGGGCTCCGGAAGCGCGGAGGGGAAGCGGTGCTGTGGATTCATCGCTCTTTCTGCGGGAGTGAAGCCGCGCGGCTGTTGCGGATGAGCGCCGACCTTTCTTCCTTTTACATTGGATTACAAACCAACTACTCGTGAGTAAGATTTACTCAAAATTGGATTACAAATTTATGAATTTGGCTGAAAGCGGGAGGCGAGAAAAAGGAAGTCCGTCTCCCGAGGATGCTAGTGATCAAAAGCAAAGATTTGACAAGCTGGAAGCAGTGCGGAGAGATTTTAAAGTGAGACATCATACGTTCGGAAAAGTCGGAAACTGAAGCAGGCAAGTTACTTTTATTTCCTTGCTATTTTCTGTACCTTATTTGGGGACTTTCTCCTCTGCTGGACTTTTCTAAATTCTAAAGACTTTAAAACCCCCAGTCCCGGACTTGCAGTGGGACAAAAGGCTACTTTGCGGATACACTTATAAATTTGAAATGGACACTTAGAGGCATTACTGTTGGATACAATTAAACAACTGTACTTTGCACCTTTTAAGAAACTTATGGCAATACTGTGAGAGCTCTGCTAGAGGGAAAAGGTCTTTTCCAAGGATCATCGTTAATTTACTTAACTTAAGGAACTTTAATGGCGTCTGAAATTTTGTTTCTTCTTCCCTGAATTGCAACATTACTCCCTCTAGTGGAACTTGGGACTTACAATTTCCTGAGAACCAACTTGGCTTTGTCTTTCTGTGGTTAGATTGTTTACGCTTGCGCCTGCCTTTCTCATGAAACTTTTGACAGTCTGACCTTGAATCCAAAGACAGGTGTGGAATGAGCGACAGGGTAAAAACAAGAGCTGCGTCGAAGGCAGGGAAAGGCAAACTGACACAAACAACCCTGTTTTCTCAGGGACGTAGATCTTCAGTCCCTGCTGTTTTACAGACTGCACCCTCGCCAACAACACCAGCTGAAGAAGCTGAACAACCAATAGGTGAGGATATGGCATCTGGAGGATCTAACACTCTTTTAGAGGAAATGTTACAACAATTCGCAATTTTGAACAAAAAAGTGGATGATCAAACTGCAAAAATTGACTTAGCCACATCTTCAATTACCAAACTTTCGGAACAGGTGGCCAAGCATTCACAAGATATTGGAAACTTAAACGACGCAACATCTGAAAATCGAAAATTGGCGGAGGCTGCGATTGGAAAAGCAGAGGCTGCAGCCAAAGGAGTGGAGGAACTGAAAGGAGAGGTAAGACCGCTCCACAAACATATTACAGACCAGCAGGCCTACCTGTCTTTGGTGGAACTGCGAAACAGGGAAAATAACCTGAGATTACGCTCTATCCCAGAGATTGAGAAAGAGGATTTGACCGGCTTTTTAACGGCAGAATTTTCCAAATTCTGGGGTATAAACCAAGACACAGATTTCAAAATAACGACTGCATTTAGATTGGGAAGAGTCGTTGGGAAGGACAGGCCTAGAGACTGTTTGATTATTTTAAGGACTAAACAGGAGAGAGACAAGCTACTTGATCTACACTTCAATAAAGCACTTGTGATCCAGGATAGAAGAGCACAAATTTACAAAGATATCCCTAAACAATTACTGGATCTAAGAGCCAACTACACTGACCTAACTGGACTTTTGAGAGGTAACGGAATACCTTACAGGTGGGAGTTCCCACAAGGTGTCTTATTTAAATACAAAGGAAAGAAGATAAAAATCAAAACGAAAGAGGATTGCCAGAAGTTCCTACACGATCACGGAGAAGACCTACAGAAAGGAGCAGCTATTTGGCCACCACCAGAGTTAGGGAAAGAGTTACCACCTTCGGACTCGGACAAAAAAGAGGACACCCCACAAGAGTAACAACAGATTGATACAAGATGTCTCTGCAGCTGTATAGTTGGAACATTAACGGCGCGAATTCCCCAGAAAAACGCAAACGGATCTTCCATATCCTAAAGAAAGAGAATTTGGATATAATTTGTTTGCAAGAAACCCATGTGACAAGGGTACACAGGAAGGTGTTAACAAATAAAAGATTAGGCCAAGAATTCATCTCATCAGACAGAGTCAAGAAGAGAGGCGTGGTGATTTACGCCAAAGAGACTCTTTCACCGAAACTTTTGTTTAAAGATGAACAAGGAAGAATCCTGGCTATTGAGATTTCGACCCAAGGAGAGAAAATTTTGATATTAGGAATTTATGCACCAAACGAGGGGAAATCAGAATTTTATAAGAAGCTGCATGAGACATTATTGGACTATCTGGACTATTCTAACATCATTATGATGGGAGACATGAATGGGGTTGTCTCTACTTTTATGGATAAGTCACAGAACCAGAATTTGACTAAAGATGGAAGACTACCAAAAACTTTCTTTGAACTAACTGACAATATGGATTTAATTGACTCATGGAGGACGAGAAACCCCCTAGGTAAAGAAGGAACTTTCTTTTCTGAGGCCCACCTGTCATGGACAAGGATCGACCAAATTTGGACAACTAGAGGGCTGGCACCTAAGACCACAAAAATAGAAATCTGCCCAAAGACTTGCTCCGACCATAACGCTCTGAAAATGGAAATGAGATTTACTACTGCCGACTCCTTCAGATGGAAAATGAATGACAACCTGCTAAGAGATCAAGAGATTGTAAAGAAGGCCCAAAAAGCTTTAAAGGACTATTTTGAAATCAACTTGAACACCTCGGTGGAAAAAATAACAATCTGGGACGCGAGCAAAGCTGTTATGAGAGGGTTTCTGATACAACAGAATACGATTAAGAAAAAACTCTGGAATGGTAAAAAGGACAAGATATTGGAGAAGATAAGAGACGGCGAGAAAAAATTAAGATTAAACCCAAAATCCAAAGAGACCTTAAGAGAAATTAAATTCCACCAGTCACAATATGCGCAACTGATTAACCAAGAAGTGGAATGGAGAATTAAACAAATGAAACAAAGATCATTTGAATCGGCGAATAAATGTGGGAAACTGCTAGCTTGGCAGTTGAAAAAGAGACAAAAATTAAACTATGTTACCAATCTAGAAGTTGAAGGAAAGAACATTCAGAAACCGGGAGAAATTAGAAAGTGTTTCCAGAAATACTTTAAAAAGCTGTATACACAAGGACCCGAGGATGTAACCGAGATAGAACAATTTTTGAAAGAAAATGGTCTTCCAGAAATATCTCAAGAGAAGAGATCAACCTTGAATTGTAAAATAACACAACAAGAAATCGAGGATGCCATTCAGAATATGCAGCTGGGCAAATCTCCAGGACCTGATGGACTTACCTCCAAGTATTATAGGACGTTAAAAGACTATTTGATACAACCACTAGAGGAGGTTTGTAACCAGATTATGGGGGGAGGGAAGGCACCAGATACGTGGAAAGAAGCATTCATCACATTGATACCTAAAGTGGAAACTGAAAAGACTCAACTCAAGAACTACCGTCCCATCTCACTCCTAAATGTGGATTATAAAATATTTGCGGATATTCTGGCCAACAGATTTAAAAAAGTATTAAATGAGATAATCCATAAAGACCAGGCCGGCTTTCTCCCAGGCAGACATTTGTTTGACAATACTAGGAACATTATTGATATCTTGGAACTTTTACAAACAAATATTAACACCAAAGCAGTATTGATCTTTATTGATGCGGAGAAGGCCTTTGATAACATTTCCTGGAAATTTATGAAGAAAAATTTGGAAGGGATGGGAGTGGGAAGGGGGTTTGAGAATGGAATAGAAGCAATCTATTCAGAACAAAAAGCTAAGTTGATAGTGAACAATGTGGTGACAGAAGAACTTCATATTGAAAAAGGAACACGACAGGGGTGCCCCCTATCCCCCTTATTGTTTATTTCAGTCCTGGAGGTTTTGCTGAACATGATAAGGGAGGATCGGCAGGTACAAGGAATACGGGTCGGAGCGAAACAATATAAACTGAAAGCATTTGCAGATGACCTGGTTTTAACACTACAGGAGCCAGAACCCAGTACAAAAAGAGTTTTAGAACTGATCCAGAAATTTGGTCGGGTGGCGGGTTTTAAGTTGAACAAGCAAAAAACTAAAGTTTTAGGGAAAAACTTGACGGCCATGGAAACAGAAGGGTTTCAGAAAGAGACAGAACTAAATATTGTTAAGAAAGTGAAATACCTGGGGGTCAATCTGTCTTCCAAGAATTTGAATCTATTCAAAGATAATTATGAGAAATGTTGGTTAGAAGTTAAAAAAGATTTAGAAATTTGGTCAAGACTGAAATTATCCTTGTTAGGCCGAATTGCAGCTATAAAGATGAACGTTTTGCCAAAGATGTTGTTTTTGTTTCAAGCCTTGCAGATTGTGGACAGAGTGGAATGCTTTGGAAAGTGGCAGAGGGACATTTCTAGGTTTGTCTGGCAGGGCAAAAAGCCCCGAATAAAGTTTAAGATATTAACTGATGCAAAAGAGAGAGGGGGGTTTGCCCTGCCGGACCTAAGGCTATACTATGAAGCGGCAGCCTTCTGCTGGATGAAAGATTGGATTCTATTAGAAAACACTGATGTCCTAGATCTGGAAGGCTTCAACAATTCGTTAGGTTGGCATGCGTATTTGTGGTATGACAAGGGTAAATCATATGGAATGTTTAAAAACCATATTGTCAGAAAAGCAATATATATGGTCTGGAAAAAATACAAAGACTTATTGGAAAGCAAAACTCCGAGGTGGATCTCACCAATAGAGGCCAAAGCTCGGAAAACAACCAATATGGAGGCTTATTGGCCGAAATATTGGGAAATAATAGAAAATATTGAAGGTAACTGGAGATTGCAGAGCTTTGAAAAACTAAAGGATAAGGTGCAAAATTGGCTGCATTATGCCCAAATTAATGAGGTTTTTAAGCTAGACAAAAAAACAGGTTTCCAGGTGGAAAAATCGAAACTTGAGACAGAGTTGCTTGAACCAAAGACCAAGTTATTATCGAGAATGTATAACTTGCTGCTTAAATGGAACACTCAAGATGAGACAGTTAAATCAGCAATGATAAAATGGGCTCAGGACATTGGTTATAATATTATGTCTGATGACTGGGAAAGGTTATGGACCACCGGTATGAAGTTTACTGCATGTAATGCTTTGAAAGAAAACATTATGAAAATGGTATACAGGTGGTACATGACCCCGGTTAAGCTAGCTAAGATTTACCATTTGTCCGATAACAAATGTTGGAAATGCAAGGAAGCTGAGGGAACATTCTTTCACCTCTGGTGGACCTGCCCAAGACTGAAGGCCTTCTGGGAAATGATCTATAATGAGTTAAAAAAGGTGTTTAAGTACACTTTTCCCAAGAAACCAGAGGCCTTCCTTCTGGGCATTGTCGGCCAGAAGGTGTCTAAAAAGGATAGAACTTTTTTTATGTACGCTACAACAGCAGCAAGAATTCTTATCGCTAAGCATTGGAAGACCCAAGATTTGCCCACACTGGAGGACTGGCACACGCAACTGATGAACTACATGGAATTAGCCGAGATGACTGCAAGGATTCGAGACTTGGGAGAAGAAGCAATGGAGGAGGACTGGAAAAAATTTAAAGACTATTTGCAAAAGTATTATAAGTTATATGAAACATAAGATGTCGTGTGATTGGGAATCTAGCCCCAGTAACAAAACTTAATTATTTATGAAATTTGACAAGATTTATGAAAGAATCAAGGTTTAAATGGGTAAAAACGATATTATGGTATATTGTTCAGAGTATATATTGATCAAGAGATTTAAATTTAAACTGTAATTGAAAATAGAAAGAAACATACGAAATAAGGATATAATTTGCTGATAAATTTATTGTTAAGAAATGCATTCTGCGAGGGATGGGGGAAGTCCAATGGAAATTTGAAATGAGTTATCGAAATGGTCGTGTTTTTCTTTTTCCTTTTTTTTCTGGTCTTTTTTTTTCTTCTTACTTTTTGATCTCTTTGTTATTTCTGTAAAAAATGTAATAAAAATTATTATAAAAAAAAAAAGAAAAAAAGGACATATGGCAACCGTAATTAGAACAAGTTAAGTAACTACTTTCCTCATCCATTGGTCTTACAGTAGGAGTGGCGAACCTCTAGTAATCCAGATTCAGTATGTGATGGAGGCTGAATCAGGCTTGGTCTAGGCTCACCACCAATTTAGGGGCACCCCTCTCCTGGGGCCCCTTTTCCTGCACTTCTGGGGATGGCAGAGCCATCAAGAGTGGTTCCTCTGCCGATTTAATCAGGGAAGGATATGCTCCTCCAGATAGTTGGGCCCTAGGTCATTTAGGGCATTAAACATCACTGTGAGCCTTTGGAACTTGGCCTTGAAACAAATTGGAGAGCAGGTGAGCCACCCTGGCTCACAGTAAAGAAGAGATGGACCAGTCATGGATGGGAGAGAAAACTGGGACTGTCACATGAGAACTACGGAAGAACCGAAGTTATTGTGATTTCTGCATTAGTCGAGCGGGGGTTGGACTAGATGACCCTTGGGGTGCCCCTACGATTCCGTAAGAGGCATTGGGAGAACGGCAAATGATGGTGTTTATTGGCTTCCGTTGCCAAACCCTCTGTCTCCCTCTTCCCTGGCGTTTAGGCTGAGGGTTAATCCAGCCCGGGGCTTAAACCTTAAGCGCCTTATGTTTTGACGCATTCGCCGCACAGAATCAAGTCACAGATGATGCATTTTCTCCCTGCAAATGACAAAAACCATTCCGGGATGGTGAGCGGACATTGCTGTGGGCCCTGACACATTTGCTTTGGCGTGGCCCGTTATTCCACCAAGTTGGCCATGTGACAATCCAGCG